>NC_080431.1:98856293-99161829 GCF_028018845.1 Melospiza georgiana
ATTTAAGTGATACCACCTAAGGCAAAAAGTGCATGCAGAATTAATGAATGGAAATTCTTTCTTTGTATTATCTTGGTCTCATTCATTTTTATTGTATTTAGGAATGGCTGCCTTCTCACGAGTCGGTGTCTTCTTATTTTCTGCCTCTTCTGGGGGACTTCCTTCTGAAGAAATAACTTTTCCCAAACTCCTGAAGCAGAAAGGTTATGCAACAGCTCTAATAGGTAAAATTGCAGACATGAGCGGCTCTGTTTCCTTTCATTTCAATGAAAAGAACATTAACTTCCTGTATAGGCTTTTGAGGGCCTGCATTAAGCTTTTCTGCCCCGTAGCATAATGAATTTATTTTTCTGGAACAAAGCTGAGGACATTCCCATGCTGTGTGAAATACTAGTCAGGTAAGTATGTCTAATTCACTTGTGTAGTTATAGTCTCATTTTGCGCAGTACTGAAGAAACATGATGACCAAACTGAAAATTATTCAAGCTCTTGAAAAGTTTTCAGTATAAATAGGACTTTGGTTACATCAGAGAGACAATGAGGGGTTGATCACAGGGGTACAAGTCAGCACTATGCTTGTTTTTCACCAGTGTTTAAATTCCCATACAGTAAATAATGCTGTACCTGGGTTACCATCTAAGTCACCAGACAAAAATGGATTTTTCTAGGAAATTTTTCATATCATTTGGTAGATATTTCATATAAAAATGTATTCCTCTCTTATTATAAATATAGTTCAGACAACTGATCACAGCATAAATATCCAGTGATGGGCAAAAGGAATCATACTAGGTTAATATTAAATAGAATTGGAATTAATGTCATAAAAAGTATAACATTAAAGATTTTTGAATTTTTTTTTTCTTAATTTGGCCACTGACTTATTGCACACTGCTTATATTTTAGAAGATTCTTGAGAAGTTCAATTTGTATTACATAATATGTTTCTGTACTGAAATTGCCAGGGAATAGTTGTGCAGAGAACATCACACTGAAATATTACTAAATTGATTTAGATGAAGGATGCATGCAATTTGTTTTTTAAATGAAACAGAAACTTGCAATTTTGAGAGTAATTTTCATTTAAAAACCCAGGATGTTTAGCAAGGCTAACAATTCATGCCAGTGTTCAGAAAATGTCTGTATTGTGTAGATAAACCAGTGTCAGCGTTCTAACTAAAAATCCTACTTAGCTATATCTCAGTCTTATAAAGCATAAAATGCCATGATCTCCTGAAAGAATGAAAATAGAAAACCAGAAATTCTTATCAGAAGTGTATTTAATGTACATGTATTTCAACCATAGTTCAAATAGTTCATAGTTTGAACAAAAAAGTTGTTCATAATTTGTCACGTTCCTTGTGGAGTTGATTTCTATTTCTCTGTATTCAATTAAAGACTAGGATTTTTCTGTTTGTAACAAGCACCGTAATACAACTCATTTTCTGGGGCTGACCCAGTTAATGTTCTTTTTTTAACTACTTTTACAGCAGCATGACAGCTTGCCACTTAGATCTCCAGAAGTTCTCTCCATGATGCTTAATGAACAATTCTTCCAAGTGGCCTGAGTGATAGCTATGAGACCATAAAATGTAATATTACCATATCCTTAGAGTATAATGAAGGTTTCCAAAAATCAAGAAGTGCATTAAAATTAGGGATAAAGCATATGTAAATGATAGAAAGAAAAATTATGTAGATTTGAAGACTAGATAGACTGTCTGATTCACAACCAGCATATTTTCTGCCTTTGCTGGTGTTCTTATCACATCATATTGGTCTAGGTCAGGGAGTCTTTGCTTGGTTCAATCTAATTCAGCAATTCCCAAAGAACTAATTGTCAAATCCTGCACCAGTGATGGATTGGCATAAGGTTAATTTGAAGCCTTTCTGATCCTCAAGCCTGTAGTGTCATTCCTACTATTTTGGTAAATCTCCTCTCTGATGACAGTATTTTTCTTCCCTAGGTGCATTTTTGTTTCTTTTTAAATGTTTTTTTCTCCTCTGAATATGTGCTTTCTTTTGTTTGATATGTCCCAAAATATATTTTATCTATAAATCTACTTTATGTATACATTTTCCTACCTCATTGTTTTCCCCTGTGACATAAAGAAGGTGACAACCAATAGATCTGTCAGGAAGGCATACAATCAGATCTGCAACAAAACGAAGTTCTATCAAAAAAAGCAGATGCATAGAATAGATATTATTTCACCAGTTGGAAGAAATGCTGATGTTTTGTTGGAAATTGCTATTCATAATACAAAAATTCCCCTTACATTTGATAGATAGTGTTTTAACTACTGCTATACTCAATTACAGTAAAGGTTCATTTTCTCACTGGTGCTATCCAGTGTGTTGTCCAGCATCCAGAGAAGTTTAAAATCCACCTATGTAGCTTATCTCCGGTGCTAAAATACTAATTGATAACTGGTACTTATTTCTTTCAGAATGAAGTATTTTAATGTTTGGATAAATCACAGTAGTAAGGTGTCCAAGATTGACTGAGTGTATGGAGTGGAGTTAGTACAACAGCTATTTATAAAACAGCCTAAAATCTGTCCGTGTGAATACCATATGTACATACAGTTTTAATAAATTTTGCTGTGTACTTCAAATAAATATATTTCCTAAGAACATAAAATATTTCTGTTTGCATCTTGCTCCACATCTTGTATCTTGCCATTTATCTGAAAAGCACAGAATCATTCCAAAAGAAATATATCATTACATAAAAATCAGTCTTTGTACCAAAACCACTACAGTATTTTTCCTTTTTCTGCTATCTGAGGGAAAAATACAGGGGAAACATGGATTTCTGTAGTGTCCTTAGGATTCTGCATTTTGAAAAATGGAGTTTTAAGTGAAATTTCTTGGCTGAATAGGACTTGCTTCTCACGTCCACTTGCCTTTCATTGCATTGTTTTCGTTCTGCAGAAGTTTTAATTGTGGCTGATGGAGAGGGAAAAGAGCCTAGGTCTCAAATTATTACAGTACTTATAATTTACAATTAACAGAATAAATTTCACTCAAAAGCTTGGTAGAATCTGTTGAAATGCTTATGATGCTTATGTGAAGTGTCCATTCTATGAAGCATCACTTGGCAAAGAGATGAGAGCATTTTGCATTGCTCTCAGATTCAGAAGGGCCCCAGAATCTAAAGCACATTACAGTAATCTCTTCAAGCACTAGCTCAAGGCAGGGGTTATTGTCACAAGGAGTGAAGCAAAACATGTATTGTGCACCCAGCCATCACTTGCCTGTTCAGAGTAATGCAGGGTCTATCAAAACCTTCTACCTGCCCAGCCATTTGAGAATGGCAGTTGTGTCATTCTGTCACAGCTCCTGATAGCATTTGAGCAGGGGCTTTTGCTGCTTTTCTTGCTAACCTGATCTCTGCTTTGCTTGGCTTAAGTTGCTTCTCAACAAATCTTTTTCTGAGGCCCAAGTTTGTCTTGACATTGAACAATTCGTTGTACTTGCTAAAGAAGCCCTTTAGATAAAAATAGGACTTATATTTCCTCCTGCCCTAATTTGTTATTGCTAGGTTTTTCTGTCCTGGATTGTAGTTGAGATCCAGTTAAAAAATCCACTACATATCATAAAAAGTCACCTTGAAGGTATACTTAATTTGTTTTTGTTTCATTTTCATATTTTCTTGCTGAATTATAGTTACTTTGAGATTAATATATAATAGCAAAGAAAAAAAATATTAAGCCAGAAGAGCATTTATGTTCATGATTATAAGCCTCTACCTTTAAATCACTTATCCAACTTGATGACAGTTCTTTCATGCTCACTGTGTTATACCTCTGATTTATAATTATTCCATTAAGAGACTCATTCAAATATAAGAGAAAAATTGAAGCATTTCTTTTCAAAAATCTGCATCTTTGGGTGCTGGGAATGAAAATCAGAGTTTCAGCCTTACCTAGCCCTTTATAGCACCATTATAACTTCTTACATTTCAGTAAAATGGTGTGTACTGCTTGTTTTTTTAACTGACCACAGTAATTTTTACTGGACCATGTCCAAAGTAGTGACCAGAACCATTCTGTGCAGAATACCACCAGCAGAATACCACTTCAGGTGAGGGGCTATCTGACAGGGAAAAGTTCTGATGGAATGAGAAATCTGTAGAGGCCTTAATTTCACTGGCACATAAGCAGACCTGAAAATGTTTTATACCTGCTTTGATGATATACAGAAGTTACTTTTAACTTAAGACCATCGAGATATGTATGAGGACAATTGCACTCAACTATGCACTCAGATTCAAGATTTTTGCTTTTTCTCCACCTTTGCTGACAGACAAACTTAGTCATATGACATTCTCATCCTATAACTCAGTTCTGTTATTAGTAGAAGAGAAATAAGAACATCCACCTAATTTGCTAAATTTTAAAAAAGCAGAACTGATTCCCATGTTCACCTTCTTTGATGCTGCAGTACCTGCATTTGTCGCAGCCAAAGGAAAAAGTGCAGGATGAATACATTGTTCTGGAGACCCAGAAGGAGATGTTCAGAACTGTTTGCATTAGGACTCTCTTACAGTTGTGTAAAAACTGGCTTGGTTTGAAAAAGGGGACAAATTCTGTATATGCTATTTTTTTTTTCTGTTTTACATTTACTGCCATGAATATTTTGAATTCTCTGAAATAAGTATTTCAGATTTCTTTGGGGCAAGTTATGGGAATGAAGACTTACTGGATTTGTACTTTTTCTTGTTTATTTCTTTTGCAATCACAATCCCTGAATTATGCTGGTCATGTTTAGGTGTTTGATTCAGAAAAATAAATAAAGTTTGGCCCAGCAGTGTATAATGTGATCTGTTTTGTCAAGGCCAGCATGCTTTTTTAAAATATTCAGCATGTTTTCTTGCTGAGAGCAAAAATAGCTAGCTCTACCCATAAGCTAGCTCAATAAGCTTAACTGAATTTGAATTTTTTTTATAATTATGCATTTTATTCAAATAGCAGCTACCAGTTAGGTCTGTTGTGCTAAGCAATGCATAAGCATGTGGTAAGAGGTTGTACCTGAGTCATAGAATGAATTATCTAGATACTTACCATAATCAACATGAATATAGATTGTATTAGTATAATGCAAATCAGGCTCAGTGGTCAGACAGGGTCCAACATTATTGCAGAATTAGAGTGATTTCCTAGTGGTACAAAATGCTATGAGAGAGAATATTTGACAGCAATTTACTTGTTACTGTTGTTTTTATTTATATATATGAAATATAAATACAAAATAACCAGCCTTGTATATATGTGTGTATTTTGAGGGATGTTGGCAATTTCAGATATTTCACAATCATTTAAATAATAAATGCTTTAATAATTTTCCTATTCTTGATTTATTTTCTATTTGTTACTGTTTTCTTATTATTCTTTTGGCTTTTTTTTAACTATTCAAATTATTTGCCAGAAAAACTTCAGAAAATATATTTTGTACTTCTATATTTGTTCTTCCTCTTCAATCAGTAGCTGCTACAAAACAGTATTATCTTATCACAACTACACATGCCTAATTTCCAAAGGTAACTGTCTGTTAGGGCTCTGTTGCTCTTCAATGATCTGCTAGCCCACTCAGAATTTAATGTTCATCATCAGCAGCCATGTTAATCTATTTCTTACTGAGATGAAGAGGGAGACAAGAAAAATAAATCTTTGATGGAGGCACAAAGAAACTTTCAATAGAAAATAGTGATCCACACAGTAAAAGCTGGGAGCAGGAGGATATCAGCCAGATAGTGACTGCTTTATGTTTTAAATGATGCACATTAAAAGTAAGTGATGATTTAACTACAAAAACACTCCCTGTCCTTCTCTCTTTGTAGGAAAGTGGCATCTTGGGATGAACTGTGAAAGCAGTAGTGACTTCTGTCACCACCCTCTCAGTCATGGATTTGATTACTTTTATGGCCTTCCCGTGACCAATTTTAGAGACTGCAAACCTGGCCAAGGCAGTGTATTTTTAAAAGGTGTTCAGAGGGACCTTGTCATCCCAGTCCAAATTGCTGGGATCGCCCTTGTGTCTTTGGCAGTAGTGCAGTACATTGGCCTTCTCAAAGTACCCTTTCAAGCACTGGGTTACTTCTTGTTAATAATCACAATTTCACTTGTGGTTTTGATTTTTTTCTTCTATCATTTTCGACAACTAAACTGCTTTTTAATGAGAGACCATCAGATTATCCAGCAGCCACTGTCCTATGAGAACCTTACTCAGAGACTGACAAAAGAAGCCATGAAGTTTATTGAAAGGTAGGTTTCTAAGTGTTGTAAGTTAACATTGGCATCTCATGATGACAGTGCTCCTGAAAATTAGGAAAAAAAGTGATCTGGTGGGCACAGGGAATATGTTGTAATATATGTGATAGTAAGTTTTTTCCTTTAAAAGATGACATTAATCTTGTTGGTAGGAATGACTGTTTGGTTTCCTCCTGTCAGGTATGTAGCTAGTTTCTCTATAGAAAGGGAAATGTTTTATTCTTAAGAATTTCATGTAAATTGAAATATGAAAAATATTTTGTGGTGTGACTTAATTCTGTGAAAGCACAATGCAGGGTCATAATTCATGGCTTTTCTAGAATGGGGAGATGTTCTTCATCATTGAGTTGATGCATCCATTAAAAGGCATTCATATGGCTAATTTTTTAAGATACTGGCATTTTAGATGACTTTTATAACAGTAATTTTGAAAATATTTGATTTTCCAAAATTAGAGTGCTAGCCTCTGCATCTGGGACAGAAGAACCCCAGGCACCAGGACAGGCTGGGAGTGACAGGTCTGTGGAGAAGGAGCTGGGGGTGCTGGTGGACAACCATCTGTCCATGAGCCAGCAGTGGGTCCTGGGGGCCAGGGAGGCCAGTGGGATCCTGGGGGGCATTAGGGAGAGCATTGCCAGCAGGGAGGGGATCCTGCCCTCTGCTCAGCCCTGGTGAGGCCACATCTGAAAAGTTGTATCCAGCTCTGGGATCCTGAGGACAAGAGAGAGGCAGAGCTCCTGGAGGAGGTCCAGCAGAGGGCAATAAGGTTGATTAAGGGATTAGAGCGTCTCTCTTATGAGAAAGTCTGTGGTATCTGGGCCTGTTCAGCCTCAAGAGGAGACAGCTTAGAGAGAACCTCATCACTGTACATAAGTATCTGCAGGAAGGTGTCAAGAGGACAGACCCAGGCTCTGCTTGGTGGTGCCAAGCAATAGGACAAGAGGCAATGGGCAAAAGCTGATGTACAGGGAGTTCCAGGTGAACATGAGGAAGAACTTTCTAGTGCAGGTGACAGTGCCCTGGAACAGTTAACCAGAGGGATTTTGTAGTCTCCCTCACTGGAGGTATTTAAGAACTGTCTGGACATAATCCTGGGCCATGTTCTCTGGGATGACCCTGAGGGAGGTTGGTCCAGATGATCCCACTGTTGTCCCTTCCAACTTTACCCATTCTGTGATTCTGTGAAACAAAAGGGTGTTTTGAAAACAGTATTTTTAATAGCCATCATATTGGGCCACCTAAACATTGGGTTACAAAACCATCCTAAGTCATGGTTCATTTTTGCTAGGTCAGTTACTTTGTAATTGTTACCAAAGGGCTCTTAATGGGATTAAGTCAAAAAAGTATACATTTGTATATTCTAAAATAGAAATCAATATATTTACAGAAAAAAAAATATTTATTCAATTTAACTTCTGGAAAAAATATGTGTATGTATTTTTCTCCACCACTTTTGACACAAATTGTAGCATTTTTAAAAATACTAAATCAAGATAAAATCATATTCTAACATATAGAATTACTATTATCCTGAATTTCTATTCAACACCCCTGAATTACTATTCTTTAAAGTATGTAGCATTAGTTTCTGTGAATACATGCAAATGGTGTTGTTGCTGGATGAAAACACATACCGAGAATCTGCAGCTAAATTTTGTAGACTTAATGACTTTACAGAGCAACTGCTTCTAGCTGTTAGCAAGAAAAAATGTTTATCTAAAATCTTGATCTCATACTGCAATTTTTTATCATTTCCATCCTTATGAATATTTGATGTGGCTGTTTTTACATATTATACTGAAAAAATGGTTTTTATAACAAATTTCCTTAAATAAGTAAGTGTTCCCAACAATCAACATTTCCATAAGTATTTATAAATTAACTCAACCATCCTTATTTCCTCTTGGTGATGGGGATAGATATAAAGATGCCTTTTCAGATACATTGTAGATAATTTAACAGTGAAGTACTTTGTTATTACAAACACATGAACAAACACATTTGAAAATTGCTAAAAGATTACTTGCTTAGTGACCAAGCATCTGGTGATTTCAAAAGACTCTCAAGTACATGAACTATTTGTTGGTATATTCTTCCACTATTTGCAAGTATATAAAGTGTCTGTAGTGATACTGTTATGGGTATCTATTAATGTTTCGCTAATTTCAATGCCATGACAATAAAATGGTTGCCTCAAAATAGGTGAGTTCAAGATGGAAATTGATGGTAGAAAGCTAGTAACTCTTTTAACTGTATTAATATGTGTAATGTGCAAAGTGTTACCCTGTAGATTAGTGCTGCTGTTTGACCTCAGTGTTTAGAGCTGGCAAAATAATGTGTAATCTAAGTCATCATAGCTTTGTTGACCTAGCTAGAGGTAAGTGATTTTACATCATTTAGGCACTTGGCCTCAAATGTCAGTGTAGTTTTCAGACAACACTGATGTTAAATTGAAGTCAAGGTTAATAGCACATATTCATAATTTACAACAAACTTTGTTACAGGAGTGCTGCAATTACAGTGAGAATTATAACCCAGACTCTTCATAGTCAATGTTATATTAGAGAATATCCAAACATGTTAAAGTATTGAGAAGCAATTAGGGCATTTGAGCAATCTTAACTGTGCCCTTTAATGAATATATGCAAAGTATATGACCATAAACCTTACTCTTGGGGATATGAGTAATTGGATTAATATTCACTGATCTGCCCCTTGTGTTAGTGTGAGCAACAAAACCAATATTTGCTTTGACACACTAGTTCTGACATGATAGAGTTCATACCTGTTAAATCCAGAGCACCAGTAGACCATTGCTTTTATGATTAATCCACTGACTTTGGCCATTTGTAGGTGAATGGCCAATAAGAGGTAACCAGGTTGCAGAAGTGAAGGGCCACAAGTATTTTGAAAGTCATGGTGCTTAGCAGCATTCTTGTCATTCCAGTTCTTTCAGCCCTTTAGCCACATGTTTGAACACTGAACTTGTCACACAGTCTCGTTTTCTTTAGCTGACACATTAAGTAGCAAACTCAGTCATGTACGCTGTTAATTCTTGTGTACAATTATACCTGAGAGCAAACAATCCTGAAGTTAAAGAATTCAAGCTTTCACCTTACCTGGTTCTGAATACACGTTTCATCATCAAATTAAAATTATCAGATATCATCTGTCTTTTAGTTGGTTAAATAACTTTACAATAAATATACGATGAACCTCCAATCTTCACCAGCACTGATATTTCCTATAAAGCTTTTTATATGCTACTTTTATATGCAATGTATATGAACATATATTAATTTTCCAATTTTTTATCTATGTAAGTTTGTTTGCCTATTGCCTTTATTACCTCTAGAATTTCTTCGGAGTTCAGGTGATGGACTTCCAGACATTCTCTTTTCTAGTTGTTTCTCTGTAATTTTCGGTTTTGTGACTTGTATAAGCATCAGATTCTTCAGAAGGAATAGGCAAAGAAGGAGAGGAAGTGGGGTAGACCTTTATGTTAAGGAATATTTTGATTATCCAGAGCTTAATGATGGTAGTGATAGGTTTGAGTGCTTAAGGTAAGAATCAGGGGATAGGCCAACAAGGTAGACACCAAGGTGGGAGTATGTCATGGACCACCCAGACAGGATGAAGAGGAAGACAATATATTCTGTAAGCAGCTGGGAGAAGTCTCACAATTCCTGGCCTTTGTTCATGTGGGGAACTTCAGTTTACCAGAGCTAGAAATGCATTGCAGTGGACAGGAAACTGTGTGAGTGGTTCTTAGAGTATATGAAAGACAAGTTCCTGATATAGCTGCTGAGTGAGCCAACCTGAGGAGGTGCTGGACCTGTTCTCTGTGAACAGGGAAAGACTGGTGGGTGCTGTGGTGGCAGGAGCTGTTTGGGCACAGAGACCACAAAATGAGAGTTTGTGATTCCCAGCAAAATAAGGAGAGAAGTCTTCCATAACTACTACCTCAGACTGCTGGATGGCCAATTTTGGCCTGTGATTCTATATAATCATTAGAATTTGTATTTTTAAAGTCTTATAATATCTTCATAGTGTACAGCTATGTGCTATTTTGCTTACTTTGATCTGATCTTTAGAAAGGTGATATTGTATTTTATCTTCCTTAATCTAGTGTGTGCATATTACAATTTTTGTTTGTTCTTTAATGGACTGAAAGAGACCAAATACAAAATTCAATGCCCAAAAATGGCACTGGAGAAGAATGTATGCAATTACATGTGTCAGATCTGGTGTGTGAAAACAGGTAGTAGTTTAGTTGCTTACCCTAATTGTAAGTGGGCAGGTCAGCTCTGTGTATGTTAATTCTAATTGCTTTTTCCTGAGAGGAAGTGTTTACATGTCGTAAACCTAACAGAATGCTCTCTTGGTATTACAATGTATTTGAAAGTCAAATGGGTGCTACTTATTTCATGTTAAATTCAATGTGGTTGTCACTCATACATCTTCAGCATGCCTTTCAATGACCAGCTGCACAGAAAATCAAATTTTTCAAAATGCCAGGGTCTGTTTTCTGGTGCATCAGAAATTAACAACACAAAAATACCACTCTGTGATACAGAATACCTCTCTGAGAAATTTCTACACCTGATCACAACAAATAATAATATTTTTTAAAAGTCTAATGAAATCTGGTTTCTTGAAAACAGTATTTAAATACTAACATGATTATATTTAAAAACTGTGATGAAGGTGAATTTTAATCCTCTTGACTAGTTTTACCAGTCATAGATTGCATATGCATAGTGTTCAACATATTATAACAGTTAATAAGTTGTAAATTTTCTCCTTATCTATTCTATTTTAGTTCTTGAAACACTGTTGCAACACCTATTCTAATTCTTTGTTAGCTACTGTAGCAGACTGTGGTTTAGGGTTTTTCCATGTATCATTAGAGTTTTTCCATGTGTCATGTTGCACTGAAGTTACAGGTCTCAAATCCAGTGTTTTTATGAATCCTACAAGAATATTCCTTATAGTTACAGCTAAATAAAAATTATAGAGAAGAATTTGTGTATCTCTGTATGCATATAATGTATATGTGCACATATATTAGAAAATGTTGTAACTTATAAGCTCTAACAACTCTACTAGATCTTTGTGTGTTTTCTCCCAGACCTCTGATTATGCCTTTTGAACAAGAAGGTGACAGGAAGAAGGAGTGGGTTCATATAGGACTTTACCAAATCTTTGGATCATTTAAGAATTATTGGGGTCCTCACTAGTTCTGCAATGATTGACAGACTGAACGGTCAATGGAACACTTCTAAAACAGAGGTGGATCTGTATGCTGGACTCCAAAGCTTTGTGGATGAGAGGGTTTAGTTATGAGTTTAGTTTGTACTAGATAATATTTTTTTTTTTTCTTCATGCTTACAAAATTTTCTTTCAGAGGGGGAGAAAAGGTTGTATAGAAGGGAAATAAAAACATATGTGAAGTGTTTACCTTAAGTATTTAAAGGAAGCAATGAAGACATGAAATTGGAAAAGTAGAAGCATTTTATCTATTGGCATAGAAAAATTATTTAAAAAATGCAGATATAGTGGTAAAAAAATTCTACTTATAATATCTACTAGAAAGAGTCAGATTTTCTATATATTTACATTTTTCCTTATCTCTCTGTTACATTTTCAACACCTTTTGTGGTTCGTATAAGCTATCCCGCAGTAGTCTGGAGTTCTTTTTCTGATTTTGAAAACAATTGAAAATGTGACATCTGTGTTTGAAGGTGTATATTTTAAAACAGCAGGACAGAAACATCCATTCATAAATTCATTCAGACTAACAAGAATTTTAGCAGTGTTAGCAGTCTGAACAAAACAAAATCCAGCATATAGAACAGTCCTGCTTTCGTACAACTGAGCCAAAATTTGGCTTTTCCTCCTGCAGGAACAAGATTAATGAAGTGTATTCATCCACTGCTATCACAAAGAGCACTGTCTTACTGGTGATCTAATCTGGAAGTAGAGGAGGCATCTGTGGGGAATAGCACTAATTAATTTATCCACTGGGGGGATACTGAATAAGAAGAATTTTTTAATAGAAGGAAAATGACAGGAAAGGAAATGTTATGTTTCTATCTGCTTGTGTTGACACAGTGGTGATTCACCTAGAGTACTGTGTCAAGGTGTGGCACAAGAAAGATGTGGACCTCTTACAGTGGGTCCAGAGGAGGATCAAGAAGATGATCAATGGGATGAAACTGCTTTCCTATGAGGACAGGCTGTAAAAGCTGAAGTTGTTCAGCATGGAGAAGGCTCAAGAGAGACCTCATGGTCGCCTTCCAGTACCTTGAGGGGGCTTATAAAAGGAGGGAGAGGGAATTTTTATAAGGACAGATAGTGGCAGGTGATAGTTTTAAACTGAAAGGAGGCAGGTTTAGATGAGATATTATGAAGAAATTCATTACTCTGAGAGTGGTGAAGCGCTGGAACTGGTAGAGCAGTTGCAGATGCCCCATCCCTGGAATTGTTCAAGGATTACCTGCTGGTCATGCTGGTTTTGTTGAGGCCTGGGATACAGTTGGCTTTGTGGGCTGCAAGTGTATATTTTGCCAGCTAATACGGAGCTTCTTGTCAACCAACACCCCCAAGTCCTTCCCCAATCTGCTCCCATTCCATTCTTCATCCAGCCAGCATTTGTGCTTGGGATTGACATAACTGTGGTGCAGGCCTTTGCACTTGGCTTTGTTGACGTAATTAAATTTTCATGGACTGAAATCTCAAACCTATCCAGGCACCTCTGAGTGGTGTTCCTTCCCTGCAGTGTGTCAACTGTGCCACTTAAGTGCACAGAAAAGCCCACAATGGCCCAAGGAGTTTTCAGAGCAGCAAGCATTTAAAGCAGATTTGCAGGGGAAAAGTTAAAAGACTTGGGTTTGAAGCACAAAGTCAGATTAGCTTTAATTGCTCTCTCACACACTTTAAAGCTGTTTTTTATAGCTCAAGCCTGAGCTGAATCCTTGAGTAACTTAAAGACACCTCACTATACAAAAGAAAAACCCGGTACTTTGCAATGCAGACGAGTCACCAGCAATGTGATGCTTTAAGATGTTTTCAAGATGCATTAAAAGCACCCTGAAGAATATCTTATGTCAGGTGTGTGTAATCTCTCTAGCTACTTGATAAATTGAAAAAACTGTGTGACTCATGTGAGGATGAAAAATCTCAAATTTTTTGAAAAGGAGATTCTCTGTGTTTGGGCTGTGTAAAAGATAGTGGAAATACATTTTTGAAAGAGCTGTTTTTTGAAGTGGTTCAGGAGTTAAGCTGTTATTGTCAAATTTCTCTCCTGCCTACTAGCTGGTATTGTCATTCCATTTTCAAGGTCAGAGTAAAGGTATTTATTCATGATTCTCCTCAAAGTGTTTTGGCAGGAGATAAATAGCTGCCTCTGATCTTTTAGAGGATATTAATGGGTGAGACACTTCTCCACCCGACAGCAAGCTGTCAATCAAAAGCTGCCAATTTTAGTTGGAAAAAAGAGAATGATGTAGTGCCCTTCCATATCAATCATTGATTTGATGACTCTTCATGAAAGTTAGATCTTTTCTGTGAATTCAACAAACAAAACAAATTTGAATATTATGTCTTGAAAAATAACATTTGTAATGGAAGCTCTTGATACTTTTAGCAAAGCAAGAAGACAGTTATGAGAATGCAGTGTCTCTATGGCATTAGAACAAGGTAGTTTGCATGAAAACTAAATATAGCCAGCAGTGTTAAGGTACAAAATAATTTTTTGTGGTGTTTTACCCTAGAATTTGTATATTAATCTCAATTCAGTGAACTGTGTTTAAGGAAAAAGTCAACAATAATCCCAGGAATTAAAAAATGCAAGTTGTAAAACAAAAATCATTTGCCTTGAAGTAAAGTTCTGTAGTGAAAGGTCAGTATTAGATTTTTGTATATATTAAATAAGTAACTTTTAAGTATATGTCTTTTTTTACCTCAATTGGTGATATTTTCAACCTTTTTCATTGACTCAGGGATCTCTTGTTATTTCTTGCTAAAATTGTGAAAAGTTCTCACATATATGACCTTTCAAATAGCAACAAACAACTTCATGGGAAGTGTATCTTTTATGAAAAACATGTCTTAAATGTTTTGGATCAGTACTTTATATTAATAAACTAATACAGGATTTATGCAGAAATGTTTGTGAGATAATTAAAATATTTTTTATTAATCTTCCACATGAAGATCGTTTTTTTTTCCTCTGGGTTTCCTAAAAAATGAGAACTTTTTTATGAAGAAAAAATGCCCATCAGAAACACACTTATCAAGTGATTAATATGGATAAAAACTTATTCTGTGTTTATCTGTATATGCCAGTAGAAAAAAAAGCTTTAATCATACAACTTGTGAAAAAAACAGATCCAACCAAGGAGAGAGGAAAGTGGATCATAAATATAGTAAATTAAGCTTAATTATTTTTCTTTAAGAGAAAAGTATTGATATCACATTAATATTTTGTACTAAAAAACTTTGTTTTGAAGTTCTAAATGTTAGGATTTTTTGTTAATTTTGAAGAAGTGGTTTTTATGAGCATGCCTGTATTGGTGCTCCCCTCTTTAAAGGGTGGATGAACCAATTGCTTGAGGAAATACATGGTCTCCATTTGATGTTGATATGAATCACAGGTATTACCCACCACAGTTTGGTGGGGGAAAATATGATAAATAAAATTAAAAGTAGTCTGCAATTAGCTGTGTGCTTTAAGGTGAGATCCAGACAAGTTTTGTGGGTAGTGCTTTTGTGGTTCAGCTGATATTTACAATATGCATAATGTACTGCAAGTGCTGTTAGAGCATATAGCAGTAAATTTGGCTAGGATGGCACAATTTTAAATAAAGTAGTATAAATAATGCATAAGCAGAAGTACTTGTTTGAGCTGTGCTTTCACAGACTGCTGGAATTGATCATAAATATCCTGTTGACAGATCACATGAACAGCAAAATTTACAGAGTCTATTTATTGCACTCTTTCTTTTGTATCTGTTTAGGAAATAGACAGAAGACAATGGAGACTGTTCAGTACTCTGAGAACAAAAAGTTTTATATTGGTATGATTTTGAGGTTATGTAGAGTCACATTCATACACATACAGAGCTTTAAAAGAAAAGAGGCTTGGTCATATACCTTAGTCTAGAATAAAGACACAGGTCCCCATAACAGTTTAGCTGATCAGCTTCCATGTGACTTTGTGAGGAAGGAAATTGTGTTTCACATGGATATATAGTGCTGAGGGTATGTTTTTGAACAGAAATTGTATTCAGGTTTTTAAAAATATCCTTGTAAAATGTGGAGAGATGTTTGTATATAGAAACTGCTAGATTCCTGCCTTTGAACAACAAGTCCTTTTCCAATATATATCACAAATGGTATTAAGATAGATGTTGTCATTTATTTTTGCACAAAAGAGTGGCATTTTTCCTGGGTGTGTGTTTATTCAAAATTATCCTGTAATCAATTACATTATTCCTTTTCAGCTTTATTTTTTTGCTTTGGTGTCAGTTTTTTTGAGAGGTACAGGGAGCCTTTTTAAAAAAAACTCTATTGAAGAAAGATTTATTTGAAAGATTATAAAATACTCTAAGAGTTTGTGGTTTTGTTTTGCTTTGTTTTCCAGGAACACTGATACACCATTTCTTCTTTTCCTGTCTTATCTTCATGTCCATACTGCTCTATATGCTTCAGAAAATTTCAAAGGAAAGAGCAAGCATGGTTTATATGGTGATGCAGTGGAGGAAATGGACTGGAGTGTAGGTATGTTACATATACTTCTAAAAGCAGTGGAAGGAATTCATGATGGCTTGTGTTCATGTTTACCAAATTGAGACCAGCAATTTGTGTCTATAGGATATCTTTCATACTTGTCCTTTATACTTAGGGGAAAGAAACAGTCATTTAGAAAGCACAATAATCTCAGCTTTTGCAATATCTACTTTATTGCCAAATTTATTGTGTCCTACAAAAGCAATTCCCTTCTTTGACTGTGAAGGTGGTCTATGCAGCATGGACTTAGCAGAGATGTGGATATCTAATTGTGGACTTCTGAAGCTGAGTAGTTAAATCCAACCCTCTGAGCTTCTGAATGCATCGTGCATATGCAATGATCCTTATAAAACAATCTATTATTTTAAAAAGTGACCATATGATATCAGAATCAAAATATTTTCAAATTAAGTATATAATGTGCTCTGTTGGAAAAACTAGTTTGCTAATTATTTCAGTGAGTTCTCTGAATTACTGAAATCACTAAGATGAGATCCACTTCTGTTTATGAAGAATAGTCCAAAAAAATGAACTTGCCTTTCAGAGCCTTCCATTCTCTCTGAGGCTGGAGAGGAATTGGTCCTTAATCTTTCAGCAGGCTTCCTGTATATCTAGATGTATAGAAGTGTTTCTCTGATTTCATGGATAATCACCTGTGAAAACAAGTAGAGTTCATATTTGTAGATAATCATATGGTAGAAAAGCAGTACTGTAGGCACTAAAGATGACTTTACGGTCCTCCTTCCGGTAAACCCCAAGTTGATTCTCTTCTCAGTACAATTCAATGCAAATTGTCTTTCTTCAAGAAAGCTTTCTGACTAAATTGCTATAAACAGATGTTTAGCTTTGGTGCATGCATAAATTATGCCAGCATGAGCAGTTAAACATGTATTCTTCACATATTTTGCATCAGGAAGTCTAGTTGAAGAAAGAGTGGGCAAAAGGCAGCACAGCATACTTAGTGATTTGTAATGTACTTATTGCAGTATTTATAGGAATGGGGAGAACTGTTGTGGGAAGCTGTAATGTGCTTAGGAAGGGCTTTCAATATAGGAGATAACAGAACAATACTCTTTTGTAAATCATGTTTTGTAAAGAGAGAGCAAGTTTTGTTTTATTCCAGTTCTATCAACCCTGAATGTTTACCATGTCTATCAGTGGCCACCAGCATTTGGTCAATTGGGTACTTGCATTAGATTAAAGAATGCATGTGTTATAATTTCTGTTTGCATCCACATTGTAGCAATCCATTGGACATTAACTCGTTTTACTGTCTGTGTTTGATTTCCTGTTTTTTTCTTTTTTCCTGTTGTGCATTATTTACTTTATTCTAGCATAATTGGTTTTCTTTGCTGCTGCCATTACATTTTGCTGTTTCCTTGCTGCAAAGGAAGGAAAGTCTCCAGAGAGAGTCTCTAGGCTTTAAACAGCAAGTTGGAAAGCAGGGTAGCTGACATGTTGCTGTTTCAGCCTATTTAGTGATGCAGAGGTAGTAACAGGTTGAAAACCACTGCTCTTTTCCAGAATGACCACAAGTTCTTAGGAGATGTGTCAAATAAACCAACTGTAGGACAGAAGCATGCTATTTAAAAAGCTTAGGCTAAACCAGGGATTCAAGTTTAATGGTGATAACATAGGAAAATAGAACAAATTTAGAGAAGATACACAAGATTCCTCAGGTATTGTCCTTTTCTGGTCATTACACGAGCATCAGGGACAACAGAGCTAGCTTAATCAGGAAACAGATCCACAACTGTCATTTGCTAATATAAAAGTAACAATTTTTTTTCAGTTGGTCTCAGTTTTGGTTGTGTCTTCTAAGATCTTCTTGATGAGAGATGACATATTTGTTCCAGCGTGTAGAAAATATGTTTAGTTCCTCTGCTACTTTCTCCTCCATTATTAGCCTGATGAAAAAAAGAAAAGTCAAGGCTGTCATTTCCAAATGAATCTGGAAGAATAATATACTTTTTTTTTTCAGTTGAAGGGAGTACTTATTTCCATTAACCTCCACTGAAAAGTCCAGTTTTAATGCATCAGCCATGTCAGAGAAAGTAGATTAATTCACTGTACTGCTGATGTCAGTAACCAGTATGTTCTTGAAAATGCCTCTGAAGAGTCTACAGTAGAAAAAGTTCTTAAGAAATTGTCTAGAAAAGATGAAAAGGTGGATACTGTGAGCTCTTCAGAAATTGAGGTTTTATCATTCATTTGACAAAAATTAGTATTTATACATAGATGAATGTAACTTGCAAGAGCAGTAAGAACAACATAGCCCAGATATAACACTATGCTGCAAGACTTCCTAAGTAAAGAAAATACAGCATATGAAGAAAACGTGAGTGTATGGAAAACTACATTATAGAAAAACATCAGAAATCTTTGACATTTGGTAGGAAAAATACACGAACTTTCACTGAGTTCTAAAAGAAATTTACAGTGTTTTCTGCTGACTAAGTCATGTTGTGGAAGACCCTTGTGGATGAATAAAAAAAAAAGGAGTAGAAAAGGAGTAGAAGTTGCAAGTAGAAGTCCTACCAGGTACCAGTGATGACATAAAGACATAAAGATTGAACAATGGAATTGCAACTGAAATACTTTTCCTTATTTGAGAAGTCAGATGGAATCAGAAAGATATTAGGCGCCATTTCCAAGAGAGAAAGCAAAAGCTTTCCTTGTAAGATGGAAAAGTCCACTCAAGACTCAAAATTCTAAATACAAAACAGTTCCATTTTCATTTGTTTATTTATTGAAAATCAGTACCAAATAGGACAATTATTCAATTGTAAGGCAATCATCATGCTAGGAGGAGAAAAGCCCAAAAGACACATGAATAAAATACTTTTTTGAATATTTCATGTTTGTGACTTGTTAAACCAACACTGAAGATTATGATTACAATCCACGTCAAAAATCCAAAATACAAAGCCTCTTGATAAGCTTTGGGACCATGTATGCCTATTGCTTTTTCATACTGATGTATGTATAACAGAATTCAATGTTGAAAGCATTCACTGTTATAATGTCACTGCATGTGACATGCCTTAGAGAATTATTCTCTGGCTAATAACATTAATTTTCTTTCAATGTAGGCTAAGCACCTTATTAATTCTATTAATTATAATTCATATGAGAGCAGATGAAATAATCTTACAGTCTAAAAATGGAAAAAGAAATGATGAATGAATCAATGAATGCACTATCATCCTTTTCTTCCTTCCTGTATTCCCTTCTTTCATTCCTTCATTCCTGATTGAGTATAGGAAGAAAAATGGATATGCTCAGAAATTGTTTTTGATGTAAATTGCATTACACTAATTGAATCCAAAACAGATCACTGCAAAGAGTTTTGGAGCCCCCTGTAGACTTGCAAGCTGTGTGAAGACACTAATCCAACATCACTTTTGCAAATGGCTGGTTATTATTATGTTAGCAGCAGCAGAACTACATCTCAGGTCTTCTTCCTTTGTAGGTCAATCCCAA
The DNA here is from genome assembly GCF_028018845.1 of Melospiza georgiana. NCBI lineage: Eukaryota > Metazoa > Chordata > Aves > Passeriformes > Passerellidae > Melospiza > Melospiza georgiana. The sequence continues at coordinate 98,875,844 of NC_080431.1, forward strand.
CTGAAAGGTTTAGATGTAAAAAAGTCTCAGAAAGTGTGGTCTGTCACATACTAGGTAACTGTAAAGTGAGGGCCTTGTCTGGATGTCTTTGTTATATGAATGTCCTGAAAGGTGAAAAACCTTAACTGCCTCTCTCCCATGGTCTTTTGACCTGTCTTAGGATCAAGTTAATGTTACAAGAAAATTTTATAAGTCATCTGATATTATTTATTTAGAAGGAAAGGAAAAGGGAAAAGTGGGAGGGAAAGGGAAAGGGAAAGGGAAAGGGAAAGGGATAGGGAAAGGGAAAGGGAAAGGGAAAGATCCCAAACCATCTTAAATTTAACTTTTATTTTAAATACCTTGAAAGGTTGTATAGAATTTTATGGGAAGTATGTTTTTTATAGGAATATGTTCCCAGTACCACTGAACAGTGTCCTGAAAAGGTTTGTAAGAAACTCTAGAGGAATTTTTAATAGAAAAATCTGGGAGAGCTGTGACTGAAGCCCTATTCAACCTGGAGAAGAGAGTATCGTATTGACCTGAAGGAAGGGTGTAAAGAGAATGGGCCCAGGCTCTTCTCATTTCTGCCCAGTGGTGTGAAGAAATGGGCACAAATTGAAACATGTGAGGTTTCCTCTGAACATCAGGGAAAACTTTTTTACTCTGAGGATGATCACATGCTAACCCAGGTTGCCATAGGGGTGGTGAATTCTGGAGATGGTCCAGAGCTCCAAGTGGCCCTGTTTAAGGAGCAAGCTTGGGCAAGGTAGCCTCCAGAGGTCCCTTCCAACATCAATCATTCTGTGATTCTGTGAGATGCTGGAGAAAACAAAAAAAGAAATCTATTCACTAAATTCAAATCATATTTGAAACAAAATCAAATACAACCTTTAAAAGTCAGTGTAGAGAAACAAAGGAACTCTGAAGCAAAGAGAAGCAAGATACTGTCATGATACTCTCCTCCCCTGCTCTTCTCTAGTGTGACCTCACCTGGAGCAATGCATCCAGGCCCAGAGGAAAGCCACAGAAATGGTCAGAAGTCTGGAAACAATTCTTCTCTGAAGAAAGGCTGGAAGAGCTAAGGTTCTTTAACCGGGGGAGCTGAGATTGTTTAGCCTGGGGAGGGAAAGGTTCCAGGGTTATTGCTGCCTTTCAATATATAAAGGGGGCCTAAAAAAAGGTGGAGAGGGACTTGTTGCCAATGACTGTGTAGACAAGACAAGGGGCAGTTTTAAACTGAAAGAGAACAGGTTTAGGTTAGCTATTAGAAGTAATTGTTTGTGATGAGGGCAGTGAGACACTGGACCAAGTGACCCAAAGAAGCTGTGGGTCTCCCATCACTGGCAGTATTCAGGTTCAGGTTGTACAGGACTTGGAGTAATGTGGCAGGGAGATTGGACTGTATGATCTTTGAAGGTCCCTTCCAATATAAGCCAATTTTTGATTCTCCATTACTAGAGTGATTGACAAATTTTGAGGATGCTAATGACATCTTGAGTAGATTTTCCTTACAAGGAAATAATATCCCATAATTTTTTTTAAGTAAAAGTAACTATGAAATTAAACCTTAGGTATCCGAAGAAGTTGAACCTCACATGAGGAACATTAATGACTTGTTGAAGCATTTGCAATGCTCTGCAACACAACTCTCTGGGGTGACATATAGCCTGCACTGAAATGCAGCAAGACAGATGTAAAGCATACTTTCTTCACTGAGGAAAGACAGCTGGGGTACAATCTAGGAGGACTATCTGAAAGTCAGACCACTTTTCAAGTGGTTTTTTTTTTTTTTTATTCCACTGTTATCATTATTAAGAATTTTCTATAAATACATATCTTCGCAAAGCACTTTCAAAGATGAAGAGAAGGGCAGAAACTCCACCAAGCCATCACCAGGCTTTTGTGAAAAACATCTAATTTACTTATTCCCTAATGAGATTTCCTAGTGTTATAAAAGAGATTATATCAGTAATATAATATGTGCAGGACTAAGCTGTGGTTCCTAATGTCTATACCACCCAATTGTGAGATGATGAAAACTAAATTCTTACACAGCTTTATCTGATGAATTTGTGCATGATTAAATAGTTAATACGCTATGTATGTGAACTTGATCACATCCTTTCCTTTAATCTTTTTTCTGTTCTGGAATGATGTAAATGAAAGGTCTAAGTGAAAACCATTCCAATTTAATATAAACTATTTTTAATGACCCCTGTGGCATCTTTCTCTCTTTTTAGTAATAGATGTAACACCAAGTAAATGAAAATAATGGTTTCAGATGCAAAACAAAAGTTACTTTGGAAAATGTAATATATTTAGGAGACAGAAAACTGAACTATGCCCAAAAGACTCATAGGAATTCTTGCTCTGATGAAAGTAACATAGTCTAATGTATTCACAAAGCAAAGAGAAAAAAGGGTAATTTTTTTTTTCACTTTTAAAAGCCATTGTTTTAAACTCACAATCCTTTAAGCTCTTAAAGTTGACTTGTTGTTTTTAATTACAAAGTAATTAAAATTTAATTTTAATATTTTTTTCAAGTTATTCTGGCCTAAACTTACATTCTTAGGGATTGGATGTTTGGCGTTTTGTGGGGGTTTTGTGGGCTTTTTTAATGTTCTTCCAAATACTGTACAGTAACTATCTTCCTTCTGGTAAACAGCATAGTATTATTAAATTTTATCAGAAAGTCAATATTTCTTCTTTTACATGAAATTGTTCATGGTTGTTATTTTGAATTTTCATGTCTTTGAATCACTTTGCAGTGTTTGTACACTTTGAACCTTTATTTAAAAGCATATTCTATAAGGGACAACCTAAAAATGTATCACAAATCTTCTGAGAATTCTGAATTGTATTAAAAATCAAAATAAACATTATTAATAGTATGAGAAGAAAAAAAGGGACAAATTCCTATTGCTTTAAGAAAAAAAATGACTGAGCTATCTTTTTTTTTTCCAAGAAAAAATCCTGCACACCAAGATAAGCCTAATTTATCATGGCTTTTCACCTCATGTAGTCATTTGTAACAGAGCAACATTGATTAAAAAGGTAAGCAAAGCAGAATGATGCCACATGATCAGAAGCAGCAGATAAGCACTTATCTTATCCAGCTACTGTGAACGTGACATAATGTTGGCTGAGCCTCAAAACAAAAAAATAGAATTAAAAATCTGGAGATGGATGCCTGATGCTCATAGTGCATTCCTTGACCTTGCTTTTCTGAATGTATACTGGTGTATATCTCAAATCTATAAGGTTTAATATTAGGCTGGATTTCTTATCATAAAAGATGTTCAGCCAGCACCCTGAGGAAGAAGGTATCCAGCCAATACAGGTATTCTGTGACTAGGATAGAATTTTCCTACCCTGTCTTGCCATTCTGCTCTTATCCAAGCATTAAGAGACTGTTTTTTCAGCTAAGACAGTAGTTAAGCTCTTGAAGCACATTCACTCTTTAGGTCACATCTGGGAAAATTGTAAGTGTGGGTGCAGATTAAAAACAGTTGTGGTTCTGCCTTTTATGATATGGATGCATTCCAGTTACAATCTGCTCTAAAACCCAAACCCATTTCATATGTCACTAAGCAGCAATGACTTTCAGTCACTACTGAATGGGACCAAATTTAAGAGGTGACTAGGTGATGAAGGACTCCTGTTTCCACTATGATAAGCCTTCTGATCTACCTAATCCTCTTTAAGTATAGTTTCTTTTTGTATATCACATCTTTGTATACCGCAAAGCTCCTTCTCTGCACGTTATTTACAAGATTACAAGGCACATCCTATGTCGCCATTTCTGTAGCACTTTTTAATCAGTCATGTTCAAATAATGTCTTAGTACTCCATGATGGAAAAATTCAGGGTAATGTAGTTTGTGGTAATAGTGCTGTGTGGTTCAAAATTTGCTGCCAGCTGCTTAAGAGGTTTCATTTGCATCTGATAGTGCAGAAGTTAAATTGTCAGAACTACGTGTGCTAGGGCACTGAGCATTTTTCTTTACAAAAATGTAATCATGTAATGCTCAAAAATGTAAAGGCTTTCTGTTAATTATGAAGCTCTTAAAATTCGGTTTATTGCAAAAACAGTGACTTGACATCTAACATTGTGTTAGATCAAAATGGTGTAATAGATGAAAGAAAATTAGCATTACTCTTAGACAAGCTAATTTTCATTAGTAAGAGAAAGCTCAAAGCCTGTTTTAGATAAACTAGAAATAAGAATCCTGATGACTCCAAGCAGTGATAAATCCTAAGGAGGATAGGAAGTTCTCTAATGAAATGTGCAACCAACCTTTTGTTTCACCTTTGCCTCTGAAGTTTAATTTTACAAATAAATGGTATGGTTGGATTTTGCTCCTAGCTTAAGGTGGGTAGGCAAAACCATTATCAGTGAGATTAGGAGCGCAGCAAGATTAAGAACAATTCAGAACAATTAAGAACACAAATTTAAACCAAAATTGACCTGCAGGACTTCAAGTCAATATGGACAAAGGTCTGAGTATGAATATTCAGATAAAGGTTGCAATAAGGAAACAAAATGGGTCTAACTTTATTCAGATTGTAGATTATCTCCAAAATACAGACTGGAAAAACAGTTTTAAGGAAGCTGTTGAAGGTTTTGCTCATCGAGGGCCTTTGCATAGCAACCTTTTTTAACACAGATACTGTGAAGCTTTAAAAAAAATTACATTTGCACTGTGCTAGAAAAACTCCACAGGAATTTAGTAAGACAGTCATCCACAGCAAGGGATCAGGATGACAGACTTTACTCACTTTGGTGGAAGTGTTACTGTTGTCAGCCTTAACCTTCAGCCCTCAGGAACGTGACTTTTGCCATGTTTTTCTTCAGTAGATGAAGCATATCTGTGTAGGTATTTATGGAGCTTTTAATCATGGTTTTATAAAGAATGTGACTGTGCTAGAGAAGAAGGATATTGCTGATGGTAGTTGCATGTCTGTGAAACAAGCCTTGACATGAAACTAAGGAACAAAGAGACTGAAAATATCAAGGATTTTTAATCTGTGTGTTAAAACCTTCTCATCCACACCTCTTCCTTGTACCTTCAGATAGTTTTGTAGTGGATTACCCAGTGCCTTACCATAGATGATACAGCCCATAAATGCATACAAACATGCAGAAGGCACAAATGTAAGACTGTGAAATCAAGTACTCAAAGACAGAAAAAGATCATTCTTCCTATGCTTGTCTTATGGTACAGTTTTCTAACATATGTTTACATGTCATTTCTTTTCCCATTGGAATCCTATCTCCTTATCAGAGTGCCTTCTTAATGAGCAGCTTCTCAACAGCAGGTATATTCCTCATTGTTAAATATGAGTTCTCATGTTTTATTTAACACATGCTATTGAAGTTCTGTTTTGAAGACAGATACTTTGACATGTCTCATCTCTTCTGTGTCAGTACTTTGCTACAATGTATAACAGATTTGCAAATAAGCATTTTCACAAAGCCTTTGTAAGACTGGGGAATCTCATTAATCTGTTTCCCAGAAGAAAAACTGAGACACAGAGATGATGTTCAGTTTTAACTCCTGAGATATAACTTTGTTGCTAGTTACCCACTAATCCAGATCTGATCTTTAGTAAAGCATTAGGACTTTAATTCAGCTGGCATGGGATTTGGGAAGGGGAAAAGTAATTTTTTTGATGGTCTTGATCCATGTTGGATGCTGGAAATGGTTAGAATGTGCACCTGGACTCAGGAACTCATGTCTTCTTCTGGTCCTGGGGACTAAATAGTGCTTTTTAAAGATAATTAAATATCATTTTCTATATATGAACTATAATGATATGAACAGTTTCTGTGATGACTCAGGGAATGTCTTCCAGCCTTTTACCATTTTTTCATAGCTGGCTGCATATCAATTAGCTGTAGAAAAAACCCTAAAACTGATCATGTGCATTTCAGTTTCAGTGATGATATTGAGAATACTAGAGATTCTTTTAAAATAATCCACAAAGTTTTTTTGGAGAGAGATATGAAACATTTTCATGCTTCTTTGGAAATATATTTTAATTTTTTTGACACTGTTCTGCTTAAAAAAAGGTGATCTAATTCTGAGTGAAAGCAGTAATCATACAATAAAGCTTATAATAATATTGATTCTGTATTCTTCATCAACAGCTTGGTTCCAATTAGTGAATTTCCCTGCAGAATTTCATACTATTAAATAACAAGGCTCAAATTCCAGGTGGTAATAAGCTCTTATTGATGAGGTTTATAGAACTGGCTTTTTATTGACTCTGGCTGATAATCTTTCAATGGTACATTTGACTGCTAAAACAACCACACTATATAATAGGCTGTGTGGTAATACTGCTAAAGATCATTATTTTTATAAAAATAGTCGCTTATATTGCATTAAAGAAAGCTTTTCATTGCTTTCTATTTAATAACAAAATATAATAATGAGATAAATAATTAATTTTTTAGGTCTGGGAAAAGCAGATGAGTAGTGATGCAGTGACTAGTGAAAGGCAGTCTAGTAAAATGGTAATTTCGCTCTGGAGCTTTTCCCCACGCCTCTTGATTGCAAAAAGGCATTTTTATTTCAATTTAGGATGCTGTTTAATAAAAACTGAAACTAAACCTTTATTTTTTCTTTTCTATCATTCTTTTTTAATACTGATGTTTGTGGGGCGAGGGTTGTGTGTTTCATAGTGTACTCAGGTTATTTTTTACTATTTTGAATTTTTTCTTTTTGTTTTTGCTTTCTTTTGACTCTGTATACACACTTCTATTTTTAAATCATTCTCTCTCCCTACCCATGAAACTTTCTTTATAACATTTCCTTATGAAGAGCATATTTCAGTAACCCTGAGAACACTGAACTGATTTTGTATTACAGTAGCAAGCTCAATATCCAAAGGAACACCTGACCCCTAAGGGCTCAGTTGCTTACTTGGGATGAGCAAAAAAAGACTCCATGATAATAAAATTCTTGCCTTAGACCAGCATGAAGTTATATTCTACAGCTTTCATGGATCTTGCAGCCTTATGATTCCACGAGAGGGGAGGCAGAGTATTCTTCTCTCCCTTACCTCCTTTTTTCCTAACCAGCTTCCAGAGAAAATAGAAAGAAGGAGAAAGAGAAGAAGAGAGGAATCTTCCTTTTTCAACAAGTGTCCTTTTAGAAAACTACTGGATGGACTCGTCTGTAATGTCACTATTACATTACCTACAATTAAGTGTAACTAACTTAGGTCCTTCAGTTTACATGGTTTTACAGTACTGTTTCCATTTTACTGTTGTGAAGGTAAAGGATTTTGGCTTTTTAGGCTCTTGTATCTCAGTGGTTGAGATAGTTGTGGGTTAGAAATCAAACTTACTTTCATTTCTTATTCAGACTTGCATTGAAAAACAAAGCAGGAAACAAGAAATAATACAAATGTAACCTCATTTAAATCCTATGGAAAAGAGTGGCCTAGGCCAAAAAAAAAGCAGTACAAACTTTGTCTTCCTGTGAATCCTAAGCTAACTTATGCCAGATGTTTGAAAGAAGTTAATAGTTCATGATGCCACATTATTTATAGTAAAGTCCAGGAAGATCCTAGTTGTACTAATGGGAAAAGTATAGCCAATATAGATTATTTCAATGTATAGTATATCGCTGTGTAAACAATAGCAAAGTGCTTCTAATGCAGAGTTCAGTTGATTTTGACATCACAAAATCACAGAGTATACATTAAGCAAGTAATAAATTAATACTTTTTTTTTAAATTTACTTATAATTCAAATACATAATTTATCCTTTCCATTTGGCAGATTAAAAATTGGACACTGAGCCAACAGTGTGAATTTGCAGCCCAGAAAGCCAGCCATGTCCTGGGCTGCATCTAAAGCAGTGTGGCCAGCAGGATGAGGGTGGTGAGTCTGCCCCACTGCTCTGCGCTTGCTATATCCCACCTGGAGTGCTGCATCCAGCTCTGGGGTCCTCAGCACAGGAAAGGTGGGAGCCTCTCAGGAATGGCCTAGGGGAGGTTGGTGAAGATAAGCAGAGGGCTGGAGGAGCTCTCCAGTGAAGACAGACTGAGAGAGCTGGGCTGAGAGAGAGCCTGGAGAAGAGAAAGCTCTAGGGAGAATATTTAAAGGAAAATAAATTATAAGAAAGACTTGATACCAGTACTTGTAGTGATAGGGCAAGGGACAAAAATTTTAAGCAGCAAAATGGTAGATTTAGATTGGACATTGGGAAGAAATATTGGACAATGAGGGTAGTAAGACACTGGTATGGGTTGCCCAGAAAAGTTGTGAATGCTGCATCATTGGAAGTGTTCAAAGCCAGATTTTAAGTAACCTGATCTAGTGATAGATGTCCCTTCCTAAGGCAGGGAGGTTGGACTCGATGATCTTTGAAGGCCGGTTCCAAACCAACATGAGGACAGAGTGAGACACAATGTAACCAGCACATCCTACAGAACAATGTTTGAACACCTTAGCAGGGTGTTATGAGCAAAGTGCTGCTATGATGGCTTTTTTATCAGCATTTTTTTAAGAGGCACAAAATTGGAAGTTGTCCTTAAAAAAAAAAAAAAAAAAAGCCTAAAACCTTTCTACAGGACATATCCTAAATGTTCTTGCCTATTTAGTGCTGAAGTAGTCAAGCTCCATATCCGCAATTTCTCAGTCCAACTTTTGTGTGATTCTGCTGCTGTTTGCCAGTCTTCTTGTGCAATAACCCCCAGGTGCTGCTCATAAAAAAATAGATGGCCTAGTTAAGGAGAGCTTTGAGGACTTTCTTGGCAAAAAATACAAGACAATAATATCACATTCACCTCTCAGAATGTAAACTGATTTTTGATGAGACATTTAATTACTTCCCTGGTTATGTACTAACTTTAGTAATTCATGGTAAAGTAGTTGAAAATAGCTGTTTTAAATAGGAGGAACTGGTATATTAAATCTATCATCGGGAAATGTATGCAAATACTCTATCCTACTGTTACCATATTTACTTATTGAATCTTGGTAACAATAGAGTCAGTTCCTGTATGTAGCCAGCCATACTTTTCCAGTGCCTTCTAGAGCAGAAATCTATTTGCTGCATTGTACTTCTCTCTGCATGTGGTACTGAAACACCAGTGTGTTACAGAGCTATTCATGTGAAATGTGAAGATTCCAAACATTTCCTGTTCAAAGACATCTGTTTATATACAAATTCTTAAATTTGATTTTATAGGTTCAGAAATGATTAGTTCATTTAAAAAAATACATTAATAGGGAGGAACTAACCCTCTACCTGCCTGTCTATCCATAAGAATAGTGCTATTCCATAAGTAACAAATGTGCTGCCTAGGGCCTTCATGTGGTTATTTGCCATCTGTTCTTTGGAGACTTTACCTTGGCAATAACTCCTCTCTTCCCCAAATAGTCTAATTACTGTTAGACTAATTTTTTCCAGGTATTTATGTTAATATTTCAGCTGATGTGTGGTGCTTTTGTCAATGATCCTTTCTCACTTCACATTTAGCCTTCAGATTTATCCTAAAAAACACATCTCACTGTGATCCATACATGCAAGGCAGAGCCTTTTCAGAATTCTGCCTTGCCTTCACACAGAAAAAATATATTGGTCCATTTTTGTAACTTCTCATTACAAACAAGATACACATAGCATTCATAGTGTTAAACCTTGACAAACTCAGATTAATTATCAATTTAACATGTAACATACTCATTTTTGTTTTATTATTATATAAGTGAAAATCAGAGAAAAGGCAAAGAAAGGAGCCTAATGGTCTCAGGGCCCTCTCTGATCTCATGACTCCACCATGTCTTAGGGGCATCAAACACATGTTGGTCTAAGCAGATTCCTTAAGTATTTCCAAACTAATTTAAAACAAAAATGGCATATTTTTCTTTCCAGGCCTCAGACCAGAAAAAGGCAGATTTTCTTCCTCATAGGCATCTGCTGTGCTACTTAATACTACTCTGAAACTTCAACAAAAATTCTTTTTGAATAGGCTGTGAATATTTTTCAAGAGCACTTAGATGAATTAAGGAATCAAAGTGCCATTTGATGAGATTGTGAGTAATCTTTTTGAGATAGTAATCTATCATCAGTGAGGATGACCTGAAAAATTATTTGCCTTCCCTTCAAACAGGATCCTCTGGAATGGAAGTCAGCATATATATGTCATGTTTAACACACATACATATACCAGGGGGAAAAGGCACCAAATCATAATTTATGGCTCTCAGTGTATTTATTTGTTTTTTGGTTTTTTTTTTTCCTAAATTCTGAATGTCATCTAGAGAAGACAGAGTGGAGTCTACATCATTAGTGGAAAAGTCCCTTGAGACAATTTTCATAGTCAGGTTTGCTTTCTTATTGGTAGTAACAGTGTCTCTACAGAGATTCATTATCAAGTAACTTGTTTTGGAGATGGTGATTTCACAGTAGGCTTTGAGTGTCTAGTAGCACTTAGGAATAAAATTTAGAGAAATAGGTGAATTAACAAGTGTGCATGGTGATCCTTGTGTCAAGGAGGAAAAAAAATGTGTATTGGTAGTGAGTTAATGCACACCTACATTCATGTTAGATTAGATTTGCACAATTAAAATCAGAAAACCAGGAAATCAAATCTATTGAGATTTCGTGATGAATATAATTTACTCTTGATAAAACTCCTCTTAACTATATGGCATGTAATTTATAGCAAGTCTTCAAAACCTGCTTCCAAATTCAGCAAAGATTAAAAAAATTTGGCTGCTGAAAGATGATAAATGTTTATGCTCTAATGTCAGCCAGTTTTTTACAGTTTGAATTTTACTTAATAAAAATGAAATAAACAGCTGGCAAAGGCTTTGAAGTTTTTAGAAAAGTGCAGAGGATTTAAATGGGGGGTTAAATTTTTTTCTCTGCTTTACATTCTTCATAATTCTTCATACGTTAATCTGGCAAAATGTTGTCATTATGCATTTGCTTGTAGGACCAGATACATATTAAGTTTAAAACTTAGTCTGATATTTGTAAATGTTTAAACCTTTGAAGACATAGGAAAGAGTTTCTTTTATCATTCCCCATTTATGCAATCAATCACAATCAGCATATATTGGAATGGTCAAATACCCGAAGCCTTAAATTCACCTGACAGTCTAATTCAAAATTGAATAGTACCCCTCAGCTGTCGCTACAGTTTGCCAAGGTCACACCTAAAGAAATCCCTTTCATAATTTGGAAGAAAACATGGGAGACCTCAAAGTGGGAAATGAGACAATGTATTTTTCATTATTCATCTTAGTTGTATGTGTGAAATGGCATCTTAGATATGTGCAGAATGAAGATGCAAATTTACCCAAAAAGTTATCACAGCTGTCATGCAAAATGCAAATATAATGGACCCTCCTAAAATTGTGTGACCATTTATCATATTTTAGCATTTTAAGCAGGCTAAAAATCAAGATTTACTTTAGAAATACATTGACTTATGTTCAACAGCTGTAAGGTCCAAAAGTGAATTTCAAGCAATGCATTTATTAGCTAATTTAAATACTAATAAAGAAATAGCTACTGATTAGTTATACTTTTTGACCTGTAATAATCCATCATTAGTGCTGCAGTACAGGAAGCTTTTCCATCCTGCATTGTCTCTATTGCTGCTATACTTACAGATTTTCAGACACTTAACTCTGTACTTCATTATGCTCATGTATTTATACATATCTAAAATATCATTCCAAATTTCGTGTTTAAAAAATTATTTGAACCTATATGCATAAGAAAAATAAGAGATGTGGTACTCATTTCTAGGAAAAACCTTATGCATAAGTCAAAATTTGGTTGATTTATTCAAAGCTGCTAAGAAGTGTGCGTACCTAATCTGCTCTGCGCTGTGCTGAAAATTTATCCTGAGGGTCAGAAAGACACATTATACTTATAAAACTGTATAAACAGTCACAACTGATTTGCAAGTTTGCAGCTACATGGCAATCCAAATCCAAACAAAAAGCAAGTTCACACTGATAGCTTAGCTGTCCACACTGAAGTTGCCTTGTTTTCTGATTAAAAGACTGCCCTTTTCTGAGCACTTCTGCCTATTTACTTGTCCCACTCTGAGTCTATAGGAATGTAACAAAGAACTGTTGTTCTTCAGACTATCTGGACTTAAGAACTTCTTATCCGATTTCTAGTGGGAGGTAGTTACATCTGGGGCAACTGCCTCACTTCATTTTGAAAATAATTGATAATTTTTGAGGCCAAATTCTTAGGATAGGTGAGCTGCATATGAAAATCCATACTTTGTGTATGCTGTATGTAAATCCCACTCTCCATGTATCTACAGCATACACAGCTGGAGCTTGATTTGGCCTGCTCTAGACTTCCATTGGAGGATTCATCAGTCCTAAAATGTTTAAAATTGCCAACAGTGGCAGGTCTGAACTGTCTTCTGAGCTGAAAAAAGACTGTCAGCACACCAGAAGAGACAAGAAACCCACTTCAGCTCTACTTTGATTCCTGACTGAATGCCCATTAGAAGTGTGAGTGCCTTTGTTGAATTCCCAGGATTTGTCCTTGAAATTAGACTTTGAAAGAAATCCAAGTCACAAAATCCAAGAGGGCTTTGCTATGGAAACATAAATATGTTAACTGTCCATGATTGGATTTACTGTAAATATGCATTCCTGATACAAATTAAAACACTAATATAGATGTATTTTTTCAGAACCAGATGCTACTTTTTGGCAGAATTTCCTGTTGACATTGAAGATCCCACTAACCTATCCTAGCAGGAGCTAAGCACATTTGAGACTATGTACTTTTGGAGAAGATTTTGTTGTATGGATTGTTTCCATTGTGTAACTTTGGAAATAGTAGTGTGGTAGTACTGATTCAAGGCTTTGTACTGAATGTGCGCTCTACTTTCTTTCTGCAGGAAGAACCTTATACCTTTTGCAATTAGTTATGCATCTATTTTCTGGTCTAGTCAGACTTGTTCTTCCTAGTATTCACTCTCACCTTTGAGGTTCATATGGTGATGTCCTCCTTATGGAAATCACTTGTTTTCGAAGGCGGATATGTTCTGTTGACTGGCTATACTGCCATAGTACATTCTAATGCTTTGTTCTGCAATTTCCACTCTGCCGTGGTTGTGTTGTAGCTCTGAATGTTAAACAAGTTGTGTGCAGAGTTTATGTACTGTTCATCATATGTGCAGCCACTTGTGTTGCCGTCAATGGTTTTATTATTTTTCATCTTTACCTCAAGTGTTGTACTCTATGACTAGGCCTGAAAGTGATAATTACTTCCCCACTGCAGAGACAAGCTGATTTACATATTTATCAAAGGAAACTGGATGGCTCTGAGCATACTATGGGAACATTTGCATATTTATAACTTGAAATGTACAAAAGCTAAAATTAAAATAGGGGTGTCTTGATCTTAGTTATAAGTTTGTTTTAATACAAAGGTTTTAGTCAGTGGATTTTGTAATCAGATCAATGCATTAAAATGAAGTAACTTTTCTTCATCACAGAAAACCAACATAGAGATTAAAATGATTGTTAGCTTGTGAATGATGGTATGCTGAAGCTCAACATTAAGTTTTCATAAGGTGAAAATCTTAGCCTTTGAGCCCTGAAGAGATGATTAACTGTGGCAAAACCTTAAACTGCTGTAGCAGAAAGGGGCTCCCAAGAGGTTTACTATGTGGTAAACCTATGGGTATATACTTGAAAGGCATCAATGTATTTTCTGGGAGAAATGTGGGTTTCCAAATACTTATGCATGTAGCAATAATTTTTAGGATTTTATGCATTTATTCAACGGCTTGCATTCACAGAGGTGAATGCCTGGAGCTGACTACAAGTTGTGATTCCGGCTAATGATGCTATTCAAAACCAAACATGAGCAGCAGTAGCAAATTCTAAACAGCAAATAAAAACAATAAAACCCCAACACAATCAAACTGCCTCTTCTTGGCAGTGATGTGATGGCTTATTTTCCCAGGCTGATCTATTGGAAATCTTTGTTCAATAATTGTCTCAGTCTTGCTGTAAATTTCTGGATACAAGAGAGGCATGTGAAAGTTTACTGGAGTTGGAAAATAGTGTTACATTATTAGGAATTTCCTTTACTGTCAGTTATCTCTTCCTGAGACAGATCCTTAACCCTCCTTCTGAAACATGTTTTTTCTTTGAATTTGGCAGACTGCTTTAAAGCTTTCATCACAAGTAGAAGCTATTTTTTTCTAATGCCTAGATTACACAGAGGTATTCTATTTCCTCTAGCTTCTTATTCAAAATTTCAGCAATAGTCTAAATTATTTTGAATTAATGCAAATAATATTTATTTCCCATTGACTTGAAATGTCAGTAAACTAGTTTTTGAATAAAATGCATTTGTCCATATGCTTGCTTGACTAAACACTTTAACAAATCAGTAACACATTTGTAAGCACATTATTGTTTTTCAGTGTTTGTACCTTGTTTGCAAATGAATAGTCATTTTTTAGAAACCCTATCTCTTCTTGTACATGCATACATAGGAGCTTTACATGAGTCAAAACTCAGTAATTACGGTCATCATTAGCAAGGCTGGTTCAGCTGCCATTCAGGCTGTGCTGGAGAACTTGAAAAGCGGCATGGCGCTGTGTTTCCTTCCTAAGAACAGAGTCAATTGCTCTTCTCTCTTTCCCATGGCTATCACTCCACTGAAATTGGGATTTTCACATTCAGAATGGAACAATTCTTTATAATTTTGCACAGCTTGAAGCAAGAATGGAGAGTAGAATTCAGAGAGCACTCTTCAGTATATTTCACAAGGTTTCATTTAAATTTTGGAACACTGATGTACTAATTAAAACAAGTAACATCTTAACACAGCCCTCAATCTGTTTTGTATCTTAAAAATATATAAATGGAAGCAAAATGTCCAATGATATAACACCTTTGTTAGTCACCTACATTGCAGAATACATTCCTATAATGGCAGTGGTAGGAGTAGCTTGATCTGAAATTCTAGTTGCTAAATAGCAGCAGAAATTATGGAGCTCCATCAGCTAGATTGATTTGGATATTCAGAAATCTTGTCTTTCCAAATATGTTCTGTTAAAATCAGAAAAAAATAACTAGTACCATCCACACAGATCAATACAGCAGTTAATTTTTCAGAATGTGACTTTCGAGCAAGGTATTTTAATTTAAACTCTTTCTTGTGTTAACGAGAGTTAAATCATTCAAATACACTTAAATTTGTCTTATATCCTGGTAACACAAACTTTGCTGTTTATTTCCCATTTTCATTCTAGTAGGTGCTAGTGTTCAGGATCAAAATAGAAATGGAAAGTTTGCTTATGAGTGTGTTTTGACTGCCGTACTCTGGCAATACTGTTTTCTGAATTACCACTGTTAGTCCATCTGTACTGAAAAATGTTGCTGCTAAGATAAATTGTCATTTTAGCATTTGTTAGTTAAACGTTATGTATGCAATCCTCTGTGTTTCGAAATCCTTTTGAAGGAAATGGAAGTTTTACCATTGAGTTTAACAATGGATGAGATTTTCTATGCATTTTATATGGCTGGGTTTTTTCTAAAGTGGGACATGTTTGAGGGTCAGTATTTAATATTTTTTTCAGAGAAAGACTAGTTACTCTACCTCATTTAAAAATTCATTATAATATCTTACATTTAATTTTATTATAAATTTTAAACTTTAATTATTTGTGATAGTGAGACAATTTTCATTGCTTCTCATGTCTTCCCAAATCATTTGGGAAATCAAAGTGGACATTATTGAATGATTGCCAGTGTCTTTGATCACCAGAGATCATGTTATATACTGGGTGCCATTCTCTCTTTATTTTCATTTTGGTTTATATACAAGATTAATTTGAAAGTTCAATTTCATCATGAACATGAGGTATGTAAAAAAAATATTGCTGTGCACATCACTGCACAGATATTTCTTTGCACAATACTATTTATTGTCATTGTATCATAAAATCATAGCTTGATGTAGGTTGGAAGGGAACTCTGAAGGTCATGTGGCTGAATACCTACATATAATTTACTAATTTATCTTTGTACTCTACATTTTTATCATTATTGGAGCATTTCCAAGTGATATTGCAGTCACTTAACAAGTACATTCTCCAAACATTTCCGGAGCCAATGGGAAATTGCCTCGTTCTTTTCTGGCACTAAGTCCATCCACCTCATGCAGCAAGCGCATGGCTTGTCAGAAGGATCTGCGTGATTTTCCCTCAACCCACCAGCTTTAAAATGTCAGCCTTTGTAACAGATTTTCTCAGCTCTGTTGGGAAATTTCAACTCCCACGAGGCTTCAAAATTTACATAAACAAATTCTCCTACTCTTACATTTCTTCTTTGCTCCTACTTTACAAACAAGACCAACAGGTACCTACTTAAATTTAGCAGCTGATGTTCCTTTATTCTTGACCTAGTCATTTGAAAAATTATGACAGTCAACCATTTTAAAGAGACAGTTTTAAAATGATATGGCATTAAGAGGCAACTAGAAATAGTAGCAATAAAGTAAGGTAATTCCTCCTTATCCAGAAAAAGAGCATAGCAGCAGAAACAGTGATCTGAAAACCATTTAGAAGGCTCTGTATTTCAGAGTTCTTATCTCATCCTCTTTGACACAATAATTGGGCATCAGATGATGAATTAATTCTTAGTGGTCAAGTTAGCAAATCAAAATTAACATTCAAATTGGACCATTCTTGGATGCTTAAGTAAAAGAATAAAGATAAAATAGTTGTGAAGACAGAATTATCTTTATATGTTCTGAGATCCCTAAAGGACAGGTTCATTGTCAGGCTGATGTGAAGAATTATATTCTTAAGCTTTGGTCGTTTTCCAGGACCAATAATTTTACATTCCTAATCAGTATAAAGTTCACTGGAGCAAGTTACAAAGAGAAGCTTCACTCTCATTCATACAGAAACACACTTTAAAGAATTCAGTCTAAATAGGTTTCAGTGCAATTTATATAACTGCAAGGCCCTCCACAGTGGCAAAGTAGTGTGAGGAGCCTGTGGTGCCTCAGAGGTACAAGATATATCCCTGTTGGTGCTTCTTTTAAATGTGTACATCTAAGTGTGTTTATTACCTTGCATATTTTGAGTTTAGTTGATGTTTTTCCATATGTTGAGATATTAAGGGGCTAGTTATTAGGTTTGATAATGAAACCACAAATACTTTAAAGGTGCTGCATGCATTCTCTTACTTTTTTTTTTTTTTTTTTTTTTTTTTTGTCTTACTCTAACACTTGCACTGAGATTTTTGCCATGCTGCCTCTATGGGTTGCTAGGCAGCAAGGCTTTACCCCCAAACTGCGAGATCTACTCTGCATGCTGAGACTCTTTCCTCAGTGTTACTAAATATCCTCAGTGGCTTGAATCTTCTTGCTGAGGGATTTCCTTGATGGAGAGCAACTGCTTCCAAAAGTCACTTGCTCTCTGTGCAGTCTCTTTTCTCTGATGTGCACAAATCCTCTCATACTGTTCTTCAAGAAACCCTGCAGCAACTGAGTCATGGTCCTGATTGCTACAAGCCCTGTGTGGTTGTGCCCTAGTATGCTGCATGTGCCTATTGCTGAGTATAAGAGAGTTTATGTGAAAAGTGGTCTCAAAAAGGCAAAGGAACACAAATATTTATATGTGCCAAGGCTAATGAAAAAGTCATTTATTCTCCAGCATCCAGAGGAAGGCAACAAGGCTGATGAAGGGCTTGGAACACAAGCCCTGTGAAGAACTGCTGAGGGAGATGGGGATGTTTAGCCTGGAAAACAGGAGACAGAGGAGTGACCTCATCTCTCTCTACAACTCCCTGAAAGGTGGTTTTACTCAGGTGAGGGTTGGTCTCTTTCTCCTGGCAACAGCTGACGGAACGAGAGGACACAGTCTTAAACTGTGCCAGAGCAGGTTTAGGTTAGATGTCAGAAAAAAATTTTTCACTGAAAGAATGATTGGGCACTGGAATTGTCTGGCCAGGGAGATGGTGAAATCACCATCCTTGGACATGTTTTATAAACAGACTGGGCATGGTACTCAGTGCCATGGTTTAGTTTATTAGGAAGTGTTAGGTTAGGTCATAGGTTGGACTTGATGATTTCAAAGGTCTCTTCCAACCTAGTTCATTCTGTGGTTCTTAAAGCTGTTCTTTATTTTTTTTTGGTTTGTTTTTTTTTTTTTTTTTTCACCTAGGGCAAGTTCTGGATGTGCTGGAGAAGCATAATCTGAAGGACAAAACTCTTGTATACTTTACATCTGACCAAGGGGCTCATGTTGAAGAAATCTCCAGTGCTGGAGAAGTCCATGGAGGATACAATGGCATATATAAAGGTGAATATTCTCTGATTGTTCTTGAAAAATGCAAGAAAAAGCATCTCCTTGGGTTTGCACCAAAACTGTAATGTACTATGTGGCCAAGGTCAAAACCTTTGATCTATTTGAAATAAAGTAAGAATGTTTTTTTTATTCTTTTTAATGAAATTACAATTAGTCTTCTTGTTTCTTTATGAGAGATTAATTTCTTTTCATTCTTTCACTAGGTAGAGGCTGTGTAATTTGTTTTCCACTCATGTTTCAGGGATCAAGATCAAAGAAATCCAGCAATCTCATAGTAGTTGAGCCTGGGAGGTATCTCCCAGGGTCTGCAGTCCCAGCGCCTGCAGAGCAGGGTCAGCTGTAGCACATTGCTCAGGATTGTATCCAGTGAAGTTATGAAAATGATGGAACTTCATAGCCTCCTTGGGCAACTTTCTCTAGTATTTGATCACACTCACCATAAAAAAACCTTTCTCTTATGTTTAAATGGAGTTTTCTGTGGTTTAGTTTGTGTCCATTGCCTCTTGTCCTGTCATTGGCTCCCCACTGAAAAGAGTCTACCTCTGTCCTCTTTACTCATATAAATCCATGTAATCCCTACCAATGTATAACATCCTGGTAAGCATTTTCTTCTCCAGGATGAACATCTCTCTCAGCCTCTCCTCATATATTGAATACTCCAGTTGCTTAATCATTCATCACCTTCATTCAAACTCGTTCCAGTATGCCCATATACCTTGTACTGGGGAGTTCTGCACCCGGACCCAGTGCTCCAGGTATGTCTCACCAGTGCTGAGCAGAGAGCAGGACTGGCTGGAAGAGTTCTTCCTGGTGCAGCACAGGGTGATGTTGTCCTTCATTGCCAGAAGGGCACATGCTGTCTCATGTTCAGCTGGTTGCTCCTTAGAACCCTCCAGTCCCTCTCTGCAGAGCTGCTTTCCAGCCAGTTACTCCCCAGCCTTTGCTTTGCTAGAGGTTGCTGCTGTGAAGATTCAGGACTTGGTATTTCCTTTGCTGAACTTAATGGGGTTCCTTTTGGCCCATTTCTCCAACCCTATCAAAGTCCCTTTGAAAGGTAACACAATCTTCCACTCTTGCCAGATTTATATCAACTGCAAAACTTTAAAAAGGAAAAAATTCAGGCATATAAAGGAAGGTTTTCAAGGAGGAGGACCCCACAGTTTTTAGTCAGTAGGTATCTATCTGAGAAATGACCCTTACATTTTAAGAGAGCTTCAAAGAAAATGGTACACAAGAAAAACAAGGAATGCCAAAGGGATGATGTCTATCAGATGGGTCCCCGTGGGCTAACACCAGAGTGAAATGTATCTTGAATGTTAGCACATAGACCTTGCATAGTGATTTAAGTAATTAAGGAACCATATGGTTACATATCTGTAGCCGTAG
Source organism: Melospiza georgiana (assembly GCF_028018845.1). Taxonomy (NCBI): domain Eukaryota; kingdom Metazoa; phylum Chordata; class Aves; order Passeriformes; family Passerellidae; genus Melospiza; species Melospiza georgiana. Next base: position 98,895,553 of record NC_080431.1, read on the forward strand.
GCTCAGCCTGAGGTGTTTTAGAAGCTCTAAAAAATATTTGCCTTCTAGAGTGCCAGACATAAGGTACAGGATAAATTATAAGGAAGGAAAAAATACACTTGGGAATATGTCTTCTTGAAGAACTTTGATTAAATGGAGTCTTTCTCTCAAGCCTTGCACAATTTTGTATTCATATTTACAGTGCAGAGAAAAACTTGAAATATATCTTACCTATATTAAGAAAAAAGTCTGATTGATAGGTTTAGTTGAGTAGTAATGGGGCTTATATAAAAAAAGGAAAAAGTTTTGTAGTTTGCAATTAACACCTCTGCTGTGCTGACAAATGGGTTAGAAAATAATCACAATGTAAGAAAAAATTATTATTTGATGAGAAACATTCTTAATAAAATAAAAAGAAATTAAAAGACCCATGCAATTAGTTGAATATACTTCTAATATTTTAAAATACAATTAATTCTGCTTTGCATTCCACTTTCTCCATATCAAAATCAGTCCTTAATTTAACATGTATATTATGCATCATTTTCAAAAGGACTGAGGTAAAAATTATCAATTAATTGCATAACTAGCAATTTTCATACATAGGAATTTGTTCATATTAAAAGTCATGTGTGGTGAAAAGCATCTGTACATATTTGTCAGAGTTAATGAGAAACAGACCTGTGAAGCCCCAAGACTAGCAATGTGCCTAAAAAAGCAGGACAATCTTGATACTGCTTGTGCTTGTGTGTCAACACACCAAGAATTTCCTTTCTTTGGTGTGTAGTTTAAAAACCTGTGAGACACACACATCCTTCCTCCCTCCCTGTCTCAGCTAGTCAATCTCCACTACTTATCTTTTTGTCTCTGAGTGCTGCATGAATGCAAATATGAATCAAGGCACTTAACCCTCTTGTCAGAGCTGGAGCAATATACTCAGCAATAATTGGTTCTGCCCTAAAATCAAAAGCTCTTAAGCAAACTCCGCAATTCTAACTCACTAATTTCTCTTGATACCTAGCCAAATAAGCACCAATAATAAAATTTAAGAGGGGTTTGGATAGTTAAGCTAGTGCTGCAAAATGCAATGCAAAAAGGGGAAATTGCTGTTTGAAGGTTTTATTACTCTGGATCCTAACTACAGAACAGTCCACCATAAATCTGGATAGTTAGAAACCAGAGCTAACCAATTGCTGTCATACACAGTCTGGTTTATTTGTGCAGTATTCCTTTTTAGAAGACATTATATAGTAATACCAAAGTAATGGATCAAAATCTCCTTCCAGTGGCCTTCTTCTGATGGTTGGTTATGAGGATCTGTGTAGTAAATAGAATCCCGAAGAAGATCCTAATCCTAGACAGTATCACCTTGGTTTAAGATGTGATTTCTGAAAATTTAGATTCTACAAAGATTCTTAACATTAATTATATAAATTTTTATCATATAAAGTTGAATTCCCACTTTGAGTCTTTCTAAAGCTGTGCATAGCCTCTATCACTTATCCATGAGAGAACAGTGCGTTCATTTACTATTATGAAATGGGACAGTTGCAAATTTCATGGAATATCTTGAAGTTTAATAATATGTTCTCACTAATATAGCATAAAGGAGGGCAAATTTTAAATTTTTCATAACTTAGATTTGTTTTGTATACTTTTACTATGGGTCTTGGCGAAATTCAGAAAATAATTGTCTTTTCCATCTCTCTTATGATTTTTAATTGTTGGGTTTTTACTCATCCCTAATTTCTTATTATTTTCCTGTGTGAATTACTTCACTTTCAAAACTGAAGTAAATATACTAAAACAGTAAGGGGCTTAACACATTGTAGCTTTAAGATACCTCACGTTTGTTTTTTGGGTATTTTTGCAAAGGGTCACACAGACTGTTTATTCTCTCTTTTTGTTTCATCTTTTTGTTTTCTAGTCAGAATTTGATTCATGAAAATTCTTTATCTCCTAAGCCATGATTAATGTTGCAGTAACTTTTCCTGAAGGTCTTTGTCAAAGATCTTTCTAAGGTTTAAATCTAGATACAGATTCTAAAACAAAAAATAAGATTCTAAAACAAAAAATAGTGGCTATTTTAGTAAGAATTTCCTCGCAACTGAAGGACTTCATACCTGAACTTGTGAAATACTCCTGGGATTTGTACAAGACACTATTAATATTTTAATTAAATTAAAAATAATAACAATTTAATTAATACATTAATATTAACAATTTTATATTGAAATATGGAAAGTAATAGGTGTAACTGAAGTATCTTATTAAAATTTTCTATGTAGTTTTTCCAGGTTTTTTTTTCCAGTTCTGTAATATTTGTCTGTTGAAAGTCAGACGCTAGAACATCAAGGTATTGCTTGTATATATGATTTCCAGGATACCTGCACTGACTTCTCCTTAGGTGTTTTTCACTAGCTGCCTCACTGGAGCATGTCCATTTATGTAGTCACCATAGCTTTCATTTAGGAGCAGAAATAAGGTTAGTTTTTCCAAATACTTTGGATTTGTACTTTCAAATAAGATGAGCAGAATAAATAAATGAAGAGAATTTCCTTTATATTAACAAGATGTGCAAGGTGACTGATTTAAAGGAAGTCATTATATTCTTCTTTAGTACTCTGAGATTTTGAACCAAAATATTTTGTTGTAATTTGTTACATGGCTTTGCAAGGGTCTTTGGGGTGAGAGAGATAGACGAGAATCTTGGCTTCATGATCAGAAGGCTGGATTTATTATTTTATGATATATAATACATTATGACTGTACTAAAAGGAATAAAGAGAAAAGTTCAGAAGCTGCTAAGCTAAGAATAGAATAGGAATCCCCAAAAAACAAGGGAGCTCTCCGTGAATCTGTCCCAGAGAACTTGGTCCCTGATTGGCCCTTAATTGTAAACATGGAACATGGGCCAATCACAGTTGCACCTGTTACATTCCACAGCAGCAGATAACCATTGTTTACATTCTTCTTCTGGGGCCTCAGCTTCCCAGAAGAGGGAAAATCCTAAAGAAAGGATTTTTATGAAAAGATGTCGATGACAGTAATTTCTATTTAGTTTCTTAGTAATTTCTTGAATTAGCCTTAGTGTGCTATCATATATATAAATACATAATTTGTATCAATAAACAATGAAGGCAATTAAAAATTTTCTCTACACTTTTACTCACCATAGTATTTCACTGGCACATATGCAGACAGTACAAGTCCTCCCTCGCTATCACTTGTTGACATCTATCCCACTTTGTCACATACTGGATTTTCTGTTCAATCTCCTTACATCTTACTGTCTTTTGAATATGTACATTTTGCCTGTACCTCAGATCTGCATCAGAAATAGTTTTTCTTTGTACTTATGAAGCACTTAGGACAATACAGACACTTGGCTACTGTCATGCTGCCAGAGTGGGTCAGAAGTCAGTGCAGAGTGGGTATGTTGATAATGGAAGTGGAGCCAAACACTGATAAAGTCAAACTGTGTGAACAACATTCATTTCAAGTGTTTCGTGCCTTAGAAATAGGTATTATCATAGTTATTTTTTAATATCCATAAAAAATAATAATGTCTTATAAGAACTTAGGCCCTGATTTGTTTTTTAAAATTTGCTACAGATCTGTGAGATCAAAACAAGAAATTAATACCTATTTTCTTTTAAAATGTGTTACTGTAAAAAAAAATTATATACTACAGTGATAAGTTAGTTCAGCAGGGTTTCTTGAAGCTGTTAGTAAATCTTTTCATTCCTCTAAGCCACAGAGAAATCAAGCTGGCCATTACTTTGACCCCAGGAATCATGCTATGGCATATCTGGTGATATTTGTTCGAGTTTACTTTTCACTTGAAAGAAAGCAGTAGTTGACTTTTTTCAAATGTACTGTATTTTTATAGTCTCTCTGAAGTGATCCAGATTTTTAAATAATCAACCCATCTTTTAATTTTGACTGAAAGAAAAATATCCTCACAGATCATTTTCTTTGATTGAAGGAAATGTTAGATGAAAAACATCCAAATGAGCCATGTCTATTCCATTCACCTGTACAAGAATAGCTCAGATCAATATAAATAAAATTAACAAAAACAGTACAAGAAACAAGTTAAAAATCAGTAAGAGTAAACTTGTCATTGAAAATAAATTTTTGTTCAACTATTTTATAAAGTAAGCAATAGTAACCAGTCTTGATTGTTGATATTTGTGACATTAAGTCCAGTAGAGATGGGTGGAATAATGAATGTTGTGTTTTTAATTCAAGAGAATAAATTGGGTCTGGAGGCTTTGTTTTTAGAAGAATATATGAAGGAAAGTGTAGTATGGTTATAATCCAGGTGATTTAAGAAAGTTGTTTCAAGTAGTTTTCATCATTCATCATTCATAATGTTAATGGTGATTTACTGCAGCGTTCCCCTTTATACATCATCCTTTGTAAAATCTCTATTGCCAGAGTTAGGTAATAGCAGTCAATTTAAACCAGAGGGGAAAAAAAAAGATATGTTTTTTTAGCTAAGATTTGAAATGAGGTTAAAATGGAAATTTGACATCATGTTGTGGATGACTGCAAAGAGTTATGTCTGTATTTTGCCTGCTCCTGCAGATTTTTCAGGAAAGGTGAATGTAGGCTATTGTTCAATGTAACACTGAAAGGGACAACTACTCAGAAAGCATAAATGGTGAAGCAGGAAAATACAGTCTCATGTGTTTTGTACTGCTTTAAAAACATTTTTTAAAGACTTCAAGAGAACAAAAATAACAAAAAGGTAAGTTGTCTAGATTTTGCAAGGCATACAGGCTACTAGGTTTCAGTCTTTTCTCTGTTTCAATGTTTTCAAGTCTGAGCAAAACTCAAAACTAATAAGCCATGTCCTTAAATATCAAGAGATTTTGTTTCAAAATAATTATATTTTCTGCATTTTTTAAAATTTTATTATATTAGCCATTTAGATATTTCTGTGTTTCAAGCATCAGTAGTAAAACCTTGATTATTGTTTTAAGGAAAAAAGAATGCAGATATCTTGAACAGAGTTTAACAGCTAGAGTTTTAAAGATGATAAATGTCCAGGGATTTGTAATCGTGTAATGGCATTAAGCACCTGCAGTCACTAAGCACAATTCTAGTAAAAATTAACACCTTGTAAGCAGAGATAATAGAAGACAGTCTTCTGCAATGGCCTGTAATTCCTGCCCTGATTCCCTGTTATTCCCAGTCTCCAGAGATGTAAAAAGAAATTATGCTCCAATTAGCCTTTTGAAAGGAAAACAGCAGTCACTTCTTCATAGATGTAGGTAAGGAGAAAGCCCTGCTGTGGAATCCATTTTGCTTTTTCTACCTTACAGCAGGGCATCAGAGTTTGTGTACTGTTCCTTTGTACTTGAGTAATGTGCAATTTTTCTGTTGTTTTCTGCTGATTCAAGAAAATTGTACTGTGAACCTAAGAGACGTGAAAGTGACCCAATATCTAAGTTTTAAGAATTGCAACATGTGTGAGAATCAGATTTACCACTTTGAAATTTCTCTGTCTTCAGAGTATACAGGAGACAACAGTATAACAAGACTTTATTTAAACATCGAGTCCAGTACATCCGTCTAGTCTCTTACTAGACAGAGTATACAGAAATACTAGGTAGACATACAGAAATAAGAGGAACATCATAGCTAAAGCTACCAAAGTTATAGATCAACTCTTAGTGTTGTCTGTCTGTTGGTACCCTTCAGCCATAAAGTTGCTGTCATGTATACACAGAATTAGGATCTGTCTCATGAACTAAATCATATCCCTGGTGTATCTGTTCACTAAAAGTATGTTCATTTGAGGATATCTGTAATTTTAAGGCCTTATGCTTGTTTTGCTTGGATTAACCAACTCCCACTCAGCAGGATTTTCTATGCACCATAGCTCAGTCAGTTTATTAATCTTTCCTGCTGTGTAACACCTAATTCCCACCAAACTTTGAAAAGCATAAATGGCTGTTGTGCAGGGATTGAGTCATCTTTTCTACAGAAGATAGACACAAGATCTTGACATCTACACTGGTCTTGACCCAACACGAACAACTTGATCAGCATACTTTTGGCTGAACACTTTCTTTGGGTGACAGGTGTTCTATGTCCCACCAAATAACACTTTTTGAACTTAAATTTACATTTTCTTTAGAGCTGTGTTTTGAAAATAATATTTTAATAGAATGTACACAAAAAATTGGACATGCATCTCATTCTTGAGTAGGTAGCCACACACTTCATCATGAGAATGGAATTACATTTAACTCAGCAAGGACAGTAAACTTTTTAGAGTGTTCCAGAGTTCTATAAGACAGACAATCCGGTAGAGATCTGATCTTGACATCATTTTCAAAAAAAACTTAAGCAAATATTATTGCTTGACATAAGGCTGAATATTAAAAAGTTGTAACTTTTCTGATGTCAGACTAGATGTGTCCCTGAATATTCAATACTATGAGTTCTGATAAAGCCTGTGAAAAAAATTAAGCAAAAATCTGATATAACAAGGAATCATGAACTAATGGTCCTTCAGTTACAAGACAAGAAAAAGGTAAATTTATACAAAAAAGAGTTGTCTTTCTTGAAGTTACTACTTACCTTTACAAACAGTGAAAATCCCGTAGAAAACCAGGTAGATTCTGAACCCCTTTTGCTGAAATGTCAAAGATCATTGAGAAGTCAATAAAATAGACAGCATGTATAACAAGGCCTGGGGTCAATACCAAAGGTATTGACATCTATGAGGTGTTTTGGGTGTTTAAGATGCTGAGGAAGCAGAACTTTTGAAATAATTTGTTGTAATAATTTTTGTTGTTGTTGTTTGGTTGGTTTGGGTTTATTTTTTATTTTTTGGTTGTTTTTTTTTTTTTTTTTTAACTTGAAAAAGGGAGATACGGGAAGAAGATAGTCCTGTAGTAGTTTGGCCTGAACCATGAATTGCTGTTTGGTTCATTTAATGGCAGAAGTCCAACCAATACATTTTTGTTTTTCCAGACATTTTAATGGAATAAAATTTCAATTTATGTCCAAATGGCCCTGACTGTGTTTAACCATATTCAAAACTCATCTGCTAAGCAGAGGTTTCTTTTTCAAGCGATATATTAATTTCAAAGGTCACCTTGAAGTGTTCTGCATAGTCACAACTGTGCAGGACATTGGTAATAGCATTTGTGATTCCTCTTCATACAGAGCCAGGTCAATTTTTTATTCAGTAATGGGGAACATGCTGTCAGAGAATAAACCCATTGCCCTTCTGCAAAAGGTGTTGGGAGGACTCAGCAGTGATGGATCTTGTAGAAACAGTAAATGACTGCAAGTCACTGTTGAAGGCAATCAGTGACAGTTCTAAACTAACACAGTTGCATTTGATGCAACTGTGTTAGTTTAGAACACAAAAAGTTCTTTACAGCATCCTGCAAGTTATCATCGCTGAAGTGAATTTCTTTATAATGCATTGGATTGGAGAATTCATTTACATACATAAATTAGTACTTTCTTCTATATAAAGTCATTAAGCACCATTTTTAATAAAAAGTCATGTACCTTCTCTGGATTCATACTTCAGACATCTAAGTATAGCTCTTTTTTTATTTTTGGATTCCTGTTTGTTTGGGTTATAGGTTCACATATCTATAGGCTACACAATCTAGGCCTACATGAAGATTCCAGTGAAATGCTCTTTAATCTCCACAACTACTTTTTTGGTGCAATTTAAATGCAATTTATAAGCTCTGTCTAATACATATTAGTAAATTTACAGAAAGAAAGTACTACAGAAGGTAGAAAATTGAGAAAATTAAGCATAGGACAAATTTGTCTAATGGAAAGATTCTAGCTAGACAGAATGTTTAATATTTGGAAATTGAATCTAATGGAGTGGAATTATCAAAGGAGAAACTGATTTCTCAGCAAACAAAACTAAATTTTTCAGGTGGAAAATCAACGAACTGGGAAGGAGGCATTCGTGTGCCAGGTCTTCTCCGTTGGCCTGGCGTGGTACAGGCTGGCGCCCATATTGATGAGCCAACCAGTAACATGGATATATTTCCTACCATAGTTAAACTTGCAAATGCACAGCTACCCTCTGACAGGTATGTTCTGTAGTCATCTCTGTTTTAGAGCAAGTGCCATGAGTGTTTTATTCATTCTGGTGATATCTATTAAGATAGAGGTGAGAATGTAAATAAGAAACTAGGTTTTCTACTTGCAATATCATGTCGTCTCTCCATATTGACAGACTGATAATATTGTACAGAAATGTTGTATGTAAATACACTTAACTCACAAAACAAACACCAAAAAGACAACAGAATACCATCAGATCAATGTACTGTCAAATCAAACTTGGAATTACTTGCTAAAAGCAAAAATGAATGTAACAAAAAAGGTCCTGTTCTGCATAAGTGAATTTGGTGGGAAAGGAAACTTTAAGTGTAAATTACTTTAAACTTCATGAGCTTAGCATTAACCTGCTTAATATCCAAAACACATCAAAATGCCATCTACATTTTTCTCACAGGTTTCTTTTGGAGTTTTTTGTTTTGTTTGTTTGGTTTTTTTCTCTGTACCTAGTAGTCAAAATAATCCCGTACAGGGTTTTGCAGCCTGATAAGAAAAGCCACTGGACTTCCACAATTCATAAGATGTCTTCTTGACACTGCTACATCCCCAGGCTTTATCTTGTTTGTGAGATACACAGTTTCAGTGGCAGGGTGCCTCTGCCTAAATGCTGTTGCTCTCCAAATCCAGTGAGTGGAGAAACCTGTAGATATGCATGTGCTTTGAACACATTGATGACTCACAAACAGCTTTTGAGCACAAAGCATAAAGAATCCACATGGGGAAGCCCACTGGTAAGCAGAGTCACTCTGCTAATGATTATTCATTGAGTGTTTGAAGGAAATGGCAGGGCAGGACAAGTCTAAGACATTAAAAATTAGTCAGGTTGATCCTGAGAGATGCTCTACAAGTAGTAATTCTGTCGAACTTCCTCAGAAGTTCTGATTGTTCTTTATGTGGCAGATCTATTGCATTTTGTTTTCATATTGCTTGAGTGAATACTAAGTACTGATGTTTTCTTTGATCCCCTTTGTAGAAATTCAAATATAGTTGTGTAACTTTCACTTGTAGGTTGCTCCGCTGTGATTCTTCTGTGCTAGACTGATGCCATAAGTACTGTTTCATCTTAGGTCATAGAATAGCTTGAAGTACTTTTGTTCCAGCAGCTGGATTCTTTTAGCTCCACTGAATTCTTCCTGAGAAATAAGAGAAGGTAATATAATTAATACTCTGTCACTGTGAGAAAGCAAGTTGAAAAGGAATGGGAGAGATGCTCCTAGTTAAAGAAAATGAATTAGTAATTGGAAAGCAAAGTCTCATGTATTCCTCTGAATCCAGCAGCTGAAGCAATGTTAGAGTACTGGAGACTATTTTTCTGGAGATGCCTTTTTCCCCATCAACAGGCTCTAGAACAGAAGGTGTTCAATAGACATGCATCTGTTAATGAGCCAGCTTGCAAGACGAGCCTGTTACTCAGGCAAGGGAACATGAAAAACTGAAAGTGGGAAAGATTCTATTTTAACAGACCCCCACAGACAGGAATTAACCCAGATGGCAGTTATCAGACAAGATAGCTTTCAAAATTCCAGGAAGTTTTCCTCCCCATCATTTGAGAAAAGTCCTATTCTGAATGGCTTTGTTGCATACAATTGCTGGCAAGAATTCAATCATCACATGCAACTTAAAAAAGTAAACTTAGTACCTGTCTTGTAGTAGTTAACCACAGTAGTTACCATATATTTTATGTAATTGTAATGAAATGATCATGTATGTAAAGGTAATGAAAATCATAACATTTTAGAACTTTTAGAACTTTTTATAAGTTTCAAAACAATTTTATGGTTTGTAGCTCAAAATGCTTGAGAAAGAATTACATGCTGATTTTTATATCAGCAAAATGTAATTTCTGATAAGACTTACTGAAAAATTTGTAATTCATACAAGGTCAAAAATGCAGACTATGATTTCTCCCCAGCTGATGTCAGCAATTCAAAGGTTTAATATAGGGAAGCAGCTAAAAGTCTTGCTTATTTTATAAGTCAGTTTTTATGTAAATTGACTGACTCCTTCAAAGCATGATCAAATTGTCCAGCAGCATTTAGAGAATTTATATATATTTATGTGTATGTGTGTGTGTGTGTGTGTGTGTGTGTGTGTGTAGTTGATAAATGCATATTTAAACAGTAAATTTTCAAATTTGAAATTACCACTTCTGTCTTAAATTCTGGCATACAGAATATACTGAACAGAGAAATTACCACTACTACTGGGGATGCTAGCACAGAACAACATATTTTCTCTAGTTTTAGGGTTACTTCAGCCAGACTACTCCCAAAAACCTGAATGTGAAGGACTGTGTTGTAGCAGTTTATTCACTTATGTCTGTTTACTTTCTCAGAAGTGAGAAAAAAGACTTGAGAGAACTATTCATAATGGCAAAATGTAAAATTGTTTCCTTAGGTAATGTAAACATCAAAGGGAAGAGCGCCTGAAGGTTTTTATCCAGTTGACCAATTGGAGGTGGTCATTCAGACTTGGGTTTTTTTAAGCAACAGATGAGCAGAATTATCATATCTTATAGAAAAGTGAGGTTTGAGTTATTTTATTGATTTTTAAATTCTTTCTTACTCAGGATTATTGATGGACATGATCTGCTACCTTTAGTTCAAGGAGAAGTTACTCAATCTAAGCATGAATTTCTCTTTCACTACTGCAATGCATATTTAAATGCAGTACGCTGGCATCCAGGAAACAGTAAGTAAACTTGCCTGTTCACATTTTAAATATTTAATATAATTTTTATTGCAGCTTGAAAAGAACCAGGAGGAAGCCCTAGGCTATAGTAACAAAAAAGTTGTTTAAAATATCTAGCCTTTTTCCATCTCTTTCACTTTTGTCTTTGCTGTTACATTCCTATTCACCATTTTATTGTTTGACATTATTTTTTTGTTATGTATTAATGTTGAATATGAATGCAATACTGAGATCTATGGTATCTAAAAATGTCCTTTTTTAAAAACCTTCATGAAAGAGAGTCTGTGTAACAGAATGAAGTAGTCAAGGTTGACACTTACATTGTCCTAAAAATGCACAGGTAATAGGATGGTTTGCTGAATAACAGCAAAAGTATGATGTCAGCCTGGCCATTTTTGTTAGTCAGATAACAACACATAGAGGAATCCCTGAGTCAAAGTCATAATTATCCAATAAGTGAGTATAGTATTATAGAGTCCCTTTTCATGCTTTTTATGAATGACATAATTCTACTTTGTAGGCCAAGGAAAAAAGCATTTCTCACTGATATGCTCTTTTTAAACTAACAGCTCACTGTTTCTAGTAGCACCTTCCACATTAACCAAGGCATATATCCCTTTCTATAAAAATCTCTGTGCTGAATGAAATTAAACGCACATTTTGTCCCACCTCAGTTGACATTGAAAGTGATGACTTGTGTTACAGCTTCAAAATAATGATCCAAAACAAGCTTTGGTGTAGAATTTTTAAATTATTTTTTTATTTAAGTGTTGTGGGAAAAGACTTGTTTAATCTTTAATATGCAAACTTAAAGTACTTGGAAACGCTGTCTTCTTGGTCATCTGTAGGCTGACTCTCTACCTGTCTCAGACTTTAAACTAGGAGAAAGGAAATATTAAATATAATATTTATTTACCATTACTGTGCCTCTATGTCTTGCATTTGATAAATAATCATAGGGAAGAACCAAACAATCAGATCTAGAACCATTTTGTATCTGCTGTTGGATGAAGTTATTCTGCATCATGAGAGAAGTGGGCAAAGAAGCTGTTTTTTCTCAAACATATACCTTTGCAAGATGATATAACCCTTGTCTGAGGAAAGGGTCATCTTTATTATTCACTGAAGGGGAATGTGATGGGAAATGAATATGAGCAACAGTGGGGGACTAGTCTACTGCAGTAACTTGATGAGTAACATCAATGTAGAGTGTGATTCATCCTTTCTCCAAGGCATTCAAATGATAAAGCCCACTCAGAACCTGGTGATGACATTTTCATAACCATGGGCTGGCTTTTGTACAGAAGGTTGTTGTGGTTCAATTCCAGACAGCAACTAAGACTGACAGAGCCATTCTGTGCCTCTTTCTGTGATGGAGAAGAGAACTGGAAGGGTAGAAGTGAGAAGACTCATTAGCTGAGATAAAGACATTTTAACAGATAAAGCAAAAGCCACACTTGTCAGCTAAGCAAAATAAGGAATTAATTTATTATTTCCCATTACCAGGCAGGTGTTCAACCATCTCCAGGAAAGCTGGGCTCCATCACACATAGTGGTGACTTGGGAAAACACGTGTCATCCCTGAATATCCTTCCTTTCTTCTTATTTCTGCAGCTTTCTATGCTGAACATGCTGTCATTTGTTCTTGGATATGCCTTGGGTCACTTGGGGTCAGCTGTCCCAGCAGTGCTCCCACCAAGTGCTCCTTGTGCATCCCCAGCCTACTCACTGGTAGGGTGGGGCAAGAGGCAGAAGAGCCTTGTCTGCTCAGTAATAAATAAAACATCCATGTTAACAACACTGTTTTCAGCACAAATGAAAAACACAGCCCCATATTAGCTACTGTGAAGTAAATTGGCTCTATTCCACACAAAACAAGCAAAAGGTCTTTTGATATTCTGCCTTGTTAGCTTACATTGTAGTGAGAGTAGATAAGAGCCAGGTATTCCTCTCTATTGTCTTATGTACCAGTCCTCTGTGAGGGCTTCACACCCTTCAGCACCTTCTGCACTTCTCTGGTCATGGGCCCTAACCCAAATGTCCCACTGGACTGCTCATTCCTTCATTAAACATGTAATTTATGTTAATTTCAAAGATGCAATTTTTGAAGAATAAAGCAACAACAGCTTAGAAGAGAAAGCTTACAACAGTTAAGGAAAATGTGATGTATGTGTTTATTGATTAAGGTACAAGGTAATGGTACATATACTGTGTGTATGCACTTACTATTGCATCTGTCATGAGATTTCTTACTATATTTATTTTCTAGGAAGTCTCAATTTGCATATCAGTGACAGCTTGCTTATTCCACTATTTTTTCTAGATGCTCAAAGTGTAATATTAGCTTTGATCCTCAGAAAATCCTCAGCCAAATTCTGCCTAACTATTTGGTCCCTTTTTAACTCCATCACCCCATACTTCCCTTTGTAACTCCATCTTTGTCCATTAGATTCTAAACTCCATTAGATTTTCACCGTGCTTCAGTCCAGACCCCCTTTTTTTGGTTTAATTTTTGACTCTTACAGTGTATGGTAAATTTTTGGTAGTTGCACATCTTTCCTTTACTTGCAAGATTCTAGTCTGAGTTAAGCAGGCAGGTTTCTCACATCATTCAGGGAAGGTCAGAAGCTTCAGAGTGAACAATTACCATTTTGCATTTATACATTTAGAGGCTAAGAGTTCCTCATAACCAAATCAATACACATCTTCATTAAGTTATATTAGTTAGGTCATTTATTGCATTCACAATGTACTTTCCCCTTGATCAGTCCTTTGAAGGAGCTTTTAGAGGATGTGTGCTATGCAATGATCTTCTCAAAAAAGGCTGCAGAATTAAAACCTTGTGTTTTCTAGAAAGTCGTGAGGAAAATAATCCCTTGGATTTTTTTCTCTTTTCTTTTTCTTTTTCTGCCACAGAAATAAGCTACCACCATTTTTTCTTCACTTTTTCACTTCTTCACTTCTTTTTCACACTTCTTCACTTCTTCACTTCACACTAAAATGTCACTTTGACTCACATTTTACCTCATGCTAGAAAATAATGCACATAATCCTTCACATTCTGAATTTTAAAAAACGAATGAAATATCAGGCAAATTTTTTTTTGCTCTTACAGACTTTTTCAGGCTGATACTTCACAGAATCACAGAGTTACAGAATAAGCTGAGTTGGAAGGGACCCACATCCTTCCACTCAATGGAAGGATCATTGAGTCCAACTTCTGTAATTGCCTTGGAAGCAGCCAAGATATATAGTCCTAGTCCTTGAAGGATGATTTTCTGTTGTTTTGAAAGCTTATAAATGTTTGTAATGTAATGTATCTGTCAAAAATACAGAGGAAAAGACGTGAAAAAGTAAAGTGATTTCCCATTATCAATACGTTTTCTGCACAGCTGCCTGGTATACCACAGAAGTACCAATATAGGAAAGCAACACCTTTAGAAAAAAAACCACTACATTTTCTTTCTTCCTAGTAGGGTGTAATCACCTTGTTTTTTTAAAGCATTGAGTATTTTCTTTTAATCATTAAGCATTTATATTGAAAATAAAACAGATGTAGAATCTGCCTTTACTTTCTTGAGCTGAGCCACCCAAAATTTTGTGTTGCTTTCTGCAATGTATGCCAGATGATACTTTAGCCTGTTTCAAGTCTGATCACATGTTCTTCTGCTTGAGCAAGTTGACCAGTACCTTTGTATTTGATAACTTTATAATTTAGCATAACTGAGTGCTAAAAAACTACCAAGAGCACTGTCTCCAGAATATTACTGGCATATGAATCAGTACTACTAAAAATGCATTGCTATGACAACTTAATTATAAGGAGAGGATTAATCAGATACAAAGCAAATCTATAATTGAATGAAACTTCATCTTTCAGGTTGCACTGCTTGTGTACAAAATTTTGATTTGATAAGGAGAAAATATATTGTAATGCTGTGTAATAAATATTGAGAAATACAATGCAATGCAGTCTGCATTATAAAGAAATAATGAACTTCACAGTATTTTCCTACTACTGATAAAAATATAATAATGCTTCTGATGAATGTTAGAGTGACTTTCCTAGCAGCACTTCACTTTTTCTATTTCAAAATGGATTTAGTTCTTCAGTGGAATATGTCATTCAGTAAACAAAAGACAAGGAGATTTTCTATGGGAAGTTCCATTGAGGCAGACTACACTGCAATGCCAAACTACCTTATTGTGCAAATATAAAGACTTTTAAAGACAGTAGAAATTCACTGAGAAGCTTTATATAGAAATTTCCCACTTTGCTTCAATTAACAAATAAGATACATTTCAATTATTGTTTGTATTGACTTTCTTGAATGTTGTGAACTACCTCAATTTCTGAAATTAATTCAGCCAAATTCACCAGTGAAGGATTTTCTCTGTAGTATCACCGAATTCAAAGCTGTTCTGATTCCTGGCTGTTGCTATATTCTCAAGCATTCAACAGTATTTAATGAGACATATTTTGTTTTATGGCTAGGGGTTATAGGCGCTTCCTAGTCATTTTTCTACATTTTCAGCTGTAAAAATTGAAGGTGAAAAACAAATAAAAAGTAAATGATAGAGAAATGTTTTGGTTTGCAGTTTTCAGACTGAATATATAGGATAAATTTATCAGAATAGTATTTTGGGTTTTTTAAGAGGTTCCTCCAGATTTAGTTTGACTAAAAACATTGGAGTCATAATAAAGAGAGGACAAAACATAAAAAATCTTCTCAGAAGCATCATTTTGTAACAATTTCTGGTTTGGAAAAGCACAACCTTTCTTATGAAATTGAGTTAAAATGGACCTGGTTTTGAAGGAATTAGACATGAGGAATACCTTCCACTTTTCCTTACCTCTCAAAAGCCCAATGTTATTCATGCCTTAAAGGGTAGTAAGGGTTACCTTATAAATTAAGGAGGCTTACATTATTTATAGTGCCATTCTTAGCTTAATTTTTTTGTAACTTCTCATTCAGTGTTAATAGTTTAAAACTGTAAAATGAATTCATATGCTGAAAACACTGTCTTGTGAGCACAATATTATACTCTGACAAAAAACACAGGAGTTGGAGTTTAGACAAGTAACAGAAACTGGAAAACTTCTAAAAAGTTCTGGAACCAGCTTGAAATGGTTTTTTTTGCAGTCTGGTTCTCATTGTGAAGGTCGGTGAATCTAGTGGTTGTCTCTAGCAAACAGTGTCTAAATAATGTGTATATACACAGTCTAGCATTAATGTGTATATAAGGGAAATTTGAGAGTGTTATGTAGTGAAAAAACACTTGAAAATGCCTGTCCTTCTTTGGTCCTCTTAGTGCAGCTAAGAAATATAATTATGCAGACATCCACAAAGTAAATGAACACTTCTCTTTGCTCTGAATTGGAAAGTATTAGAGTTTTTCCTAAGTACTCGATATTTTAAAGATCTGTCTTAATATTGCTTCCACTTTCTGAATATAAACAAGAAATTTCAAATCATGCATTCTTTAAAGCCTTGTAAGCTTCTTTTTTATTACTTTCTTAGTAATAACAGAGGAAAATTTTCAGTGTGTTCTTTACCATAGTGTTGAAAATTGCTACAGCATCTTCATTTGTAAGATGTGGGAAGTGCTTGTCATACACAGAAGACCCATTGGCAGAACCCATACCCTTGCCTAACTTCTTCCTATTCTTATTACTTGCTTCTCTGAGGAGCTTTTCCATTTTTGGTTTATTTGCCTTCTCTGTGGGGAATGAAGGACTTGGAAGATGTTGTTACAGATTAGTAAAGCTCACATTGACCCTGAGAATGCCAACAGTTACAGTTGCTTTCATTGCTTAACAGTACAAATGAAGGAATATGTAATAGAAGCTTGATCCAGAAATTTCTTGTTTTGCAAAACATCTTCAAGGAGAGATACTACCATGTGGCTTCCACTGCTGTCAAGGAAACATTTTGTTTCCTTACTAAGAAACAACTTTTTTTTAATCCAATCTTTTATCACACCAACCTTGTATCTTTTCTCAGAAGATAACAGATGAGAAAGGATAAAACAGAAATAAACATTTAAAGGAGTAAAACTTTCCTGTTGTCACAAAAAATTCTAGATTCCCAGCTAGAAAGAATAGACTTTTTCTTTAATTGTAGTAAAATTGATTCAGAGACATTTTTGTCTTAGAGGGCTGTTCCCCCAGTGAAGGACCATGGTAAATGTCCCTTGAAGTGGCATTATACACACAGACTTTCAGTGATCATATCAGAATGCTTTTTCTTCATATAAAAATAGAAACTGTAACATACTGGTCTATTGAGTTCAAAATATCTTGACCTAAATTAGTAATGTTTTTAGTGAACACTAAAAGAGGTAGACAGGTTTCAGTGATCCTATAATGGCAAAAGCATTTAAAATAGATAATTCAGTGCTATTTATACCTCAGCTTTAATGCTTTGCTGTCAAATATTTTGTCGTGCATTTGTGATGTGTACAAAAGTTAAATTTTAACGGATTTTTTTCTGTATACTCCACAGCTAACACTTAAATACAAAAAGGTATCTGAGTTAGAGCAACTGTCTGATATATTTTTATTTATTTATAAATTTATCAGTAGTGAAAACAACAACCACATAAAAGACTAGGTAAAAATGCTCTGCAACTTTCAAAAACTAATTTCAGCATTCCAAGTTACATTAAAAGTGAGTGTTAAACAATATCTGGAGCAATACACTTCCAAAAATATCTTTAGCTCAATGTTGGATTTGAGCCTGCAGCATTTTGCATGTTACATTCAGAACATAGCGCTGATTCATCCTAATTTTAAAGTCGGATTCAAATGGCATATGTTGTCTTAGGCAATGTTCTTCAAGGGAAGTAGTTAATGCATGCACAACCCACGTGGAGTATTCTGTGTGCCACATCCTCTAACCTCATATTATTACTCCTAGAAAATAAAACAAACCATATGTTTATTAGAGTAATTCCCTGGAAACTTGACTGTCAATAGTGAGGTGACTTCTCAGTATGGCATGAAAGGCAGAAGAAATAAATGTAGAAGAAAGCAGTGAATGTTTGCAGGCTCGGTGCACTTGGGCAATACTATGGTGGAGGCCAGTGTGCAATCTGTGGATGATGTGCACTCTGTACTCATGTAATTGCTTCTAAATTTAAGTTCTGCTCAGTACTTTGGACAGAAAACACAAGCAGAATTACTCAGTAATCAGTGAAACTGTTATCAACCTGAGAAAAACTCACATCTCAGTACAAAGAGTGGTCTTTTTGTTGCTTTCAGACCATTTTATGTGGTCTCAAAATATCAGAGGGTATGTTACACATTGAATTTTTCAAGTATCTTTTAAGGCATTTACAGTTTCTTAAAACTTAAAGTAAGGGAAAAAAAAAACACAGCAAAACACCAAAAAGATTTCTATAACTTGTTACTTGTTGTGTCATCCTTAGTAGAGAAATTTTGTAGTGGATTTTTATGAAAGCTTTTTGAAACTGAAGAAGACTACATTTCACTTGTAGTTTTTTATCACAGTTCTTTCAATTACCTCCTAGTAGAAAAGCAAATTAGGTGAAATAGTATAAAATAGGTTCCTGCACATTGTGACATTTTTCACATTTATTCAAAGTTTTAACCCCAAATTTATTGAAAATAATTCTTCAGATGCAGTTCACTCGTATTCAGGAGAATTTTATGGCCTCATGGTTGTAGGTCTGTAAGGTGAACATTTCTGAGACTCAATTATTCAGTCCTCTTCAAGACTGACATTTTAAAGCAAAGTAGGTTTCTAGCATTCACAGTACAAGGAGGAAGTTAGAAATCATGGCTCACTCACAACATTAAAAGTCAACAAGACTATAAAACCTCAATAAAGATAATGAAAATTTAGTTCTTTGAATTAGCACTAATGCAATAAAGAAAGGGTGACCCTTTTAATATTAAGAAATATTAGTCATCCTTAAGATAATTTTGTCATTACCAAGTGTGTGCTAATTTTTCATGTACAACCTGTTACCTGTGTGTTGAACATTAACTTTTAAATGGTATTATATCACAGAAGCAAGATACTC
Organism: Melospiza georgiana; assembly: GCF_028018845.1. NCBI lineage: Eukaryota > Metazoa > Chordata > Aves > Passeriformes > Passerellidae > Melospiza > Melospiza georgiana. Next base: position 98,914,393 of record NC_080431.1, read on the forward strand.
AATCATCTCACTTGCTCAGTGAGTAGAGTCTTCAAGACTCCATAGAGTCTTCAAGATTAATTTAATTATATTATCTGGGCTCTCTTCAATGCCATACGATATTTACAGGCAGTTATTCAGTCTGAAAGTGTTATCTTTCTGTATGGTCTGTTTGGTGACAAATAGAGACTGAATCTCAGTCTTAAAAGCTTATAGTTACCTTAGCATTAGTTCATATCCTTGACAGCAAAACTACTTAGCCACAAAGCTTTATAGTGTGGACTCAAAAGCAATACCTTGATTACTGTGTTGTTGATAATTGCACTTTGAATTTTCTACTCTAGCTCTTTGCAGAATTGAAATTTTGAAAGGTTTTAGTTGATTCACATGAATTTGGTTTTTTGTTTGCTTGTTTTTGTTTTGTTGTTGTTGTTGTGGGTTGGTTGTTTGGTGGGATTTTAACAAAGTTCCCCTCCCATTCCTATCCAATGCCAAGCTCCAAATACTTTATTATCTTCCAAAAGCCAACATTGTTAATGAATCACTTGGTGAAGCTGCTAAAACAGTACTATGATACATAAACATAAAGCTAATTAGTGAGAGGTAATAACAAAGTATAAATGATTTAATGAAGATTTTGACTTTAGCAGTATGAAAATACAAGACTGAAATATTAGACAAGAAAGTATGAGTAAATAAATCTACCTGAGTGAAACAATTACTTATTCTCTGAAAATGTTTTCTCAAAACTCTGGAATTTCTTTTGAATGCACTTTTAGAGCATTCTAGGATGCTCTGGGAAACACTGAAATTAGGATTCATTAGTTCTTCATGACCATGGTGCCTTAGAACTGCAAATCTTTTAGTTCCATCAGGATCTAAGTCCACTTTATCCCACAGCTGGTCATGGAGGCACTTTCATGAACTTTCTCTACTTCATCTCTCAAATTGTCCCAGTCTAGCAAATTGGATTTTGTTGCAACTACATTGCTGTTTGCTTTTATCAGCTGTTACCTTTCTGTCTCAGACATTGTTGTTTTATGGAAAAATTCAATTCTTATCTACTGTAGGTAGACTGTGGGTTTTAAAGCATTGATAAAAAATGGAATTTGCTGTGCTGTAGGATATCGCTCTCTGTTTTATGCAACATATCTAAATTAGAAGATAAAACAATTCCTTTATTAATATATATATGCAATCAGGTGCTCTATATGAGATCATAGTTTTAGTATCTGATTTCTCCAAGCCTAATACTCAAAAATAATTATTATTCATAAATATTATATAAAATTTTAAGATTTTTGACTTACACCCCTCGAGGATGACACTGATAGCTCTATAATACTGAATGGTGGATTGCTTGTAGTATTTTTAGTTGACAATGGTTTTTTGACTCTGGAAAACAATGTAATTGTTACTAAAACCAATTTTCAGCTGTAGCCAGAGGCCCTAAGACCACATACCTTTATGATTCAGAAACAACTGGAGCTCTTGAACATTCAGGTCACATTTCAAAAAGCAACTTACAAGAACTCCAGAAATTAAATAAAACTTATCATTTTTTCTAGACAAAATCAGTTTCTTCAGTGAGTACTATTTGTATGTATGCTGTGAAGGCATGAGCTTATGTGAAAGTATGAGGACAAATACAGGTTTCACAGAAGTGGAGTTATGCTGTGAGAGGGAAGTTTTGCATTAAAGTTGGAAATTTCCTAAAAAACCTTAATATCATATGGAAGCTTTTATCCTAACAGAGCTAATCAGAATAAGAAGACCAAAGGTAGAATCAGGAAAATAAGAGAGAGAGAAATGCAGCTATTATGTCACGCTGAAACTGAGGTTTTATATAACTGACTTTTTTTCAAAACAAATACAGAGACATGTAAATTTTTTTTGAGTCCTGTTTGCAATGGTCAGTATTAAACTTTGAAGGAAAACTTTAGAACTTCATACATTTTATTTTAGTTTTCATTCTCTAATTTTATGTTTTGAGTAAGGAAAATATTAATAATCTGATGCATTCTTTAGTGGCAGAAAATACATTATGTGACTTTAAATAGGGATTATAATAAAATTAAATCTGTTTAAAGCATGAATTATGATACTTGAAATATTTGGATTATAGCATTTGAATTTTTTCAAAATTAGCAAAAATTACCAGTTCTTTTACAACTAAATTCTATTAGATATTATACTTTGACAGTTTTCAGTTTTTTTCCAGGAAATATTGCAAAGTTCATTAATGAGCTTATCTTAGCACAAGAGTAAGTACTGAACACAAATGTCCCAGTTCAGTTTCGCGGTCAATGGAAACATAATCAGTCTGTGGGTAGAAGAGCAACTGGGAATTGCAAAAAATTGTACAATTGTACAGGTTGTACAAGAGTACAGGTTGTACAAGAATACAGGTTGTACATTCAGCTCTGCTCTAGTGGAGCTGTTGGGTCATTTAAAGGTTCTGGTGATTTCAAGAATGCTGAGTAACACCAAATACCAGAGCTGTGTTGTGACAACAGAAGGCAGGCTTAGAAAACCATACTGCTATTTAGAAAGAGGCCATAATAATCAAGAAAAAGGTGCTGAGAAATGCTTTAACTGGGTTTGGGAACATGGTACTAAATTGATAACACAAAGCCTCCTGATAATAATCAAAGGCCTCATTCCTCTCCACCCCCCCATATTGCCAAAATATTTGAGCTCTTCATATTGAAAGTGTTTCATATCTACCAATGGCTTTAAATGGTGATGACATACCGATTTTTGAAAAGAATTAGCCAAGCCAAGCCAAACCAAAACAGTAACCCTGAACTAAGATCAGAGAAGTATAGTTGAATGTTTAGCACACAGCAGGTGGAACTAAAAAGAGTAAACGTTCCACTTGTACTTCAGAAAATAATTTTTAATACATATCTTTCAAAGCATTTAATCCATGGGAAGTGTTTGTATTTCGAAGATAGAAAATATGAAAAAATCAACATTACTCTCTTAACACAGCTTAAATGTGAACAAGTTACAAATTTTTATCTCTTAATCAAGAAAATTAAGTATAAATTATTAGAATGGTTTAAAGTATTATTCCATTAGTGGGTATTTTTGAAACGAAGATGGGTGCAAGTGATTACAAGGACAATGTCTACATCTCAATCTTGATAAGTCTGTGTTATTGCCATGGCATAGAGAAGTCAGAAACAGATTTCTACTCCATTAACATGTGAAACTTAAGAGCTTGGCTGAGCCTGCCAATGCAATCTCTGCCTGGACTCACAAGAACAGTTCCTATGATATTTGGTAGTTTCTAACTAATTTCAAGCAATTTGTTCTCTTTGCAGACCAAATTGACCTCAGTTTTTTGGGGTTTTTTTTGCTGTGCTGTATTGTTAGATTTTGCATTTCAGTTTCTACATACTTGAAAAAGCTTTGTGAGGACACATTGTGTCTCAGGGATGGAGAGGAGAAGCTTTAGGAAGGCTTAAACTATCTGCATTCTTGGACATCTGTACAGCAGTGTAATATGTCCGTATATGGGTATCTTACTCCTCCTGTAAATTTTGATCTGCTCTTGCAGAGCTAGCTGTGGAAGCAGAGGACCTTTTTTATGCTTAAAGTTTTGGTCTTTTTATATTTGATAGGTGACTAGTGATCCAAAGTTCTGAAGTTAAAACTAGACAGATCTATGAGATTCAGCAGGACAGGCAAAGTTTTCAAAGCGAGGGTGAAGATCTGGATGACAGGTAAATTGTTTGGCAGGTTCATCTACCTGGTCTGACTATCACTTGAGTGCATTTTGGTTGGTAGACTTCCTAACTGAATTCCTAATTGAATTTCAGGTTCCTTTTTTTGTCTTCAGAGTCTAATTGCCAAGACCTCAGTTAGGAATTCCCTCTGGGTATCAATAAAAAGTTTAAGAGAGACTTAAATCTTGGACATGTTCAGGGTAAATGACAGCTAGTTAGAGACTTCTTTGGAAATGTTATAGAAAGTGTGTTTTAATTAATCACAAGATGAAATAGAGGTAAATGTCTGTCAGTGTGCAGTGCACTATAGTATGAAGGAAGGATTAGTGCTTAATGCTAAACTAAACCTGGTTTACAGCTGAAAATAATTAATGTAATCCATTTTCTTTTCCATTGCAATGGATGACGAATATGTGTAAGATTATTTGCTTTGTGAAGAACAACATAAAAATGCTTAGAAGGGGCCAGGGTAGTGAATAAAATAGAAAGACATTTCCTAGTCTTTCCTGTTGCCATTACTATTGTCACAGATTTTATAAGGAGTATTTTGACAAAGAAACCAGCTAAAATTGAGAGATGGAGGCTGAGTTTGCAGAACTATGAATTAAAAATTTAATGTAAGATTCAACAGTCCAGAAAAAGCTACCAGTATGCAGATGTTTCTATTTCACAATATCATGTCGTTACTCTTAACTGCAGTGAGGAGGAAGGGCATATGTAAAATTTATATCTGTCATGTAGTGCCAAAAGCACTTTGAGTTGGTCTGAGAAGGTACAATGTGTAACTGAATGACTTCAGACTGCAAACAGTTTTATATTCTATTTATTTATATCACTTCTTAAAATAAGAGGTTAGGGTCCTTAAAGGAAACCATAATGTATGGAAACATACTCTTACACCAGTAAAAGGTGTATTTTATGCTCAAGGATAAAGTTTTATTTGTTTAACTTGTCTTTGTAATTGTCTTAACATGTCTTGAACCTCATTGTGCTGCAAGTAGTAATAATAGGTGTTAGATTGAGTTTATGAGGTAAGTGCCCTCTTCAAAGATACTTTGAGGCTTGTTAGAATTATTAAATTGAATTGTATTGTTAGTAAAAAATAAAAGATCAAGCCAAAGGCAACAAACACATTTTCTACCCCCTCATTCACAGCAGTGGTCTATCTACTGTGCTCCAGAAACTGGAGAGAAAAAAACTCCACCACTATTCCTTTTGCCACTCAGGTATCATCAAGACCCCTGGCCCTTTGTGACACTGACTGAAGTTCTAGCACTCTTGTATTTCTTACATAACAATCTGTTAGAAAATATAGCTCAGAGAATGAAGAACAGTGGCTGGCGTTCCATAGGTTCATTGCTGCATTCTTCCAATTTGAGATGAACTCACTCCATAGCTGATTACATACCAGCTCAGCATAGTGGGCATTGTGTAGGATTATCCTATGCTGATGAATCTCTCCAGAAGGCCCAAGAGCTGGGAAGGTCTTTGTTGAAATGCTGCACCCAGGTCCCTGCATCACACAGGTCAAAAGCACCTGGATTTACCTGGCTATATTAAGTAGTATTCCACATATACATGTACAAGCCATTAGAAGAAAAGGCAACAAGATGTTACCACTGAGATTCTGAGTAACTGAGAGTGTTTGGAGGGAGAGGCTGTTGCTCAGCAGACATGGGTTTAATCTTCAGAGAGGTAAGCTGAATACTGATTTTTCTACAAGAGTTTCTTTTTCTACAAGAGTTAGTTGTCCAGTGAACAGGACAGTTAGAGTTGGTGAAACTTGATTCAGGTAGCTTCTTCCTATAGGCCTTGAGACAACATTAAATTAATTCCTCACAGTATATCCAATAATATATATCAGTGTTGCAAAGAAATAAAACAGTTTTTATTAACTGTTTTATTAAGCAATAGCGCAGGTGGCCAAAAAATAATTTACTCATTATTTTTCATAAATTGTTTGAAGTAGGAGATTTGATGGAAGTTGAGCAGCATATGCAGATCCTTGCTTAAGCAATTAATTAAGCACACAGCAGCTTCTGTCATAGAATACATTGTACTTTGCTAAATTTAAGCATGGAGTTATTATTTAAAGCTAGTGTAGGACTACTTTGTTGAACTGAAGGCAAACAAGATTAAATAATCAGCAAATTCACAGGGATTTTAACATTCACTTCAGTGCACCACAACTCTACAAAAGGTGTGGAAATGGAATTTAGAATAGACAATGCAAAAGGTAATTGAGGGATGGGGCAGACCAAATGAACTGTGAGACAGTCATCTGTCCCAAAATCCTTATTTAAACTCCAGAAAAAGTTTGTGAAGGATTTGTATTTGAAAAAGTTAGTAGATAAAACACCAAGTGAAAGGAGTATGCCAATAAAATGTCTTTGTCTCCTGCAATAAAGGAAATGAATGATAGTAGCACAAAAGTTACAGCAGAAGACACCATACATCAGGAGAGCTCTTAGAAAATACATTGTGGAGAACAATTGTGCAGTGGCAGGGGATGAATTAGATGACAAAAAGAAAATTCACTAGAAATACCAGAAATGAGATTTTGTCCCTATTTTGTACAACTGGAACATAAGCAACTGTACATTTATATGAGCAAGATGCAGCATCTCATAAGCAGTGTTGATGTAGATGTGCTGTAGTTAGTGACTGCATTTCAAAGGTCATTGAATGACCATTAAGGATAAGTAAGGCTCATTTTAAAAAAGTATGCAGAAGTAACATATATATCAGCAAGGAAGGCAAACCTCTCTATTTTCTGGCCATGGCCATGTCAGTGATATTTATGGGTTTTACATGTGCTTGAGAGGAGGAAATTTTTATCACCCTACGGATGAACACTGTGATTTTCATAAGCAACAATGCCTTGTAGATAGACATCTTAAAAACAAAATTGAGGGTAGATGAGAAAACATTGGAGAGACAAGTTCAGCTTTCTAAGTGGGTGACACTGCATCCTGAAGGTCAGTCCAACAGAACTGTGAGTGACCCCTGCACTGACAGGGACTTTACTGACAGAGCAATGTCTTCCAGCACCTGAGCAGAAAGAGCAGAGCTGGGTGCTGGTAACAGACTCCACAGTAGCCCCAGGCCTGGCAAAGTGGTGAGTCAAGTTCAGGATCTACCCAGGGAGTGCAGTAAGGAGCAGGAGGAGATGAGAGCACAGACTGAGCTGGAAGGAAGGCTGTAGCCTGGAGACATCCAGAGACAGGGCTGGGAACTGGCACTGCTGCACCACTCAGGCAGGGACTGGTGGCCTTGGGCTGAGCTGAATTGGGAATCCTGGTCCGTGGGCAGGGTGCACAGATGAGGATCCACCCGAGGGCTGGGCAGGGCCAGTGAGGCTTTTTGGTGCCATCAGGACTCCTAACACCTTGGTTTTTTAGCAAACTCTGAAGATGGTGATGACAAGATGTACATGTATGCTATACTGTGTAGATGCCTACAGCTGAGCTGACCTCAGCGAGTCGCTCTCATCAAAAGAGGAACAAGCATAGCTCTTCTCATCCTAAACACCTCTAACAAAGTTAAGAAGCAGATAAGTATAGGCTGGTAACTCACTTACATAAAGATCAGCATGTTGGTTGCAGTGATCCAAAATTAGGTGAGGTGACCAGATTGTCAGATTGAATGCTAAGTAGCAGCAAAGTGATGAGCAATAAATCCTATTTTAGTAACATGAATTTAAAAGTGGAGATGCCTTGCTAGCTTTTTCACATTCTGAAAAATAGTATTGTTGTGCTAAGTGACAGGAAGAATACTATAGGAGGCTTTTGAAGTTGACTAGGAATTTTAGACTCAGGTAATTTATTGAGTGTAATTTTTTCTTTTAAATCACCAGAGATTCAAAAAAGGGCCTGTCTACATATATAGATAAATAAGATAGTAATTAAAATGTGCAATAAAATGCAAAGAGTTAACTGGTTTTGGAACACAAAGCAGCATTTTATTCATTCATTAGTGTCATGAAAGAACTGACTGGAATGGTCAGAAAAATATTAAAATGCAAATCCTTACTTGAGTGGCAGTGTGATAAATATCTTTAAAATCTAATTAAGAAAGCGCCACTCACTATTCTTGTTCAATTTTCCTTTCAACACGAGACTGAAATTGTCATTTACATTGCCTGTCAGCTATCAGCTCTCTGGGAATCTTTTTACTTTTTCCACCACACAGGTGATGTTGGTGATGGGGCAGCTCTTGTTGTGGAAGCATAGGTGTCCCTTCACAAAATCACTTTAAAAAACTTCACAGTCTCATTTAAACCTCATTCCTTGTCACCAGACTTTGTCTTAATAGCAACACACAGTGGCAAAGTAATCTATCAAAGAAATTGCACAAAATCTTGTAGCAAAAATAGCAAGCTTCCATAGATACATAGAAATATCTTTCACTGATATTAGACATTTGCATGCTATAGTTTACAGCAAAGTTGTTTCTTGAGGTTTCCTCAAGAGTAGAAGACAAATGCTGCGGGCCACTTTTCTTGATTTGAGTGCTGCCATTCATGAAAAACATTGAAGTGTCAGTGTGATATGGATTAGTGTTTGTTCTCCACTGAAGGACTTAAATAGCATCAAGTATCTGATTCATAATATGTAGCACATGGGAAAAATTCACTTTTCCTTCAGTAATAACTCAGGAGTCTTCACATTACTTGCAGCACATTTTTGTTGGACAGAGAGCAGCCCCTTTCTCCCCTCTGAACTGTGTCCTTTTACAGTGTTTTTCATCTTTTTCCTGTCTGTTTATTCATCTTGCTCTCTTTATTTCTCATCTCACTGACAAAGTGAATCCTCTTTTGATCCTCTTAATTGATCCAACCCTTGTGTGACTCTCCCTTCTGACACTGCAGAAGCTGTAATGAACTCTGACCCTCATAAGGGTTTTTCTGCCATTTGCCTTTTGTTTTTCTATCTTACAAGTTCCTTGACTTCCAGTGTTCTCTCTAGAGAATCCTCCTATTTTAGAAGTGGGTTTGGAGTTGGGTTTTTTTTGTTGTTGATGGTGATTTCTCAAAGATCTTTATGGTTTCTTTCTTCACTCATTTTATTTTTGATTATATCAAAAATAAATATCTTTTTGCTCTGCATGAAACATCTAATCACTTACTACTGTTTCTTGCTGTAGTTCATCGCAACCTTTTAATATACTTGATTATTGAAAATATTTTGTTTCCCTGCTTCCTAACTTGCTTTATGAGCATCAACTTCACTCCATGTTTGCCCCCTTTGATTTTTCCCCCCTCTCTCTGCCTGATCTTCCCCATGTCATGGAGGCACCACAATCAAGGAAAGCTTCCAAAAATCTCAAAATCGTCCCCCAAATCCCTTCTTCATGTTCTGTGTTTCAACCACAGCCATGGAGGAAGCAAAACAAGCATCAAAAGTCATTTACCTAAACTATCTCATTAAGAATTTTAATATGCTATCTTGAGCCTCGTATCAGAGCAGCTGCAGTTGAATTTGGGTGACACAGTTATGGACATATTATTTGATAAGTGTGAAATAACATGACTGTCAAAAGAGAGAAGAGCATTTCTAGCATGAAGAGACACCAGGAAACAGTTTGTATCAAGCTCAAGAAAATTGACCTAATCATCTGATACAAATTTCTGCTCACAAATTTTAGGTAGGAAAGTGTTCCCCCTGACAGGCATGACAAATACTGTTAAAGTATTTTCTTGCCTTTGCTCTGCTCTGTGTTGGTGGCAGCAGAGTTATTGTTAGGCTCAGGCAGAGCTATTTATACCCTGGGATTTGCAGTGCTCCATTCCCTACCAGCATTCCCCTACTTATTCTGGGAGTAAGAGAGAGACTGAGAGAGATGTGAATAAAGAGAATGAAAAGAAATTATATACCATCCTTTAAAAAATACTGACGCTACTCCTGATCATAGCAAGAGCATGAAACAAACTTATTATCATAGTTATTTAAGCTGAAATGGAGACTTTTTTTTCCCTTTCTGCTTCTTGTCTTATTTTCACATCCCTTTACCGTGTTTTACATTGCAAGCTAAGGGTCAGGAATATGGCTGCAGTATGGAAGGCACAAGCCAGACTTCCTGTAAAACCCAAAAAACAACAACATAAAACAAAAAAACAAAAAAACAAGCCCCCCTCAAAAAAAACAAAAAACAAATACCAAAAAGCCCCAGTAAAACCCCAAAAAGACCCAACAAACAAACCCTGAAAATTCCAAAATTATTTTGTATTAATTGAATGACAGACCTAAGTAACCTTTTGTGAAAATGATGCTGGTATTTCCATCTAAGTCCTCTATAAGGAACAGTTAAAACCTGTTTTTCTCGTCTGCATCCACAGGACATCTTTCTCTGTTCTTGATTCTCAGAGGAATACCATTACCTCAAACATGTCAATGTGAAAGAGAAAATACACTTCTACAAATGTTCTTAGCAACAAATTTGTAATTCCTACCAGAGTCCCTGCTGATCATCTATAAGAGAACCTCCTGTGCTATGTCCTTTTCATGCTAGGGTTTTTAATTCAGGATTTTGAAGGGTTTTTGCATTGTTTGCTCAATATCAGGAAAATTGCAAATTTATGGTTTAACATTGTTTGTAATCTTTTACTAGTTTAATATTCTGGAAAATACATGCATTTTCTAACACTGGGATAAAAACTGCTGTCTCATATTTCAGATGCTAAACTGGACATACATCTTTACAATAAAACCAAATTTCAGCTATTGTGGGGGTTTTAAAAAAATATTTAGGACTGCCTGATACTGATATTTTTTGCACCAAATTACTTGCAAATGTTCGCTTTCTTCAACTCAATTTTTTTTAGTTTCATAAAAGAAACTCCTTTGCTCAGTTGTCATCTATGCTTAACTTAATAAATTTTCAAATTTTTTTTCAAAATTTTGCCTAAGCGACCTAGTAACTTTATAAAAATAAAAGTAAAATAAAATAATTCAACAAGCTAAGACACTTGTAAGGAAGAGTAATTCACCGTTTTCTTTGACTTTTTAAAGTAAAGAAAATTATTATTCAGTGTTCTTTGGCACAGCAAAAAAATTGAGGCAACTGCAGTTACAAAATTTCTATTTTTCATTTTTAAAGTAACTGAACAATCATTTCTCTGGTTTAAGATGTATATCTGGTAACTTAAATGTTAGGCATGATAGTAATTTTCATATTAATTATTTTGGATACTTCATTATCATTCATAATAATGATAAAAAAAAAGCTGTGTCAACAGCTTATTTTTTGACATCCAAATTTTGAAAACTTTCTGAAGATAATAATTTATAAAAAAAAAATCTTGGGGATGGGTTTAGTTTTGGCTGATACCAACTTATCTAAAAATATTTGCAGAAATTGCTTAGGACTTCAATGGCATCTTTCTCCCATATGTTTGATTAGTATCAGAAAAAATGCTGTCTAAATCTTACAGAACTGTTCTTTTCACTCAGAAAAAATGCATCTACCTTATGAAAGAGGGAAATGATTGTACCAAATTTATTTTCTGTTAGTAAAATGCATTCCTGAAGGACAGGAAAAATAATCCAAATACAAAAAACACAGTTCTGAATAGGTTTCTCCTTGGGTTTTTCCATCTTTGGCAAAGTGTTTCTGCTTTGTTTCTAAGGGTGTTCTTAACTGATAAATTGATTACTGAAATGATGTTCTTAATCTCTTACTGACTCCCATGGAAAATGACTACCTGAAAATCAAGACTATTTTTTTTTCATAAGCAAAAACTAAGGCTTTTCTGTTTTAAAGGACTTCTTATATAGATTGAAAATGAGCAGGTTTTTTTGGGGTGGTTTTTTTCTGGTTTGGTTTAGTTTAGGTTTCTTTTTTGTGTGTGTGTGTGTGCCAACATTATCTTCTGTCTTCAGCATGCCATCAGCTGCTGCTCAGATGAACTGAAAATTACATGGACCATTCAGCAAATAAATATTCTTCAAACAAATCTTTAGCAGGTGTCTGGATTATTTCCATGAAATTGCTACAGATGGAATTTTTCTTCCAGAGCAATATGTATTCTTCCATGTTACTATCACCTAAGACATCTCAATATGAGGCATAACATTGCATTATAGCACTTCCTACTTTAGCAGCATAATTTCTCTACCCACAGATTCTTCCCTTTTAGGAATTTCTTCAACAAGAAACCACTGCAAATGATCAATCAATTCTTTTTGAAGGTGATGATGAAGAATTCAGGAAAGTAATTCTTTTTGATCTACTACAATTCAACAGATTATCTTGACTTTTAAACAGAATTCAGTGGAAGTTTCTCATACCACAGCACTTACTCTAGATAATGAGCTCAGTCATGAGATTTCTGTCTTCATCAGTCTGAGCATGGTTTCAGTGTGTCTTGTATTTTTCCTGCAGCAGTTGCTCATTAAGGTTATTAGATATTCAAGAATGTGCAATCCTTTCAGGTTTACTGGATACTTAACACTGTAGGATTTTTTTCTAAATATTTTTAAATCACTGCTACTGCTGTGATTTTTTTTTTATGGGGTTCACTCAAATACTGTAAGTTCTACGCAGTTCTTTATGCAAGTCTCTTCTAGCAACAATTGATTGTTGTAAACCAACATTATATCATTGTATATCACTCAGTTGTTCTCCACCTACCCTGGGACATCATGTGCTGTCTTTTGACTGGTGCAACAAAATAACACTAGAAGATACCCAGACACTTAAGACAGCTATCTAAAAAATATTTTTAAAAAGTAATTTTCATTATAAGAGCAACAAAGTTACAAATTTTTACATTCTAATTGAGTATTTTTATTAGCTGTTGGAGAAATGCACAGTCATAAAAATAATATGTGTCATTTCATTACAGTAATCAAATAGCATTGTCTTTGCTATTTAGAGCTATATATAGTTCTACAAGAATTTCACTACTGAAGCCTTTTCTGCATTGTTAAATGATCAAAGAGCTGAATATATGTGTTATCTGCTATGAATAAGATTAGCAGAAAACCTAAAAATTCTGAGTGAACTTAGAGGAAGCAGGAAGGATTCAATCTAATAACAAGAGTTATCTGAATAAAGTAATTTTCAAGTAAGTTTCAGTTTTCATCTGGTACTGTTCAGAAACGATGAAAAGCATGAGTTGGAGTGTGGGAGTTGACAATGGCTACAGAGCACACCTGAGACACAGAAAAGTCTGTCTCAGTTAATGTTTCTCTGCTACACCCAAATGGCTCCCCTCAGAGGCATCTGAGTTCAAGCAGGGACCAGGTCCCCAATGTACAGTGGAGAACAGCCCTGTTTAACTTGTTCTTCTACAGAAAGAAGCAACACAATAATATGAGCCAAGGAAATGGCAGTAGCTGCAAATCTATAAAGCTACTGTCATAGATTAAATGCAGTGAAAATGATCTCCAGGCAGTAAGACAACAATAGCTTCTATGCACGTCAAGAACTGCTTATCAGAAAACCCCCATTTGCCATCAATGATTAAGAAGGGTGTTTTTATAACAGAAATGGCATCCCTATCCAGTGTGTCACTTCATCTTGAATATATTAATATATCTTACTGGGAGACTTTTCTTTAATCTCAAGGCATCCACCAGTGTGTTGGAGCAACTATTGTCTGTGTGAGAGGATAAATAGCTGGGTAAAGGATAATAAAAGGAGTCTTCTAGGGAGATTGAACACTGAACAGCTATGTTCATAGCAGATTTGCTTGGAATAATGACAACTCCTTTTAATTTGAAATTATTTAGAAGTAAAACTTCTTTATTTTTTGTTTTTCTTAACATGTAAAGGAAAGAGGTATTCTGAGAGCAAACTTACTGGACAGCTCAGAGAACTGGAAAATTGCAGTAAAATAGAACTGAAATTATTTGTGAAGCACTGGGACAGGACCTTTAAGGGTGCTGCAGGCTTAGAGCCTTCCTGCTGTTTCAGAAGGGGCTTGATATACTTGGCTTTGGGGAAGCCCTGACAATTTTACTACTAACTTCACTGTGGAAGAGATACAGTTATCTTTATGTAACAAGGGTTTACTATCCAGATGCTTTGGAGAACACAGGTACCGTTAATTACTGGGAGATTAATTTGATCCTTGTAGTTAACCTTCTGACAAAATGAGATTTTATGTCAGCTGAGAGACTGGAAGAGAGCTCTCTTTTTAATATCATGCCTTATACAGTTCATCAGCTTTACTGATTAGAAGTCTGACAGTTCTAATGTCTCCTGGTATACTGCACTGGCTGCTCCTCAGCCACAGCCACTGACAGATTTGCTTTAGTTTTTATCATGCTTGGAAAAGAGGTGTTTAAACTCTGCTGCTGCTTCTCCAGCACAACATGCAGTTCCAGAAACACTGCTGCAGTGCAACAGATAAACATTGCACAGGAACAGGCTTTGCACTCCCAGAGCTCAGTGTTTTGTGGCATTCTGTAGCGGCTTACCTGATAAAGTACCATCAGCTCTTCAGAGCGCTAGCAGTTTCACACAGACACAAGATGATGTCATATATGCCTTTTCCCCAAACCCACACATGATTTTGGAACATGCTGTATGCTCAGCATGTAACAAAACCTAAACAAGTCTTTATTTTGTGTCGGGGGAAAAAAAAAAATCATGGTGCAACTTCCTTATGTCTTTCTTTCACCAGTTATTACCTATATGGGCTGCTTGTACTGGCTTCCATTAATTCAGAATTCCCAATTTTGTGTTGCTGTCTGTAAGCCCTTCAGCAGACCTGGTGCTACAATGCCCAACACTAAAAAAAGTGGCTGAAAATTTTCTTTTCAATGTCATTCAGCACAAATATACCATGAAAGACCAATGTGTGGGAAGACAGCTTGACCGCAAAGTTCTCATGTGCGTGGCCTTATTGGAATTTCTTGTAACTGACAGTTTAGTAGCCATATAATTTTTTTTCTGCTGACAACTTCTGTCAAGTTGTTATAGTGTTGTGAATCAAATTTTCAGGCTGGCAAGTGTTGCATGGTCTATGATGGCACACAGTGCACTGAATAATCAAGACCTTTACCTTTGACTTTTTTATGTTTTTTATAATCCATTTTGCCAATTAAGCATATCTGAGGAGCCTGAACCAATGCTTAGTACAGAATTACATGTCTTCTCAGAATAAAAATTCTAAATCTCAGCAAACAAGAGATGTATTTCTTGGAAGTGTTTTGCACACAAGTTCAAAGAAATTTAAGTGGCAGAATTTGATTTTGTTTACTTGAATTCTAAGAAAACAAGAGACTTAATGCTAGACCAACCTTTCAAAATGTTACTGGAGGCAGATGAAGGAATGCCATATTATGCTATCTGACCTTATCTTGCTTTGCCTTCCTTTAAATTTCCTTTCGTTTTTTCCCAGTAAGACTGTGCCATTGCAGCTGTCACAGCCAGAGCCTTTTAAAACCTGCCGCGTCCCATTGTCTGTGCCAGCAAGTCACTCAGCCTTTAAAAGTCCTTCCCCTTTGCTGGCTTCCAAGAAGCATTTATAGTCTTCTCCCAGTCTAATGTGTATAATAGCCATCACCTATCTGACCCTGATTTAAGTGGAGACCAAGTGAACTGGTAGTCCCCAGGCTCTGTCATTGAATTGGTTCCTAAAGGAAAAATCGCTTCTAATGTGAAAAATGCTGTGGAATAGAAGAAGTTGTAAAGAATCTTAAGGTCACCTACTGTCCTTTAAATCCATGCTATAGTCTAGGACTGCAGCCTGTGACCCTTTAGTCTGCTGAAACATTTCACTTTAAATCTGTTTTGATTCTTTAAAAGCTGAGTGTGATGTAGTTACATGGCATATACCAGTTTATCTCTGCTCTACCCATCCCACATTTTCTAGTGCCTTCCACTCTGTTGTACCATTGAATTGATTAATAAATATTAACTACTGTAGCACACATAAATCTTTGAAAGTCTGTTACTAGGTTAACAGGCTTTCTGTGGCCTTAACAAAATTCAACAAAATACCAAAAAGAGATTTTTCACTCAGTATTTAAAAACTTGAGATGATAAAAAAATCACAATAGGGTGCTGAGAATGTAAATTACTGATGACTACAGTTTTCCAATGTTTTTATAGTCTCAAGGGCAGTTAATCTGACATATAGATCTCAGTTGTTTAGTAATCTTCTTTTATTAAGAATAAGATACAGATTTTTCTTACTCTAATTAATTATTTTTTGTTCCATTTCTGAAGAACTGTGTACTTCATTGGCTGTAGGAGGGTGGTGTGCTTCCCTGGAAGTTCTGTTCTGTTTCTGCCTTTCCTATTTGTTCTGTGATACTTGAGGAAAGTAGTAACAACTTTTTTGTTCACAGCTTTTTTGTTGTTTTCTGATCCTCCACTAACCTCTTTGAGGGTGCTTCTTGAAAGAACCAGCTGATATTTGCCTATTCTTATTCCAAGAAATAACTAGGATTTTCAAGCAGTGAAAGCACCAACTGCAGTTACATAGGAATGGGCAGTTCCATTTTCTGTACACAGAAAATTAAACTAAGAATGACCAGTCTATAAATGAAGAACTTTGGTCCTCATTTTGCGAAGCAGAACATCACCTAAGAGTTGTGCTACTGTAACGGTTATTTATAATTTATATTTGAAAAAAATCATTTAGAAGCATAAGACAGGAATTTAACATCCATTATGCCTTTTCGTGTCATCCCATTTAATAATATGAGTATCCAGGTGTTTGCAATGAGAACATGGGGCAGAAGACAATGGGTTAATACAACAAAGAGAGGAAGAAAGGGAAAAGGTAACAAGGAAATTATTTAGATAAGCAAAATGAGAAGCAGACAGGGCCCAGCAGTAGGTAAATATAGTCAAGGGGCAAAAATACATTTTAATAAGCCATGAAGAAGACTTAGTATATATTTCTGCAAATCTTCTTAGCACTGTTTATATAAAACTCAATGTTATTTAAAGTATTCTATAATTTGGTTAATCAGAATTCTTCCAAGGGAATGAAATTATCATAGTTGCTTCATAAATATGTGTAGCATGAAAATCATGATGTTTTGCTTATTTTTGCTTTGCTCAATCTTGTTTTAGTCTTTCAGTATGCTGCAGTTTTTGTTACAGAGTGTCTGTACTTTTTACTGAAAGACTGACTTCCCATGTTGGTGGAATTTCCTAAGACCAGGGAACTTCCATTTTGTTATTTTATCACTTTATCACCAGCTGTTTTTGTGGCTGTAAATTGCAGGTGAATCTGTCTGGAAGGTCTTCTTCTTCACTCCCAACTTCAGTCCTGAGGACTCCAATGGTTGCTATGATTCTCACGTTTGCTTCTGCCATGGAGGATTCATTACACGACACGATCCTCCGCTGCTCTTCGATCTGTCCAGAGACCCTGAGGAGAAAGTGCCACTGACTCCAGAAACTGAGAGCCGTTTCTACGAAGTCATCAGGGTCATACAACAAGCAGTAGACAATCACACCAGATCCCTGCACGCTGTTCCTAACCAGCTGTCATGGGACAACCTTCTCTGGAAGCCTTGGCTCCAGCTCTGCTGCTCATCTCTCTTCCAGTCTTGTTACTGTGACCATGAATCAGGAGGGGGTTCACTGCAGGTGTAATTGAGATAAATATGCTGTAATTCCCTTTCAGAAACTGGACCAGCTGAGTGTGAGTGTCTGACTTGAACTTGGGGTACAAGCCTTCAGAAGGTTTTGTTGTGTCGGTGAAGGACCAGTCTTCAAATACATATTGCAGTAGAAGAGAATTTCAGTCAAGAAAACGTGCCAGGAGAGGGAAGACACGACACACCTCCTCTGTCCTTATCACACAGCATGAAGGACACGTTGCCGTCCTCATATACACATGGGTAGAATTGTAGGCATTTTCTGTGGGTGATAATTTTCTAGACCTTCAGCCTGGGCTTTTCTCTTACACAGCAAAGAATTTACCAATCAGTTCTGTCAATCACAACTACTAAATGCACACTTTCCTGTCCTTTTTACTAAGTGTTATCCATTAGTAGGACATAGCACTGAGTAATTGAAAACAGAGAGATAATAGTGGAGGGGTCCTCTTGTGACAGTCAATTTGTAACTGATAAATAGGTTAAGAGCAGACTTGCAACAGATCTCTGTTAACAACCATGACAAATATGAAAAAACTGACAGCTTGCCAACAGTCTAACTTTGAATGTGCCATAAAAATGCACAGAGCTATGGTAGTAGAAGACCTTGTGTCTGTATTAAAATGATGCTCCCCAACATCCCTGCTGTCCTATTGCATGGCAGCAACCTTTGAATTGCACCAGCTGTGTGCTTGAGTGTGTACCACAAGTCTCCATATATATATATATATATGTATATATATATATGCATAAATCCTTCAATCCCTGATATAGGCACACCCTTATGATCATATTCCAACTGATAAAAGAAAAGATTTGGTCCGTACTTGATATATGAGTTCCAAATTCACATGATACTACAAATTTGTCTTTCACTTATTTGTCATAGCTATTCTTCCACTGATGAAAGTAATCACAAATAAATAAAATTTGGTCTTCCTTTAAATATCTTTGCCATCTTTTAAGCTCTCTGAATAGGATCTATCATCTTCTGAAAATAAGCTTGGGCTTGAGTACTTAAAGCCAAATATAACTGTCTCTGAGTTCTCAGCAAGGTCTTGGGAAATCTACTGTCCTCAAGGGCTAATTTTTGTATCCATTTTTATCTCTGTCTTATTCAGGCACATTTTCTTTCCCCTCTACAGGCAGACAAACTATTTTCTTTGGCAGATTGCAGATGAAAAGAAGATATCAGCAAAATACTAAAATGATTTGATGCCTGATAATAGAAGGTGACTTGCTCCTTATCAGAAAGCAGCAGTTAATTCCCACATTACAATGTATTAAAAGCTGTTTGGGGCAAAAGTGATCTGTGATGATAGTAATGCAGTAGCTTCAGTCAGCCAGCATTAAGGTTGTGACCCAGTTCTTGTAAGCTATTGAAGCCTTTCCTTTAAAAATATATTGTGATAAATGGTATATTTCTCTGCCTGTAAAACCTAGGCTTTATTTGATTTTTCCATTGCAGTTTCATTCAAAATTTCATTCTCCACAATACCCAGAAGCCTCTCCTGGGAAATGTACTTATTCCTTGAAGTCCTATTTTTGATGTTTCACCTTGTGTTCATGATCTTAATTATGCCCTCAGCAAACTCTCTGTAGGACGCAAAGCCCCGTGACCAATATTTATCACTGAATGTACTACATAACCTTAGGAAGAAAAATGCCTCTCATTTTAATACAAATATTCTTCCATGAGAGAAGCTGCCTTTCAATGTCATGGCAGAATCTGTGCATCTCAAATTTTTGGTCCACACCATGTGGCCCTAGAACCCCTTGGGGCATGGCACTGGTGCCAGCGTGTCCCTCCTTGCAGCCAAAGGGCAGCACTCAGGCCCAGCTGTGGCCAGAGTGCAGAAACACCACGGTGTGGAGGGATGCTCCTTCCAACTCCCACAGCTCTGCCACAGCTTACACAAAAGCCTTTCAGACAAGTACTCCTGAAGAAAATGGGGAAAAAAAGAAAAAATGTGACGTGTTCAGTATACAGTGCTAACTCAGACAAGGGGTTTGGTGTCATTAGTTCTACTTTGTTTCCACAGTTTCTGGTCTGTGACCTTTGCACAGTACTAAATGTGTATTCTCAAGGACACCCACATTGACTTTTTTTTAATCAGGGAGATGCTGTGTTGCTATTATTTCTTTTTCTTTCTTTTTGCAGGTGCAAGAATTCTTTGTTCTGCTAGGCACAACAGCTGTTCTGTGCTGCTTGATCAAATATCAAAAATGATGGCTTTTCTACTGCTCTGATTTCTTCTTGCCTGAATATGATGTTTCTTTCATACCCCCCTTGGTTTTTGATGCCATCTTTCTAATCTCCTTTCTTAAAACATCCACGCTCCTGAAATATTTTTCCATCTATTTCTTTGCCACTTTGCCACTCAGTCCTTCTGTTTGCTTGTCATATTGATTGTAATAGCTATTTTGCCTTATCAATCAGAAAATGCAAAGTAGTCTTTGTCACAAAGTTTGACTTGTAAGGCTCCTTGACTCTGCTAACCTCCTGCTTATTTAAGGTCCAACAGGAATTACCTTTGCATTATGAAATATAAGGAATTAAAACATACCCGAGATGTTGTTTAATGTAAATAATATAAAATATTTATTTTTTGTGGCACAAAATTAATATTTTACAAAATATAATTTAGTACAATGTTTCATACTTTGACATAAGCAGTGAAATCTGAAATCCATTCTTAAAATTGTTCCTTCAAGAAAGATTCTGTGAATAACAGGGCAGTATTTTTCATATTCTTTGTTAATACCATTTCATTTAATACCTAAAATAAACCTTCCTTGTATTGCAAATGTATTATATCTTTCAGTACTATACCTTCTGTTCTGGAGATGGTGCGTCAGATCAGGGTAATTAAAGTACTCTTGTTTATCTGCAAAATAAAATGTGAAGGACAGTATAACATTTGTGTAATGGCACTGCTTGATCTAACAAAGAAAAGTTTTGTTTTTAACAGCAGGTTATTGATGGCATATACCTGTTTCACAAATTACTAACAAGGAAGGCTCAAGGAGAGTGCGCTGCTGTGATACTTGGAAACTGACTTTCAATCTATCATTTAATGAGCACTGTTCTTGTAACATGGTGCCTGTTTATAGGATATGTCATTTTAAACAGGGAGTTCAGCTTCAGAGGGTAGTGTATTCCTCTACAGTATTGTTTAACAGTACCATGTCCTAATTTGTGACAGAGTCCCTGTACAGCCCAGAGCAAGTCATTTAACTAATTTCTCAGCTCCTCTGCTGCACTCAGGAGAGGAAAACAGTATTTCTCTAACTGCTGGGAATACTGAAAGAACAGAAAATGCTGAAAGTAGTAAGCTGGTAAAGGTGAACTTTCTAGTGCCTTCTCTATAGAACACAATTTAAAAGCTGGAAAAATAGGAATTAGAATATCCCCCTATATGAGGCTGTAGGTGATAGCCTTAACTTGAAGTTTGCAGGTGGGTTCTGTGTGTTATTTAGTGGGATTGTGATCTGGAGGAGAAAGAATAGATGGCTAAAAAAGGTACACACTTAGGATTCAGAGAAAGATTGAAGTCCCATTTTTATAATTATATTTACTCTCCTTTTTAGCAGTCAGGAAACTATGTGGGATAATAAATAATGTTTTTCCCTCAGGGACTGGATGTCACAGGTTCTCAGCTCTTAAAAATAGAGATGTCCTGACTTGCCTCCAATTATGGTCAGAAAAATCAAAAGTTAGAAAAAAAAGGGAAATAGGAGCTTTGGAGAGAGGTGTCAGCTTGCTTAAATCCAACTGAAAGTTTTCAGAGAACTAAGAGAATCTGTTCCATATACTTCACAGGTCAGTGAGAATCATCACTTGCCAGCAATCATTTATTTCACACTGTAGTAATGGGAAATCTGGTTATTCAGATATGTGGACAATGTAAAAAATTTTACTTAAAATATCACTTGATACAGGAAAAAAGGGAAAAAGAAAGAAGAAGAGTGCAAGCATAGCTACAAAAATAATATGTTCTATTGAAGTATGTTTATTAAAAATTGTTTTAATTTATGTTTTTGACATCCATTACTACAATAATTTTTACTTACATTAGAACATAATAGTTCTGTGCTTAAGACATGTCTTTTCTTCTTCTCTCTCATTTCCCTTTCCTCTGGCACTGCCTGTGCAGCATCCAAAATATGCAGTAAGGAGCAAGAGGCAGCCACCCCGCCCATATACACTACAAGCAGTGTGGTCAGACATGTGGGCAGGAGGAAAGGCTTGGGCAAAACTCTGCACTGGAACCACCAGGAAGCAAACAGTGTCTGGGGCTTAGCTCCAATCTGAAGACAGAGATCTGGAAATTGACCCTGAGATTAGGTCATCTGGTTAAACTGGTTAAGCTGGTTAGAGAGCAGAGCTAATAACACCAGAGTTCAGGGTTGGATCCCCATGGGGGCCATTCACTGAAGGGCTGGACTTGATAATCCTTCTGGGTCCCTTCCAACTAAGAATATTCTGTGATTCTGTGAAATTGCTGGTTCCTCTGGGTCTGTCAGAGACTGCAGGTGACCAGGAGGAATGAGGTCCCATATGTGGCCAGCTGGAACTGTCATGTGTTCTGCAACAGGGTCCTTCTGTGTCAGGATGTCAGGTGGAAATTAGTTGGGAACCCACAGGAGGCAGGACCTATGAATAATTATACCAAGCAGACTGCTCCTGAATCATCGTACATGAGGTGACAGATCTTAGTCTGACACTCTAAGGCAGCAACAATCTCACACGTTTTTTTGCTGGAGGACCAGAAGACCTGAGCCAGGCTCCAGGGATTCCCAGTTTACAGGCTGCTAAAACTGCAAATAAAAAGAGAGTCCTGGAAACACCCTGGCAGATAAGGCTGACAGATATGGCTTTTCCATGCTCTTCTTTGTAGCTTTTATTTACATCAAAACTAATAAGAATCTCTTAGAATTCCACACGTACAGAAAACAAAGGATTGTGCAAATTTTTCTTAAGATCCACCCCTCCTTAATTTTATTCTGTGCGTTTGGTACTGAGAACAATGGGATTGTGCCAATGCAAGGCACAGCAACTGAAGATTTCTTATATATGTGGAAGATGCTGAATTTCAGACTCCCACTGGAGTTTGTGCCATACTGGTTAGTGAGATAACGACTGGCTTGATTATCTGTGCGTCTCTAATTGCACTGTCAGGGTTATGAAACATTTCTGAGTTTGGGAGATGTGAATTATAGGTTTTGCCATGTTTATGCAGCATCTCCTGAATGCCTAAAAAACATTCCTTTAATATAAATAATGTTAGGTTCCCTATGAAGATTAATGTTAATCTTATCTATTAGAAAATGGTGTTGCAGGTACTTTCCTTGGAAAATAAAGCTATATTAGAAGATAACAAATTCGGCATGTGGGGGTCAGCTCAGTTATAAAAACCCTCCAACGCTTTTTATTCTACCCTTATCCAATTATAAAGCCTTTTTATGCAGATAATACTTCATTTTACCTGATTTATGTGAAAAATACTGTGAAATAGTTTAAATTATAAGGCAGAGCTCTTCATTGTGACACTTATTTTAAGATAATTTGATACAAAGTTGCTCAGGGTAGCAATTCTTATTACAAAGGATTAGATACAAAGCATCTCAAAAGCCTTATGGACTCAACTTGGGCTGCGAGAGAGTAACTTTGGTTTAATATGGTCTTTCTTGCTCACAAATTAAAAACAAAGTAATAAAGAAAAATCCTCAAACTTTAAGAATAGTTTTCCTGTGCTGTTAATGATAAAAGGAATACTTGAAATTTGTGCTATGTTCAAGAATTTTTTTCTTTTTTTTTTCCCTTATTTTTATCTTTTATGTTATAGCTCCTCCTGCCAAGCAGACAGATGTATATTTATACTCAGATGTAGGAGAATGTGCTGATTGGTTTGTAAGTGTCAACCTTCCATTGTCATATGCAATGCATTGGGAAGTAACTGATTAATGCCGCTCCTCTGGAGACTGTTTAAACTTCAGGGTGATTGTTAGAATCAGAGTTTTAGATCCTAACATTTCCCTGTCTGATACCCATGAGAAACAGAGTAATTCAGTGATGTGTCATCACAGACCAAGCTTTCAAAAAGCATAATATTCTGCAAAATTAGTTGCCTCATACCCCATCCTTCTCCTCTATGAAATTTACCAAAAAAACCTGGAAATCCTCTCTGATACTAAGCTTTATGCTACCAAATCACAACCCTCTTTGATTATCTTTCAAGAAAATTCAGCCACAAAAGACCAACCCCAGCAGATAAGCACTCTGCCCTTTCTGGATTAATGACAAAAATGAATGCTAGAGCTCCAGCAGCTGCAACAATGTATACTAAAGGAATGCTGCCCACACTCAGTTTTTATGCACTCCATTCCAGGCTATGTAGAGAGTCTCCATCTTCACATTAAACCTATGGTTCAGCTATCTCCTGTGTTTTTCCTTTTGCTCCCCAGATCCGTTTTGGGGGAATGTAGAAATCACAATGTAGAAAAGTGTACAGGCTGTCAATGAAAAAAAATAGCTCTTCATCCTCTGACTGTGCAACTGCATGGTCAAAAATTTTAAATCCAGCAAACTAAGAAGAGGGCAAAATTCCCTAGCGGTAAGGACACTCACCTGGGCTGTGGTGACAGCTTTACTATGAAACTTCAAGACTGATTAAGTGTTTCTAATCCCATGAGGTACACACATTGCCTCTGGAGCAGAGAGGGATATACCTTATGGCTATGAAGTCACTTTCTGTCTCCATTACTCACCACCTGACCTGGTGAGAATAGCAGTCTCTGCTTCAGAGCAGCAAAGCTCTTACAAAAAAGGCAGAAAGTACAGTGTACTTCTCCTTGCCCATCCTCTTCTCACACCCAGGCAGATGCTTAGGAATGCTTTGTTTTAACTGCACATCCCATCTAGAAAAATGTCAAGGAGAGGAGGCTTGAAAGTATTATCTGTCTTCTTTGATCCCAGGCTTAGAAATACTGTGCTTGTGCAGAAAGAACCTCATTCTCACACTGCCAGTAGTGCTCTGAAAGTAGGATCAAAGTGCTTAGATGACATAGGGAGGCTGTATTCCCTGCCTACAGAAGAATTTAGAAACCACTGCAGGTAGAAATAGAGTTCTAGGTCTGAGATTTATTTAAGTTAGATGATGGAGATACCTGAGTTTGTCTCAATTTCTACCCAGGACAGACAAAACCAAGATGGGTAAATCCTAGCTTGTGTGGCTTTGTGGAGATTTTACTAGTCATATCTAATAATGGACTTTCTTTTTTTCTTAGGCAAAAAAAACAAAAGACATGGGATACAGTTTAAACAGCATAAACATTTAAACATTAAACTGTTTAAACTTTTAATAAAATCCCACAACACCTGTTTTTAGGGAGTAGAATCCTACTTCTTTCTTCTGCAATATTTGAAATGTTTTTTAAGTAGGAAAGTATTTATGAAATTTAAAATGGATCATCATAGTCAGAATTTTGTGACCAAAAGCCTATTTTTCACTGAAAGAATTTTTTGTAAAGGATACATGTCTTTGTTTACTTGTTTGTTTCCTTGGGGTTTATTGGCATGGATCTTCCATTCTTTTTGTCTCTACCATGATCTGCAAGTAAGAAAAGAAAAATCTCATTGGAAGTACTTAAAAGAAGTGTCATCATTACAGAGGTCAGACAGTTTGTTTTTACGATCATACTAGTCATTTTTATGCTGCTTTAATTATTTTACTGTGGTGAAATATTTCAGTTATAATAGAGTTTTGCTGACAGTAACTTAAGATATTTTCCAATTTACGTTTTCTTTTAACATTAGTTATGATTGTTTTGAAAGGACTTGAATTGAAGAATACTGCTGAACTTCTGGAAATAATGTCATGAAATTTAAAATACAGCTTTCAACCTCTACTATGGTGGATGTTTAAGTGTTAAAAAATTTACATTGTCATATGCATATGACACATTTTCTATCTTCTTGTATCTTCAGAAATACTTTGCAGCCAAGCAAACATATAAACTGCACTGAATTATGCATGAAAAAATATTTTAGGGCTCCATCTGCTAGGCATTTTTTTGCAGTTTGTTTCTTAAGTTTATGTTTATGCTGTTTTATATTAGGTATAAAACTAGTTGCAGCACTTTAATGGTTTTTATTTCAGAATATTCTGTATTATCACATGGCTTGTAAGAACACAAGGAGAAAGATCCTAGTACAGCAGGACATTTAAACAAAGTTTGCAATTTCCACTGCATCCAGGAATTTTGCTGATTGAGACCATTGAAGAGAAGATTAAGCAATGTATAATATTTTGCTTATACTATCAATATATTTAATTTACTCTAAACCAAAAACATTTTACATGTTTTAATTGCCAGGTGTTTCCAACCTTTCCAATTCCATAATTTAGTCAATGTCCATCAGATATTTGTAAGCTTGCCTCCAGCCTTGCTTTTTTTTGGAAAATGCAATGCAAGTTAATATTTTTTTCTGAGCTCTACAGCCAATTACTTCTGTTACTAGGATACTGTTTACCATAAAGATCATGATGTAGAATGTACTAGATAAAAAGGAATAAAAAACTAACAGAACAATGAAAAGCTTTCTGGGAGAATAAATCCAAAGGAATTGATAATCAGCTACTATCCAGCTATGATATGTACCTTTCTACATGGGTCACAAGAAGCAACTCTAAATCTGTTAGATTCCATTGTTAAAACAGAGGACAAAACTATTTTAATAAGAGGTGAAAGAAGCATTTTACACACGGAGATAGAAATGAGCTAAGCCCAGCATTAGCAACTGTTACATTGGCTTATGACTCGACAGATAAAATGCTGTTGAAAGGATATCAAATAAACTAACATCCAGGGAAAATGGATTCAAGTATAAAATATATGAATTTTTCAAGTAACCACAGAAAGGTATAAAAAAAATGTACACCAGCTCTGCTGTACTGGTATGTATATTGTATATTGATGTATATTTGGAATTGTGTTTGAGAAGTTGTGGCAGTCTTGTGAAGTTTCCACTGATTGGAAAAGAGGGAACATAACCCCCATTTTTTAAAAGGGTAAGAAGGAATACACAGAGAGCTACAGGTCACCCAGTCTCACCTTTGTGCCTAGCAAGTTTATGGAGCAGATCCTCCTGGAAACCAAGTCTAAAGCACATGGAAAATAAAGAGATGATTGGTGACAGCTGGTACCTTCACTAAGGGCAAATCCTGTCTGACAAGTTTGGTGCTTGTCTGGGACAGGGTTACATCATTGGTGGTTGAGGGAGTAGTGACTGATCTCATCTGCCTGGACTTGTACAAAACATTTGGCACTGTCCCACACAACATCCTGGTCTTCATACTGGAGAGATGTGGATTTGATAGATGGATCACTTGGCAGACAAGGGACTGGCTGGATGGTTGCATTCAAATGGTTGTGGTCAGTGACTCAATGTCCAGGTGGAGACCAGTGACAAGGGTTGTTCCCCAGGGCCTGGTGTTCAGACCAGCTCTGTTTAATGCCTTTGTTGGCATCATGGGCTTAAGTGCAGGCCTGGGATTGAGTGCACTCTCAGCAGGTCTGCCAAAAAAGAGCAAGCTGTCAGGTGGGGTCAACATGCTGGAGAGAAGAGGTGCCATCCAGAGGGACCTGGAGAGGCTTGAGAGGAGAAAATCTTATGAAGTTTAACAAGGCCAAGGGCTAGGTCCTGCCTGTGGGTTGGGGCAATCTCAAGCACAAATACAGGTGGAAAATGGATTGAAAGCAGCTTAAGAGAGACTTGGTGGTGTTGGTTGACAAGAAGTTCAACATGACTGATCAATGTGTGCTGGCAGCCCAGAGAGCCAAGAGTGTCCTGGGCTGTATCCAAAGCAGTGTGGGCTGCAGGAAAGGTACTGGAATCTTCCCCACTGCTCTTCTCTGATGACACCCCACCTGTAGTACTGAGTCCTGGGGCCCCCAGCATAAGTAGGATATGGACATGTTGGGGTGGGTCCAGAGAAAGGTCACAAAGATGATAAGAGGGCTGGAACAGCTCTCCTGTGAAGACAGGGAGTGAGATTTGATGCTGTTGATCCTGGAGAATGCTCTATGCACACCTTTGAGCAGCCTTCCAGTCCCTAGAGGGGATTAAAAGAAAGCTGGAGAGGGACATTTTACCAGGGCATGTAGTGATGGGAAAGGGGTAGTGGCTTTAAACAAAAAGAGAGCAGGTTTAGATGAGATATTAAAATTCTTTACAGTGAAGATGCTGAGACACTGGAACAGGTTGCTCAGAGAAGTTGTTGATACCTCAGCCCTGCAAGTGTTCAAGGCCAGGTTGAATGGGGCTTTGAGCAACCTGGTCAAGGGGAAGGTGTCCCTGCCTATGGCAAGAAGCTTGGAACTAGATGTCTGTAAGGTCACCTCCAAGCCAAAAACTTCTGTCATCCTATAAAAAGATCTGTTTGACTTGGACAGCTATGAAGCCCTGTAATTGGTGGAGGAATTCCCTCTAAGTGCCTACTTTTTTTGTACATAAATTTAATGCAAAAGTTACTTTGAGGTTTGCCAGAGGTATTTATTTATGTTAATCGTAAACAATAAAATTAAACACATAGGTTTTCCCCCTGCAATTTTGCTGAAAGAGAAATTCTCAAAGCTAATTGTAGAGGAAGAAGCAATCCAGAAGCACTGGTTTTGAAGTTGTTGATCTGGGACAGCATTGCCAGCAGCTTTTATGGTTAGTCTATTCTTATTCCCTGAATAAAATTAAATAAATACTTAAGTGTGATTTCACCAGACTATTTTGGTCAACGTTACAATAATATAATGTTACCAAATACTTTGACAAAGTAAATGTTGGGCCAGATAAGACATATTAATTTAAGAAACATGAGTGCCTCTAGCGATGAAGAAATTATTCATTACTTAACCTACTTTTAAATATGTTTGGACAAGCATCCAAGTTTTATTTGTGCCTTTTTTAAATGAAAGACATTAATAGAAACTAATTCAGGTTTGTTGGAATAGATGCTATGATCCTAGACTGAAAATATATGTTATACATGTTTCTAATTCTGTTCAAATAACATTTGTGCTTAGGGACATGTAAGTTTGTTTTTGGTATGAATCACTAAGAGAATAATTGTGTGTTCTCATTTCTCTTCCTCATTGTAACTCTGCTCTTAACCTACTTCTATTACAAGGTAACATCATGATCCTAAGTAGTGTCAAATAACATGTCAAATATAATGCCAAATTGCTGCTACTACTAAATAAAACTCTAAAGCCTATTAAAATTTAGCTTCCAAAGGAATAACATCACTTAGAATCATAAATTAATCCTTGTTCAGTTTTGTGCTTACAAGGTTAAACTGCAAAGCAGCAGCTGGATAAGCTCATTAAAAAAGTCTCATTCTATCTACGTTAGCTGCACCAAAATATTAAGTACAGCCATATTTAAAACTGAAGTAATTTGACATTAGCAAAATATCAGACTCAGACTCACACACTTCTCTTACCGTTCTGCATGAATACTATGAGCATACATTTCCTTGCACTTCTTAATAATTATTGGCACTGGCTTCCTCAGATAATGCAACCAGATACAATCTGTCCAAAAAAAAATTTCACCAAAGGGTATGATTTCTTCTGGGCAGATAACTGTCTAAATGGGCTGGGGTCCTGATTGCTTGTTTCTGTTTCTAGCAATTCATAATTCATAGAAGAACACAATAGAGAATTCAGCAATGAACCCTCCAAAAAAACAAGGAAGGAAAGAGATATTTCTGAAGATTTTAGTGTGTCAATCTTTCTGGAACAAAAAATAGTGAAAAGAAAGTTCAGAGTTGAAGCAGAAGACTCTCCAATCGTATGCATTATTAATTGCCTTAACAAAAGTGGCATGTACTTGTCAACATTAATTAGAAAATTAAAAGGATATGAATCTGTTTAAGGAGTATCATATTAGGAAGTCTACCCAATGTAACTGATCATTTAGGAGATAATATGCAATTTTTAGTGGACCATCTACAACTTTTACTAATCACCTTAGATGAAAATCAAGTCTAGTGATGATAGAAGAGCACGGCTTCTTTATCCATGTTTCAATATTAATTTTCATTTACTTTTGCATAATTGAAATGAATTAGAATAAATATGCATCAAATACTTAAGGAGTCAGTAACCTGATTTCAGCAGGAAGTTAAATTTCAGTTTCACAGAAATGTTTTCTGTATTTTTGTTCTATTTCTGTCTATCAAATTTATGTACTCTTTATTCCATTGCAATTTTCCTCATTTTCATCATCAAAGAGAAGCAGCATTTTCTAAAGAAGAGATGAACACTGTTGCTAACTTTAAGAAGTGATTAACACAAGATATTCAGGGTGAAAATTCAATAAAGTGAAGGAATGAGGTTTAGGAAAAAGGTTTAATCCTACTTCAGAAGACACACCAATGCAAATAAGTGAATCTGCAGCTAAGTTTCCTTAACTGGTGGATGCCTCTAATATAACACCCTTAAATAATTTAATTTCTTGTAAGGCTCCTCTACTCACCTCAACTTGCCCTTTTATTCAACAATTCTTTAATTAGGGGAAGTCCTGCTAAACTTACAGCTGTGTAGTGATACTGATGATTTTTAAAACTTCCATTGCCCTAGTATTGGCAGCAGGGACAGCTGAGGTGGAGGCAGGAAAGGACACACGTGCAGAGGAAGGGATGGTATGGGCATGGCTGGAGAGGTACCCACAAGCTGCATGAGGAGAAGACCTACCAGCAGAAATGTTGATGGTGAGGCAAAGGAAGAGTTGGAGGTATGATCAAAACACCAGAAAAAAATGAGAAATGCACCAGAGAAACAATGTAGTATTAACAAAGGTACTCCTTTCATCAAAGCAGAGAAGAGAGAAGTATCTCAGCCCTAAAAAGTAAACTGAAAACTTTGACTGGTCCTCTGAAGGTCAGTTTTTGTAAATGGACTACATGGTTTACCTGCCTACCTACGCTTCTTATCCCTCATGATCAAAATATAAATGGTTCATGATTAATGCATTCAATGGTAGTCATTAAACACTAAACATTTTATAGGAAAGATTCTAGAGCCTTCCATGCAAAGAGAATTATCTAATTTATTTAAACTAATGTATTGTTAGGAGGCCTTCGAAGGCAGGTACTGAAGCCACTGTGTGTTGCTACATGTTTAACTACATTGTCTGTCCTCAGCTTTTTCTCAGTGTCCTTGTATGAATAAGATTAAGTAACACTGACAGTTAAAAAGCCTTGATTCAACTTGCATAGATATATCTGGAGATCCATGCCAGACCTGAGTTCATTTAAGATGTTGCTTGACAACCTGATCCTTTGAACTCAATCTGTACTTGATCTTGCACCTCTGTGTTGCCATGGCTCCCAGATTAAATAACTAACTATTTTGCCCTAAAGGCACACCAACAGCTTACATATTTGCAAAGAGGTCTTCCTGGTTGTGGTTTCAGGTCTGGAATACTGATCCACAAAATCTCATAATGCACAAGCATGCACATCATTAGGTCTCCTTTATAAACCTTCAGAATATTCTTTGGAAAAAAAAATAGAAAAGGATGTAACTGGAATTTCTAAAACTCCATTAAGATAATTGTTATGGTCTCCAAACTGTTAACCTTTATGATAATATCTTCCACAGTAGCTGTTAAAATGCTTCCTGAAATATGCCAGAACAGGTGACATTGGCACTATTTTCTTCATTTTGCCACATCTTCAATGGGTAAAAGTGATTCTAATAAATCTTCACCAATAATTATGATCCCCTAAGAAAATATTGCTCCTATCTTTCTGCAAGATATAAGAATTGGTCAAGGGCATACCATTGTCACACCACATGAAGTGCACTTTGGAATATCATAAACAAAATGCAACATCAAATAACAATACATGTCACATGTTAGGAATCTAGGTGCATAAATGTATTCCTAATGTAAGCAGCTTTTCTGCACAGAAAAGCAAGGTAATTTAAAGAGTAGCAGCAAAACATTTCTCTATGAAAGGCTGGAGCTGCAGGAGGTGATGGAAAGCTTTGTGATGAAGTACTTGAAAAGTCATGATTGCTAGCTACAGAATATACATTTTAAATTATTTTTTCAAATGTTTGCCACATTAGTTAAGATTGAAACTGTGTGATATGCAGTCATGGTGGCAAACAGTTCTCAGCAATCACAATATTTTCAAAGAACTATCTGAAATGAAGCAAAATATTCATCTGAAATGGGGCATTTTGGTTTTTTTATTATGAAACTTTGAGTTGCGTAATTAGAGAGGAAAACCAGACGATATAAATTTAATTGGATTTTATTTCAAATATTGACTATTTTGAGAAAAATATTTTTTCTTCATCAATCCCTTTTTCTTTCTTCATTCGTGTTCTTCCTCTTTTTATTTAGAATTTTTTAAGATTATGAAAATTTGGACTTTTTCACTTTTTTTTATAAAAACATGAATGTGTTTTAATGAAAACCTTAAATTTTGACAAAAAACTCACTATCTTTCATAAGTGGAAGATATAAGAACAATTTTACTGCTAAGTCAGTGTTGTCATTCATCTGTTTGCTGTGGGTTAATGGTCTTGTGTATGCCCTGAAAACATTATTGCAGGGTAAAAGGAATGTATGTCTGATGCCTACAATCAGGGATATGAATCCATATATCAACTCATAACTAGAAGGGGACCATTTTTCAATTACCAATTACTCCCAGCTATCTGTGACTTAACTCTGAGAGTTAGGTACCTTATGTTCTGCCATAAAATATAGCATTCTGCTGTAGTTCAACACTGCTTTAAGAAGGCATTTTTCAGCCAGTTTAGATTTTTCGTTTCCCAGGAACACAAAGTTTTGTCTAAACTAAAGGGTGACCTTCCTTTGTGATATTTATTAATGCTCTGTGAGTATTCCCTGCCCTCTGCCACTGTGAAGTCTGGTTTTTTATAAAGGTTTTGGAGCATGCATTATTTCAGTGTTCGAGACACGTTATTGTTCCAGTGAATGTTTCAGTAGGGTGCTCTGTTACTGCCAGAGCACAGATAGCTCCCATTCAGCTCAGTGTTAGATAACACAGATTCTTGAACCAGATTACAGAAACAGAGAAAAACCATATGGCTGAGAAATTAGTCTCTATCATATGTAGTACTTTTACCACATTCATATCTTTGAATTTATAGGGTGTGCAAAGGCCTCTCACATAAAAGGTCCAAGACAGGGAGCAACCATATTCTTCATGCTGGAGGAGTCCATCAGATATAGTACTGATTCCTAATGATGAGAAAGAAGGGACTCTGGTGGAAGTGTTTCCCTGTGTTTCTGGTGGTTTTATCCTTGAAAAGCAAGATAGTACTGAAATAATACTGAGTAACACTGAAACAATGAAGATGAATTTCCAAATTAAAATCCAACTTTTCTGCGTTACTGTAACACATGTGATCTTTTAAAGAACATCTGAAATTCCATTGTCGATCAGACTGTGTGAGGTCCTTACTTCCACATTTTTTGGCTGTTGATACTGTTTAAAAAAGTTTATTAAGTGTAATCTACTGCCCACATCAATACTAATATACTTAGCAGCAATCTTCTGTGTTGTGTTGCAAGAGCTCTGATTCTCCTGCCTCCTCACTAGAAGCTTGTTTGCCATCAATCAAGTTGTCATGAAATGCCACTTTTTTTTCTTTTAATTCAAACATGATGCACAGAATCCCCTTATAAATTCAGCAGCAGGAACTCTGGAACTGTCAACCCCAGCACCAGGGTTTCCCCAAAAGGAGAGGTCCTTTTTCAACACAGCCATAAAGCCTTAACAAAACAGATAAGTAAGACAAAGTTATAGATTAGGGCTTGGTTGCTGTGGGGTTTTTTTGTTTTGTTTTTTTGGTTTTTTTTTTTTGGGGGGGGGGCTTTTTTTGGTTGGTTTATTTGTCTTGGGTTTTTTTTTTTAATAGAATAACGTGCCAGCCCTGTTCTACCTGGGACAACTGGAATTACCAGCTCTGTCTCTTTGGTAATCAGTAACTGGAGGCAAGGCTGCTTTTTCAGCCCAAAAGTCAATCTTCAGTCTTGTGATTTCTAGTCCTTCAAACCATCACAGCCTTCCCCTGTGTGCTTCTTTTCTTTACTTCCTAGGAGCAGGTCACTTTTGGACACATTCCCCAGCAGAGCAGTATTTAGGGGCAAGGGCTGGAGGCTCTCTGCCACCATTATACTGAAGCAGGCAGCTCCAGGAATCTCTTGGCTCTTCCCCTTCCCAAAGTTTCAGTGTTCTCTGTTTCACCCATTCCTCACATGTTTCAAGAGATACTCCATGTGACAGAGCAGAGGGATGGAAGGGAGGAAGGGAATGGAGAAGGTAGCTTTAAGGTGATGGGATTTTTGTGGTTATCCCCACCAACTGTTTGTAAAAGGTTCAGCTGATACCTCTAACCCTCACCCATGTCCATGCCTGTCTGACACCTCCTCAGTGGAGGAGGAATACTTTGCCAGAGACCTTTCATTGATTATGTGTCGCCTACAGACTGGAGAGAGACCAAAAATTTCTCACTGGCAGAATTAAAGTAGAGGGGGTTGGTGTTTTCCCATCATAAGGGGCAAGCAGATCAGCAGGAGATAGCCAAATGGTGTTGTTTCCTCAAGTCACACCCCGATATTTGGCAACTTTTAAGAGCCATGTCATGCTAAACTGACCTGGCATATATGCCAGGGGATGTTTGCATTGCTTTATTAAACTTTGATAGTAGGTTTGAAGGAATATCAATCAAGTTAATCAAAGTATGAAAGAAACCTGAAAAATGAGGATGTGAGGAATAGGAATTGGCTTAAATATAACCAGGAGGGAATAAAGAAAAAACTACTTGCTAAGGAAGACATCCCAAAATGCTTTCTGAAAGGTAAGAGTTTAAAATGCCAGCTTTAGTTTCCTCCCAAAAGAAGAAAATTAATTCAGACAGTAAGGGAGGCAACCCAGGCACTGGTGGGTCATAACCCCTATACAGCAGTTCTGGCTCGTGTTTAACTCCCTTTTCCTCAAAAAGACAGGATGGAATGAAATCTGTGTGAATGGGAACTTTAATTACTTTTTGTTTCTTATTTTAGTGGGGTGCACTGAGCCTACTACTCTGGGACGACTGTGTTGTGACAGCCATAATTGCCCTGGTGCTAACCCTAACATAGAGGGAAACTGGATTTTCTGATAAAAGATGCAAGATGCAGAAGGATGATTTCCCAGGTGTCTGAGAGGAGGCCATTACCCATGGAATGCAAATTTTATTTTAACTTAGATCTCAGTAGGAAGGATGCATTTGTATGACAAATTGAGGAAGCATCAAGTAAAGAGGATTAAACATATACAGAATATTAAGAAACTTTCAAATAGATGGAGGCATGGAGCTTTAACTTTTGGTCAAAGTTGGTTTGTCGTTGGAAGTGCCCTGACTAGACAACTGAGTGTACAACAGCTACTGAGATATGTGTATGCTCAAGGAGGTAGTTTTCATACAAAACCAGAGCAAAATGAGAAGACTTTAAAACTCAGATTCTTGAATGGTAGCCTAGGAATGGATGGCACAATGCAGATGTGAGAGTGTGCTGAAACAGAATGCTTGAATGTTGGTAGGGCTTCCAATGCTTTTGTCCAATTTGAGTACCTGTGTCATCTCTTTGATGAACAGTAGGAATTGCCTGTGATGTTACAGCTCAGATTTCCAATGGATCCTATGGCCTCTGGAGCTGACCAGAAAAATCACTGCAAAGACATGATTTTCCTGCATTTCCATGTTTCCTTCTCACTACAAAATCAGTTGGTTTTTTTTTTTTTTTTTTTTTTTTTTTTTTTTTTTTGCAAGAGACCCTTCTAAGGATCTCCAAATAAGAAAATGGAATTTTCTAATGGTGAAGATGTGTTGGAATGAGTAAAAAAGAAAACTGGGGCTGTGGGATGTTGGTTGACATAGTTTTAGCTGAGGAGGAAGTGGGCAGACATCCGATGTCAGTGATGGCTATAATGAATGGTTGTATGCATACTGTGGTGGCTTTATGTCTGTCAATCATCACCATGTTACTAAAAAAGGGATAAAAATCTGGGGTTAGTGTTGCTCAAAATAGAACTTAACGTGTTTCAATTTCCCTCCCGAAGATATTCTATGTTCTATCCTATGTGCAAAATGTGGGTTTTCTTGGGGGTATGTGTATTGGGGGAGATTGTTTCTTTCTCATTGCTGCTGGGGTTTTTTTCAGTCAATGGGACACTCATCTGCAATGAATATGATTTTTGACTTGTGCTTGAATTGCAAATTACAAGACTTAGATTATGAGATGTCTATGGTTTTTCCATGCCATCCAATCCTCTATCTCCTTGCTTACTTCACACAGCAAATTAATACTGAATCCTATAATAGGTATGCATAACTCAAATAACCTTGATGTGAAAAAAGTCCTCTATATCCTGTGTTCCAAACTAGGTAATAAGATGCAGTATGCTAACTTGCAATAAAAATCAAGGAAAGCTTCTGATGAATGGATATAGACTGCAAATGTGTGTGGATGACTTTAAAAGCACTGATTAAATATGTTTTATCAATTTTTCAATATTTGATAATATTGGTCTTCATGGAATTGCTCATCTAACCATGGTAACATAATAGCCCATACCATATAATCTTTACAAGACACCAGAAGAGCCCCAGAATCTTGTGGCCTTTTGGAGGCAGATGCAGTGAAAAATCAATAGTTTGTTGTTTTGCATTTTTATCTCTCACCTCTCAATAATCTTCCTTGGTTTTTGTGCTAACATAATGCATTATCTGGTATAGCATCTCTGGCTTTGTGTTTACAGCACTCATAGAAAGTTATAATGGAGTTACCTTATTTGAAGGAGAAGGAAAATATGAATGTAAAACTGTATATACATTGACTGCAGCACCTCGATTTTGAGTTATTCTTTTGGTAATATTTGTATACATTTTGAAATGGTAATAAGAACAGAAAACTCCATTAAAAATCAGTTTTCAATTTGGTAATTTTACAGAGCACAATGTCAGTCATACAGCTCAAGAAGAGCAGTACCAAAGAAACTATGCAGTGGTGGAAGTCTCCTGTTTGAAATGTTTTTCTGTTGAAGAGAGAGGACCAAATACCTTGGAGAATTTTTGGCACTTAGAAGTCAGTTAATTTCAATTTAATCATAATTTCATAAATTTCAGTCTGTGGAACTTTAACATCTAAATGGCTTTGGGGATGTGAGTGAAAAAGACTCAACATATTTAATAACTATGTTCAGCCACACAGATTAACACCTATAAAATGTCTCTGGGCTAAACTTACTCAGCTGCAAAGGAGTCATAATTTTGCTTCATGGCATTACTTTAGAAGTTACTTTTCTTAATTAAACAGACAACTTCATTAAGTCATAGATTTTTTTATCATATATGATTTAATGATGCTATCACAGAACAGCTGAGATGGGAAGGAACCTCCAGAGTTCATCTGATCCAACCCCCTGATCAAGCCAAGCCATGCAGAGCCAGTTGCTAAGAACCAGGTACTGTGGTATTTGAATATCTCCAAGGATGGAGAGTCCACAATGTCCCCAGGCAATCTGTGCCAATGCTCAGTCACACCCACAGGAAAAAAAAAGTGTTTCCTGATCCTCAGAGGGAACCTCCTGGTTCCACTTTGTGCCTGCTGACATGATTTCTGTCACTGGGTATCACTGAAGGAAGCCTGTATGCCTTACACTTATATTCTTATACCCAAAAATGTACATTTAAAAGACAAATATATACCCATAATTATCAATCCCAGATTTATCCTGCCTATCTTGTTTGGTGCATCATGGAATTGATACAATTGTCATAAATGGATATTTTTGAAGTTTTTGTTATGGGCAGTATAAATAAAAAATAGTTTATTTATTTTTATTTTTATTCTTTTTTATTTTTATTCTTTTATATTTAATATTTCCTGTTTTCTCTAAGTAATTACTGCAGTAAAACAGTAATTCTGGTTCTGCAGATGCTTCCTCGAATTTGAGCTGTTTTCCCCACAAATAAAACATATATATCCTTCTATTCCAGAGCTGAGAGTGCCAAAATAGGTTCCAGCTGAAATTAGGTATCACTTGTACTCTAGGACTTCTGTTTGGTTCCTGGATAAGAAAGTGTAAAGCTGGATGTTTAATGCAGCTTTTTAATTCCTGCAGACAGTGGAATGAGAGAGAGTCAGATGCTTCTAAAGGACTGCACATAAAGTTTCCCTTCCTTGAATACCATATCTGTTAATTTTTTGCTACAACTAGATTCAATCTCTTGATAGTTTTTGCTTGTTCATGTAGCTATACCAGTTTGATTCTTGTTAGGAAATACCTATAGGTATTTTTTCTTCCTTTACCATGTCCTAATCTCTACAGGCATTTGTACCTCTTTTTATGATGATGGTTCCTGCATGCACTTTTGTCCATGCTGGATTTGATGGAACAAATTGTTGTTGTTTCATGTAGCAGGTTTTTTATAAGCGTTGTTCATCCTCTGGATCAGTTTGTGCATTGCACCTGACGACTTTAGGATGTCAGATTTAAAATTGTCCTTCAGATTTCTCTTCTGCTTTTCATCAGTCACATGTTGGAAGAAAGGACTGCAGCACATAATAAACAGCAGCAGCTGCAATAGCAACAGCAGCAGCAACAATGCAATTTTCCTGTCCATGCCTGTGATGATATATAAGATTGCTACTTGCAAAGTGCCAGCTGCTGGCACTTCTTTCCTTCTTGCCTAAAAGTGAAAGTAAAAGGGATTGAACAGATTATTTCTGTGACACACCACTTACTTCATAGATATTTCAGCAAATATAAGGGCACATTCCATAGCTGAATATATTTTACCCTTGGATACATTCAATTTGTATTCATTTTAGAATTTACTCTGTTAATTAGAAAAGGTTATAAGATTAATAAGTAGTCATTGCTAGTATATGCAATGGAATATAAGTTTCAGTTGATTTTTTTTCCCAAAGAGCCATTAGAGATTAGTTCATACAAATCATAGTGAGCAGTATATCCTATCTTTCAAAGCTGGTCTTTATGTTGATTTGTAATCTCTGAATAATTCCTAAAATCTCTGCTAGAAAAGCCAACACAAATCCAGCAAACCATACCCCACGAACAAAAAAACCGACACATTGAAATTTCATACGCTCTTCTTCTTGTAGAGTTACTTTTCAAGGAATTCTTTGTAGACAGCTTAGAAACACACAGAGAATACTATAGCCTGTGAAATTACTCTTATTTGTTACGAAAATGTAATATTAACTAGAGTCTGGGGTTTTTTTCCAGTTTCAGGGTATTAGAATGACCCTTGGCATGTGTTCCAGCCCCAGCCTACATCATGTTTGAGATTCACGATGATGACAATGACCCAGAAGGGCAAGGTGCTCTCTGTAGTTCAGCAAGATCAACGTGCCCAAATTTC
This sequence comes from Melospiza georgiana, assembly GCF_028018845.1. NCBI lineage: Eukaryota > Metazoa > Chordata > Aves > Passeriformes > Passerellidae > Melospiza > Melospiza georgiana. The sequence continues at coordinate 98,953,154 of NC_080431.1, forward strand.
AGCTGACAAAAAAGAAGGTCAGCCAGTGTCCTCTTCTTTGTGGCCCCCCAGAGTGGGGTTCACTACAGAATGGTGTCAGGATGGCCTCTAGATAGGTGATTTCCTGATCGGATCACTTGGCTATATAAAAAGAGGCTCTCAAGATTCAGAGTTTTTGAAGCTGGGAGGTGAATCATCCACTACAGATGATCTCATCTTCACTGCAGGTGAAAAAGAGAGAATAAAATTTAATCATCCAACCTCTTACTTTTGCTATGGATGGAAGAGACAGGTCAGATTTTAGCTAGACCTGGAATCTTCTCACATGTCAGTCGTAGTTCAGTCACTTTAATTTACCGTGACATTTTCTTTGGCTGACACTGTGGGGAAAAAATGGCAGCTTTTCTAGATGTGTATGAACACAGACCCTGAAAAGAGCTCAGAAGCTCATTAACTCTCTCTGCTACCTGTAAATTATCTAGAGATTTCCTTTGACAATTTTTTAAAGAGAAAAAAGTTATCGAAACCTATCCTTTCCCGCCAAACATGTTTATTTCAATATGTAGACATCTTTTAGATTAATAAAAACCCAAAACCCAAACCAAAAGCAATCAAAACAAAACAAAAAAAGAAAGGAAATATCCCTATGCAGACACCTAATTGTAGGTGTCAGTAATCTGAACGCCTACTAGCAGGTCAGCTCTTTCAGAAATTAAAATACATATTGGTATATCCTTTTGTACTCTGCCACATAGCTTTGGAAAACTTGTTGTTGTTGAGAGGCAGTCTAAAGGGCATGTCAAGCACTGTGAGTTTCATAAAATTAAAAAGTAAATTTTAGATGAATTTTTAATATTTTTTTAGTGGTTGCAATACATATCTTGCAAAAATTGTGCAAACTAGGATTTTAGCTGCACAAAATGCATTATGTTATTTGAAAAGACAGTCTGTGGGACTCTTAATAAATTATATTCAAACAAAAAATTCACTCCTGATCCTTTAAATGCTTTGATATCATAGAAGTTACTTGGTTAAGGAAATTAACATTAAAAATAACAAAGACAAATATTTATGTAATAAGTGGAATTTGATAAATAATTTAGCTCCTGTAATTTTTATACCCCATATTTCATAAGTAAATATAAGGAATATTGAAGGCATGGGAAAAATTCTGCCTGAGGCAATTGAAACATTCAGTGGCACGATAATTAAATTAATATTAGAAAACAATTTTAGTTGCCCGTTGAGCTACCCCTTATTCTGTTTATTGACTTTTACTTCCCTGATAACAAAACCTGTCTTTTTTCTCTTTACTTTTTGGTGCAAATTATTGTGGTGAAATATAAGCTCAGAAACATATGAACACATTCTCAGGAATTCAGTCAATGATCCTTCAGTCAATGATAAATAGATCCTTTTAAACAAAACACTGTCTATCTTTTGAAGGCATGAAAATCTATGAGCATTGTGATCCCTTAAGTGTCCTCAAAACTTCATGTGTAAAAATAGTCTTTATTAAAAACATATCATAGTTTTTTATTATACTGTAACTTCTTACTGCTTTATATAAATACAGATTGTAGAAATGTTATATTAGAAATTAAATATTAATACACAACGGGCTTTCAAAACACAAGCTTCAAAATGCAGTTCATATTTTACTTTTAGAGCTCAGCTGAAAATCCTTGTGACTTTTCAAAATAAATCTGAACGACCACTGGACAGTTTCATTTATGAGTAGAGGCTTTCCACATTATTCTGTGATGACATAACAATTAATAGAAGGTTTTGCAATATAGATTAAAAGCATCCAAACCTACTGGGACCTGGTTTATACATCTGCAGTGCTGTGTCACTGAGTATATTGAATGATCAAGGACAAGGGTTTTTTTAACTGGGGACTAAACTTCCACAGATTTCAGTGAACACTTACAAAAATAATCAGTTAAGAGAGCTTTTGTGAAATGTTTGAAGGTTTATATGTACATTTGATTGTAATATGGCTACATGGTCATTTAAATAAAACTTTCCATTTTGTACTGAACCTGTATTAAATGAGATAATGAGAGCATCAGCTTGTTTGTAGTGGGCACAAGATAAACTAAGACTATGAATTATTTCTTCTGTTTCTAAATTATATTGGTTTTACTCTAAAATTCCATTTGAAAAAGAAGACATTGAGATCTCATGCAGGTTTTAGGAGGACACTAGAGAATATACATTTGCTTAATCATCAGGTTTAATCAGAGTGTCTGGTCAGGCAAGCACTGTTTTCACTGCAGTGATTGACCCACATTATCTTTCACAAATAGCTGTGCAGAACAGCATTATCAGGTGTCCATTTCTGCAGATGTTAAAGGTAAGGATCACCACAACATGCAGTTAAAAGGATTAAATTACCATCCCATATTATTAAAAAAAAACAGCAAGCCAACAATAGCTTCCTAAATGGCCATACCTGAAAATTAGCATGTTTTACAAAGGCTCTGATATTAGAGTTCTGAAAACAGAGGTTTAGGTTAATGGAGAACTGCCTGTACCTACACAGGAGTGTGCTGATCATTTTCAGTACTTAAGAAGCATAGACAAAGGAATTCAATCCTCACACTACAATCGTTCTTTTTGGAGATTATGCATACAACTAGTGTCATCCAAAGAAGCCACTTTCTCTCAGGTTTGAAAAATTTTTTTTAATATATCTCTGGGGAAGAACAAGCCATCTGAGACATTACAAAGAGTAAATTAACTCACTTCCCATCTTCTATTGACAGGCAAAAGGGAACAATACAGCAGAAAGTAGGATTATAAGACTTGTTCCTCTATCATCTGTCTGTCTGACAGCAATAGGAGAGATCATTAACAACCCAGACCCCTAATAAGTCCTCAGATGGAGAGACTAAAAAGACAGAGTGAGAAATGAGACACAGAGCAGCATTTCAGCTTTGGGAAGGATGTTAAGGAATCCCAGATGCTACATGAGAAACAGTTAAGAGAGAAACAGAGTTACTGGGTTCGCTCAGAAAAGAGCAATATTGATTGAGAGACTTAGGGGCAGAATTAACTGTTGGGCTAGGAGTGAACAGCTGTGTGTTCATTAAAGGCTTCTGTCTCTCTTGGTCACATGCACATACACACTTTTTCAATTTAAGTAGAAATTATTTCTCTTTCATGTTGCTGTTTGTTTTGCTGTTTTCCCAGTAGATATTTAAGATTATGAAACATGGGAAACTGGTCTTTTTTATTCTTATTTTTCATAGCCTCATTTTTTACTCTCATATTTTCATGTGATTACAGAAAGGTTCTGATTGAGGAGAGTTCATCTTTGGCAAAGATAAAAAACCAAAAAAAAAAGCATTACCTCTCCTTTTATAGCAGAAAACCACTGCATATGCATTTACATGTATAAAATGTTTCTGCCATAGGCACTTAAAATTATATTAATTCTCCTCTTTAATTTCATAAAATCTTCCCATGCCAACGCTTTACAGCCTTGTAAGCAGAAGCTGAGAGTGAAGGAGTGACCTGGTCCCCATGAAGCAGTGTGGTCTAGTGAGTGCACTTCTTCTAGAGAATCTATAAATGTCAAGACTGTTAACTATTTCACTGTTCATCAAAGCATGTCAGGAAAGTGAGAGAGTTTGTTCTCTGAAGAGGTGCTCCATCAGCTGTGACTGACAGCTCCTTTTTATACCACGGATTTATAGCTTTGGGGAGTGAATTTATTTACCTTTTTTTTTTCCTTTCCCCACTATTCCAGCACCCAGCAGGACTCTGCAAGGCATCTGGCAGGACATGCCTCTGTGGTTATGAGACCAGGTTTCAGACACTCTCAACCAAGTTGTTTCCCACTTGAGTTTGGTCACAGACATGTGGTGCCCCTGAGAGGACACAGATCTGGAGCTGTTTGCTGTCAGCTGGGGCAGCCCTCAGATGGCTGGGGAGCTGGAGCCCACCCTTGCAGTTTTTGACATAGCTACACTTCTTTTGGGGAAAGCCCTGCCAGGCAGGAAGTTTCATGAGGCACAGTTTTCTGGTATCAGTGTCAGGTATTTCAACCTAGGACAAGTCAAGTCTGAACAGCCAAAATAGGGCTTATAAGCATGTCTCAGATACTGCTGCTGTCCTCATCCAGAAATTTCTGATAAGGGTAGTCTTTGAAGAATAATAATGTCCTGTTCCCTCATTTAATGATTGTGCTAAATCAAAGTGCTAATATCTGAAAAATACTTTAAAAGTGTGACTCTTAAATTAAGATCATCTAAGGACTAGAAAAGCTCTACACAAGACTCCTATGATGCATTATGGAGAAAAAAGTTCAAATGTGCCATCAAAAGACACATAATATGTTCTGAATGGAGTGCTACTAATGACTGTTGTGTATGCATGTACCCACCATAGAAAAAAGCTTAGTTCTCTAGTTAGAAAATGCATGCTGGAAGATGGCAATCTTTTGTAAAGAGGAATGGGTTTGATTCTTACACTGGACTGCTGACCAAGGAGGTCCAGCTTTGTGCTGTTTGATCACAATGCTAATGTATAGGTTTGTTTACCACAGTAAGCATCCTCACATTCAGAAATCTGACAAAAGAAATATCAAGCTGGTCAAGCATTAAATTAATGTGTTTCCATAAGAAGAGAGCACTAGATGTAAACTCTGGACCAGAGAGCTTGTGGCCAATGCAAAACATCTGCACCTGGTATGACATAAGTAGGGCAGAGCTGCTGAAATGTCTCGGAGATGAGATAGTGGCCAGTGGGGCAGGGCAAACATCACATGGTAGAAGAAGGGAGACTGTAAGGACTGATTAGTGATAATAACAATTTACATATGTTCTCTGTTTTTTTGTTAAATGTTTTGATACCCCCCAGCCATTCCTTTGCTCATGAGCAAACAGCCCATCCTTACACCAAGAGGTCAGAACTGCACCCACGGATGAAAGAGCAAAGGCATTCTGTCTCTGTCCGCGCTGCTGCAAGTGCCCTGTTGTTCCTTCCAGCACTGGATCAGGAAATTGCACCATTCTGTTTTAAATGGAGAAAATGCTTGCACTTTTTTTGGAGAGTTCTTCACAGCCTTCTTTGAATTTTATCAAGGAGATTTCACAGTGACCAGAATTCCCATGGTGTCTTTTCTCCACCCACCCCCACAATGATTCCAGCGACACACCTTTTGCATAGTGCCACCCAGGAAAAACAACCCCCTTATGCAATTGAAAGTATTGTTTCATCTTCAGTTTCTTGCTTCGCCAGAGGCCATGAGAGCTTATTATGAGCAGGTGCTGGTAGCCAAAGTCCTAGACTTTTCTTTATTATTTGTGTGCATTTACAACCTTCCTATGTGACAGTCTCATTTAGTCAGTGCTACAGGCAATCTCTGTCTGTACTTAAAATACCTTTAACAGCTACATGTAGGGAACAATCACAGGGGAAGGAAAAAAGGCATACAAAAGCAAAAGGAAACTTAGAAAGGAATTGGAACCAGAGGAATTTCTGGCTGGGGTTCTTTTATTACCTTAAAGGACACATATTTTGTGGAGCATGCAGGGTCTGCTTTTACTGATTCTATTTTTGTTGATATTTTGTCCGTTGCCATTGTTTGCTTAAAATAATTTCTCAGGAGATACCTGGTTTCAGCTGGCAGCAAATTTTAGCAAAGTAGCTCTGAAACTGAAAAATTGGATTATTCTCTACAGAAGACAACTACTTTATAAAGCACATGAAATATCTGTGAATCATGGCATTATATATTGGGGAGTATGACAAGTTCCTATAAACTCACAGACACAACCAAGAAATAGTGATAAGAAAATATTTTGCTCTCTTTTCAAGCCTTCAGCTGGAAAGACTGGGGGGTAGTATCTTTTATGTCTTTTTCTGGTACTCACTAGAATGTTCACATTTAAAAGTTCTTTTATGTCCTTTCTTCCCAAAGTCCTTGTTGCACTTATTATCTCAAAAAGTTTGCCTTATCCCCTTCCTGCCACCCTGTCACCACTTCAAAAATTGCTAAGCTAGGGCTGAGAAAAATCATTTGCTCTATGTAATCCCAAAGTGAAGACCTTAAACTCGCAAACAGAAACCAATTTATAACCTCTTTACAAACTATCCCTCCCTCTGTCTCCATTAGTTTCTGTAGATTTTCTGTGCTATAGGTGCTTATAAGTATTTTGACTGAGTGATCAGGTAGAAAGTGCAGTACAGTCCAGTTTTTCATTGGGCACCCACTGGACTGTCTAACCTGCCTGTTTCTGATACTGATCTAAATCCCAATTAATTTCTTCCTTTCACCACATCCTTGCTGCAGCTTCGAGATCATAATAGAAACAAGTTTCAGGATGTCCTACTTTCTTGAGGGATAAAATTTAGTATTTTCTTCATCCCAGAAGTGTAGGATGGAGAGTAGATTGTAAGATTCGTGTTGATGCCTTTTCCAAGGTATTTTTATTTGTTCAACATATTGGCTCCCTGAGGAATTTTAAGTGTATTAGAAAGGAATGTAGAAAATAATGTGGTGTTCCTCATACGCAGTATAAGAAAGTATTTCATTGTATCCAATATACAAAGAGATGATCATCATTTTCCCAGTCTTTTTATTCTCATGTTACAAGGCAAGAATAGCAGATGTATGTGCATCTTGCCCCTTATATCCCTGCAAGAGTGCCCACACATGCCCACATACTTTTTCTCATCTTTCCCTTACATATCTTATCTGAATTAAAAGAGGTTTTTTCTTTCTCTGTCCCTCAATTTATTCTGAACAAATATTTTCTATTCTGTCATGAAATCCATCAGTAACTGGGTTGTTATAACCTGCCTAAGTACTCTTTTCTGGTGCTTCACTAAATTGTCTTAACTCAAATAATTTCCCTCTAATTCCAAAGAGAATTTTAAAATGAAACAAAGCACCCACACAGACTTCATTGCTTCCAAGTAATTTTTACCTTGCTCATCTCTGGCAAAATTCTTCTAACCTACATTTAGATGTCCATAAAAAAAAAGAAATCAAAGTTGTGCTGACTCTCATTGGCTCCTTCTACACTCAATGGAGAAAATGAGACATTTCTAGATTTACATTCTTTTGGCCTATTTTAGCTAATCAGTAAGATTAATCACAACCTGGAATTTCCTACTTCACTTGCTTAGCTAGAGAGGGACCTCATGTAAATTAAGACATAGAGCTAGAGCTTTACATTTACTCTGGCAAGTTCTGCCTAGAAGAGAACACAAAGAGCAATGTTACTATTTAATACTTCCTAATTTCTGAATTAAAACCAATCTTACCTATGGTATCCAGAATCAGCCCATAGCATCACCATAGCTGCTAAAACATACAAGATTAATCTGGTGTCTCACAGTCAGTTCAAGTATTAAAAAAAAAAACCCAAAATGAACAGGAGTAAAAAATAAATGGACATAAATTAAAGATGCCCAAGGTTTTCAGTAAAAGAATATTTCCGGACAATTACTATGATGAGGATGGAGAGCAGATGCATGAAAATGGGAAAAAGTAAATGAAAATTCTCCTGATTCATATAATAAATGAAATAATGATCTGCTTTTGAAGAACCTAGAATTTAAGTAAAAACTGAATTAAACTAAATAAATGGACTTATAGCTGTAAAAATAATTGTGGAGTAAACTTTCCAAACATTAATGTTTTTAGAGACGCAGTAGAGATGTGAGTGCCTCTAAAGTGATTGTCTGCACCCTTGGATTTGCCCTTTGTCTCTACTCATCTTACTGTGCAACAGTGGCACAAGCAGTTCAAGCCATCAGAAAGTAATGTAAAAACTTCAATCAAAAAACCCCTTGGGGGACATTCAAGCCAATGGCTGAAAAAAATAAGGAAAAAGAAGACACTTGCTTGTAAGTTTCCCTTTCATGCTGAGATAAATTTGCTCACAGTTTTGCAAAAAGACAAAAAAAAATTTAAAACCAGTCATAGTTGTCAGTCATGAAGTTAAACATCCAGAGCTTTTCTTTTTCTTTTTTTAATGCAAAAATTCATGGAGTTTATATATTTTTGTTTCAAATCTCTCTTTTTCTCACAAGCCTACCTTATTCAATACAAAAGAGACAAATTATGCAAAGAATTAGCAAATTTTCAATGTTTTTCTGTTATGCTTTGAACAAAAGGTTCCACTCTATAAGGAAGAGGCTAGAGCCTGCTTCCAGCCAATATTTCCGTAACCATTTTCAATACACACCTTGTAACAAGGTTTGAGAATAAGTGGAAAGCCTATTCAAGCACCTTCAGAAAATATTAGAAGAACATATTTTTTCACAGCATAAAATTTAAAATGAAAAGCCCTGATCAAGATAAATAGTCAAATTCTTGCAAAACATTACAAGCATACATCTGACCCAGGCTAACTCTATAACTATTTTTTCCTTTTTGTGGATACAAGATTTGAGTGAAAGACATCTGGGGAGCTCTGGGCTAGGATAATTTTTATCTGAATTAAAAATATGTAAAGACAAACAGGACAGAAGGTAAATACTAGATACACTTTAGCAGAACTTGCTGCTTATTATTTCTTGTAGAGTTACTAAAAGTAGGGACTTTTTAAAGTAAAAGCCTGGCTTGCATATTTTTGCAGCTCACTTTGCTGAGAGGCACTGAGGCATCCTTGAGGCTGACTACTGGGAGTTCTGGAATACAAAAATAACTAGAGAAGTGTGCATTTGATTAACAAAAATAAACACCTCAGTAACTTCTGAACTGTGAATCAACAAATGAACACTACTTAGCTGTAAAAGATTGAGTTCTAAATGAAAAAAAATATTTGCTGAATTTGTGATCACCCAGAAGAAATTTGCATTGCAGATAAGTGACACTTTGAAAGGGTCATATCAATTCTTGTGTGTGTTTCAACACTGCTGAAGCTTAATTTATGTACTGTCATTGGAGAGAGGGAAGTATAATGGATTTTTAATTATTCCAACTTTCAAAGAGCAAATGGGAGGTAGTCCAGTTTCCAGACAAAGCAGGAAGAGAATTAAGAGTTATAAAGAGCAAACTACACAGCCATGCGCTATTAAAATTTTCTTGGGGATGTAGCATTCCTATTTTTTAAAATGTTTAAGTTATTTTTTGATTCAGTCCCCAGGGTACAATCCTTTATCACATTTTTTTAAATGGTTTACAAGGTTGCATGCACCAAATTAACTCTGGTTCATTTATGTTCCCACATACCTCCTCACTTTTGGATAAGTAGGTTGATGTACCCTACAAAGGCAACAAAGTTTTGCTATTGCATTTAATATTTTGGGATTTTTTCCGAGTTCCTTGACTAAAGAAAGTAGAAAATTATTCACATGCTTTGAAAAAGTTCTTTGTTCTCAGGTCATGAAATAAGGTACATCATTAATGGGATTTTCAAGCTAAAGTTCTTTCAGCAACTGCTAGCACTTAGGATGAGAATTTAAAGAGCCAGATTGATAGTCTGGTTCTGGAAAATGATTGCATTGCTGTGGTTTTGAATCTTAAACATTTTTGTTCAGTAATAGTTGATTGATTAGAAGGTAGATAGCAGTGCTTTTCAATACTTCTTTTTATTTCTTTCTGTTCCCTAATAATGATCCAGCACCTAAAAAAGTCACAAAAAATCTTAATAATTTTGATTTTTACTTGAACCATCACAATGCACAGAACATTTTTCCTTCCTAAACCTACCAGAGCTTTATCAATAAAATTAATATTTAGCATATTCACTGCTCCCCCAATGCAAATCTTTCCAAGTCTTTTCTCTTTTCATCCTGGGTTCCACTGAAAGCAAATTTGACATGGGCTTTCATTAAAATAGGTAAGTTTCTATCTGTTCCTTTTTTAATTCCATTCACCTAAATGATTAGACAGAGTTGGGTTAAAGTCTTTGAATAGTTTGAGCATTAGAAGATATCTATATGGAGATCTTACAAGAAAATATTTTCTTGGAAATTTAGAGCTGTTCTGGTTTTGGTTCTGAAATGCTGCTACAAACCCTGTTGGTCTTTCATCATTTCCAGTTCCATCTGGAACCCATAAGGCAAATTTGCATACATAAAAATAAAATGTTATTTGAATATTTCAGACCTTCATTAAAGGCTTGGTCTAATTTCAGGTCTAATCACAGATGAAACTCTAGTGGTGTTGGGGGACACTTAGATTTGGACTAGTTCATATCTAATTTTCATCATCTAGAAGACTGTGTTCTCTTGGGAAAAGACAATAATTAGAACTCTGCTACTTTTTCTCAAGATTATTGGGAAGTGAAACTAGAAGTAAATTGATTTGATTCAAATACTTGTTAAGCCTTTTAATAGGCTTTGAAGGACTACAATTAAGGGAAGATAAGAATTCAAAGTCAAAAAGTTTGCATGCACCTATTGCTGATAATTCATAAGATTTAGTGCAGAAACTTCTCCAGGAGAGCATAAGACTGGTTATGGACTGTCCAAATGAGTCTCTATATGGCAGTGACAGCTATGCTTCAACCATAAAGGAAATAAAATATGTTTTTATTACTGTGTTACAATTTTTGAAATAGATTGGTTTCATTGTTTTTTAGAACATTACTTCATTGTGTTTCACAGTAGAAAAATTCACACTGGGACCTTTTGAACACCCCTGGTGTCTGGAGAGCTTGGGCACAATTTAGAGGGCCTGCAATTGAGCTGTCTGGGAATCCACAGAAGGAAACCCACTACTTCCATTATTTTGAGTTATTAGTGTTTGGTTTCTTTATTTTTCTAATACATACACAGTGTGTAACAGTTTATTTCTTTTCTCAAATTAGATTTAACAGTAAATGATAGCTGTTTCACCAGAAATGTTCATATACCACAGAGACCATGGCCACATCTGCTATCAATAATATAAAGTAATATCTGGAACACTCCAGAGGCTACTAAAAGGGGAAACAACAACTACAGTATGGAGTTCTCAAACCAGAAAATTATGAAATGGCAACATCATAAAATCCACCTCTGTGAGTAATGGCAGTCATGGATACAAGTCTCAGGCTCAGCCTTAAATATAATCTATTACTTCTGCTCCTGCCATTCCCTGGTGGCTGCTGCTGCACTCTGCAGGATGCACAATGCAAGCTACCACAAATGTGTGTTTGCTGCTGCTGGTAGAGTATCTGTAAGAACAACAAATAAAAAGGAAAATCAGACATGTGCCACCCTTCCTGGGGACGTTTTCCAGGAGGTATTTCAACCTGCTTTGAGGGAAAAGTGTGAGATGACATCTCTTTATTTAGGAAATAGTGCTGGAGGTTGGGCCTGGTGAAGTTCTTTGGGAATAGAAAAAAGAAAAATAGTTAGCTTCTCCTAGGGTTCAAGATTATGGCAGATAAGTGTTGTGAGGAGTTACTAATAATAATACATATTTCAAAAATTAACTTTTAATCAAAAGAAATATTTTTTGTCAAGCAAAACCACAGAATCTGAAGGTGAACGTATTTATGTTTACTTCTGAATATTTTTATAATTTTCTGCAACATTGCAGATAAAAAATATACTTAGTGTGGTTGGTGATTGCCCAGCCCTGTCAGCTGAAGTTCTACTTTACCAAATGTATCAAGAATTTACCTTGCAGGCGCATAGAGACTAGAAAAATAAGGACCAGGATAATGCAGTCAGTATAGGCTATTAAAAACTGCAGCACCTCCCACCACGTTACAGCTAACCCAGCCTCAGAAAGGTGAAAATTGTTTGCTTATACAAATACTTGTTGCTACAGAAATAAAGCTGGGAGAGATCTGTGCATTACATTACCATCTTGCAAAACTTTTAAAATAAAAGCACTTATGAATAATGAGCAAGCTCTCTCAAGTCCTGGCTTGAAAACCCTGAACTTCTGTGATGCAAAAAATAAAAATGACAGGCATTTAAAAATGATGCTACAAAAGTGTACAGAGAGATAGCATAGGTGCTGAATACTGTTCCCAGTGCAGTGACTTTACTGGCCTGCAAAAATGCAGTTATCCTATAAGGAGCTGCCAGTGAGAATGAGGGATGAGAACCAGTCATGAGAATGGGCAATGGAGAATTTAATTTAATTTAATTTAAGCTGTTTTTTTTTTTTTTTGAGATACATAAGTGTGGTGGACATGCCTTTTCATGATTCCAGTTTGCTTTTCTGATCTGGTGTTTTTCAGGCAATATGTGACCACTTGGGTATTGTTCTATCAGGAGTAAGATTCTCCTTCTTGTAAATTTGTATGGGAAAAAGGCCTTTGGCATGGGTCTTCCACATCCTTTATATATGCTTGGTTTACTGGATGATGTGTACTGAATATTTGTGCCAACTATCTTCAGAAATCATCCAGTCTGATCCTGATAATCTCTCCTTTGGAAGCCAGTGCAGTTCCACTAAACTGCATCTCCTCTGGTTACATCACTGCCATGACAAGTGCAATTCTCCTCTTTTCAGGAGATTGACAAGGTTCATTCTCTTTTAACTAGTCTCAACCTAGTTATGCTACTTTAACTAATAACTGAGGGTTTTCTTACTGACACCAATAAAATTGATGAGAGTTAAAGATAAATTAAATTGCAGATGAAACCCTAGTGCCTCCACGGATTTGCTATCAATCATAGCAGGGTTGAGACTTCCTAAATAAAAAGAAAAATAAGGAAAAAAAAAAGAAAGAAAAGAAAATAAAAGCTTGTGGAAATATGTCAAGTAAAAAATATGTTTTAATTTTCTTTTTGTCATCACTGGGATATTGTCATCACCAAAGGCAACAAAGATCCTTATGACATAGGATTGACAAAGTTATTGTCTTTCTGCCTGCACTCAGAAAAAAATCCCAAACACCACAACTGAATTTTTTAAGTCTGATTTTTAGGAAAATTTACAACATGAGCTGAAAGAGCATTTATTAAAAAAAAAAAAAAAAAAAAACAAACAAAAAAAAAAAAAAAAAAAAAAAACCCAAACAAACAAACAAAAAAACAAAAACAAAAAACCCCCCAAAAAACAAAAACAAAAAACCAAACAAGATTATTTCTTCTTATTACCAAGGTTCATATCCCTGCCTGGATTTCTTTGTTTTTCTGATCAGGACATAGGAACAGACATCAGGGTCAAGAAGCTATCACATCAAAGCTGTTTTCAGTGTGTTGCAATTCAAAGAGTGATGCTATTACAGCAGAATACATTTAATCATTTCTATATCATGGTATGAACAGAGAACACACTTTAAAAGTCACTTAATTGAAAACCTAGACGATCTGGCAATCTACAGAAATATTTACAAACAAAAATACAGACATTACAACTTGTAACCAAAATCTCATTAACAGAAATTTGCAGGGAATTGTTTAACACCAGAAACATGGTAAACCATGCTGAAAGGTGGGATTAAATTAATTAAAGCATGCTAGAGACCATTTTGTTATTTCTCTGCTTCACTGGGGTGAACTGACTTTGTACCACATGTGTAAGATGTTCAGTTCTTTCATTTTACATCACTGTATGTGTGAACCTGCTGTAGAAAGAGAATGCAAGAAGATGACCCTCCCTGGAGCTCAGAAGGCAGAGTGTCCCACTCTGTGGTGGTGTGGAAACTCCAAAACCTGCAATCTCTGCTGCTGTGCACACAGAGGGCTGATGACCCTTCTGCCAGTAAGATCTGTTTCTGTGTCCCCCAAGAAAAACTTCATAATATAGGGAAAACAAAAAGAGCCATAAATGTCCATGTGTTCTGACTTTTCTGTCTGTGGAGTGGTGCTCTCAGCGGATTGGAAGTGATTTAGATCCTGGTTTATTGAGATTACAGTGTAGCACTAACCAAAGGATCACCTAGAGGTGGCAACAGCATTCTTTCTCTGAAGAAACTCCATGAAAAACACGTGGCTCTTGTACAATAAAATTTAAAGTTATATGTCAGTGAAATAGATTTAATGCAGAATGTCTCTAAAAACTTCTTAGAATTAGGAAGCAACACTTTTCCATTGCTTTAACATAATCTGACAATAAAATTTTGTATTAAACTGAAAATTAGAAAAATTTAATCAGAGGAGAACAGAAATCTAGTTCTTGGAAGTCAGCTGTGATTAAATAAATGTTAGGGAGCAAAGTCTTTGACAAAGACCTCTGACAGCTAATTATTATGTTGCTTAAAAGTTTCTTCTTTCAAAGCAAGGTCAGTACAGGAGGATGTGTGAAAATGAATAAAAAGAATGAGTTGCCATTCGACATTCTTTGCTATAAAATTAACAATATGCATTTATGGCAAGGTTGGAACAGCACAAATGTAATACATTACATAAGCATCTTGGTTCATTTCATGATAAACTTTGCAGGAAAAGTGTCCACCCCCTAGACCATAAACTGCAATCATGTTTATGATTTTTAGATTGTGGAATGGATAGGGGTATAAGGTAATGGGTAGCCTAATATACATACTAAAGTAGTTGGACAGTGGTTATTTATGTTGTTGACATTGTATAAGTTAAAAACAATTGAAATTTGTCATTACTCTAATGTGTACTCATATTCAAGTGATACAAAGAAAAGGAGTAAGCATTTTACTTTACCATAGGTTCTCTTGAGAATTATATAGTCACATATTCATGAACATGTGTAATTCCTTCTAAACGCATGGATTGAATTCTTTATTCTGTGAAATCACCGAATCATAGAATTAGTAGGGCTGGAAGGGACCTTAAAGATCTTTTCATTTCAATTCAGCTGCAATTGGGAGGGAACCACTAAGACCAGGTTGCTCAGAGCCACAACTTGCCTGGTCTTGAGCATCTCCAGGGATGGGATATCCATCACCTCTCTGGGCCACTTGCTCCAGTGCCTCACTCCCTAAGTAAAGCATTTCTTCCCTATATCTAGTCTAAATCTGCTCCCCTTCCGCTTAAGACCATTCTCTCCTGCTCTATCACTGCATGCCCTTGTGAAAAGCCCTCTCCTAAAATCATTAGCTATTTTTCAATTTTAACTCTGTGTATATATGAATGAATAAATCAGTTCAACTTTTACCCATAGACTTCATCAGCACCCTGAAGAAAAAGAAAAATTCTTTTAATAATATGAAGAATTGGAATTATGCATTTTTGGGATTTTTTGTACTACTATAAATTCTGTAAAGGGTAATGTAATTATTAGTCCTATTAACATAAAAAAAGTTGAATGAATGCCAGCAAACAAGAATTGGCAAGAATTCTCCTTCTAATGGATTGAAGCAGTTCCTCTTGTCTCATTAACTCTGTTGATTGAACAAGTGAAGATGTGATATGTTTTCTGACAGTATCATGCAAAAGGATTAGTTTTATTCCATCACTGGTAAATAGGTTGTTACCTTCAATTTTTTTTTTTTATCATGAAAAAATCGCAAATAAGTAATTTGAATCCTTTGCATGCCTGAAAAATACATCTTTATCTGGTGCAAAACAAAATTATAAATAATTTATTTCACTAAATATTATAACATCATATTATACAGAAAATGTCAGAATGAATAGTTAAATACATGCTACTAATGAATAAAGATATAAGCTGCCGACCCACTGAAGTAGCACACCCGCAAAGTTGTGAAATCTCTTGGCATTGAAATTTTGTCACATTCAGAGTGGCATCACCTCATCCTAAGGTGTCTTCAGTATAGGTTTATTCAAGGATATCTAGACCTTTAATTTATTCAGTTGAGAGTTATTCAATGGCATCTGTGGCCTCCAGAGATTTATTCATTCCACAGTAAATCTGAATGTACGTTTGATCAGATAACTGCATCCTAACCTCACATGCCCAGTTAGTCTGCTGTGAAGGAGATCCACTCATGTTACTGGCATGTAAAAGTCAGTTTTCTAAATGGACCTCCCGCTCTTATTGTAGGAATCACATAATCTTCTAAGAAAGTAAAAGGGGAATGCAGAGAACACCAGATTTCTTTTTGTTAGCTTTTTGACAGTAGCCAAGCACCATTTCATACTATTAGTCATCCTAAGAGTGACAGTTGAAGAAAAATGGAAATGCATGTCTCTTTGCTTTAGCACTAGTATACATCGATGTATTAAAGTAGGTCAACACCAGAACTCACACTCCAGACTGATGGATATCAGGAAGAGAATAAAATGAACTCTGGAACTTGAATGACTGACAAAAAATAGTTTCAACAGAGAGAGTAAGAAGAAGTTTCAGTGTAAGGGTGAATAAAATAACTATTATGTAAAACTCTTTTGATGTACTTTTTCTTGGACAGCTCTAATGGTGGACTTTCTTTTGTCTTAGATACTGACAATATAAAATTTAAGAGAATGCTTCACACCTCACACCAGATGTAACAGATCTTGTCAACCAAAGCCATATGAGGCCAGGAATATAAAGGTCTGTCTCATGAATAGCAAGCAATTGGCTTTTGCTGCTTTGTGCTTGAAATAAAGGATAATGCTAGATTAGAACATTATATTTTTAAACAAATACAAAAAATAACCAGCTTAAAAGGAAGGCAAATATAATGGGTTTATCAAATGAGTGGTTATCCTGCAGGAAGCATTTTACTGAAATTTGTGTAGTATTTCTCTCTCTAAATATCCTTTTTCTGAGAATGTAAAGAAATTTACCAATTTAAATGTAAAGAAATCAGTAGCAAAGTAAAAATAATATGAAAAAAGAAAAAAATTTCAAAAATAATTACTAACATATCAAGGACACAAGTACTGAAACACAATTAGATATTGTACATATTTTATGTGGAATTTAATACACGTATGTGTGTTTCTGTGTATACTTATTCTTCCTTGGATGAGCCATAAAAATTTCATTCTTTTAACTGTACAAAATGGAATAGATAATGGAAACAAGAAAGGAAATATATACATTCATAGAAGTAAATTAAGCAATTACTAGAACATAACGAGGCACTAAGTCATAATTCTTTTTGCTGAGACAAATTTTTTCTCAAAGGAGAGAAAACATCTGGTACTTAAGAGGCAGGGTTCTTGATTTTAGCATCTCTTCAGACACTCAGAGATCTTTTGGCATCTCTAAATGACAGAAAATGATCAGGAGTGACAGACTGACTATCCAGAATCAATGTATACTGTGAGCAGTGAAAACTACCACAAATGAAATAGAAACATCCCTGCTTACATAGAAACCAAAGAAAACTAAATTGAAGAAATAATATTTGCATTTACTATATGATCACATCTGCATTTTGTCCACTCATACAAAATATCCTCCTGGCATCCTGTTCAGACTAAAAAAGAGAGAAAAGCATGGATTATTTTGGGTTAGAAGCTAGGTTTCATAGCTTGAAAGAAAAATTTGCATTCTGAGGAAAGAGGACTCATTGTAAGTGTAACTACACAGGACAGATCTACAGTTTGGTTCTCATCTCTGATGTAAACAGAGCATCAGAGAGGAAGAGGGAAAAGAAGATTTCTTAGTCCAGAAAGTTGTCTCCAGTTATGATTATCAAAGATTGCTTATGAAGAATCATTTGTGAACTGTATGGTTATGTCTACATCATTTAACTACAAAATAAGATTGTTGTGCTATAGTTCTGTTTGGTTGTATCCTATTATAGGAACAGTATCAAAATAGAGAGAGCTTTTTCTTTTTCTGAGATGGTTATGAAAGGGAAAATATCCCAGTATGGTGAAATGATGCAAGTCTTTCACAGCTGTGGGCTAGAGATAGTCTAGGAAACTGCAAGTCATTCAGACTGTTGACAGCTGATCCAATGATCCATGAAATAGCCCAAATCTGTGCTAGTAAGTTCCTGTATTCCCTAAAAGTGGGTAGACACAACCAAGATACGAGTGAGCTGTGGTCCATTCCCACTAGGAACCATGACTGGAAATTGTTTAGGAGACCATTGGTGGACAGTGTTCCAGAAACCAGAATGGACCCAGATTCCTGGGCTTGGGGAGCAAACTGTTCCAGGGACTGTTCTCACAGACATACCTGGGGGCAGCTTTCAAGACTTATGAGTCTGCTTTGTTTGCTTTGTCAAAGTCCCCCAGTATACTGCTGATGTCATTTGTTTACCTTCCTCCCACCATCTGGCTTGCACAAAGTCTCTGTGGATCCCTTTTCCATTTCTTCAGCTCTTCTGCAAGTTTTTGTACTATTCCTGTTGCCTTCCCACCTCTCTATGTGACTGTAACATTGCCTCTTCTGCGACTCCTTATAATAATTTTCCACTGATGTTTGGGTTCCATTCTTAGCAGAACTGCACCACCACGTTGGGACCCTGGATGACACTGAGACACTCCAGTCTCTACACAAGTAATCAGTAGCCTTAAAGCTGCTTCTGGCTTTATATGAAACAATTTACTTTTAATCTATTAACTGAAACTATTTGGTGAAGTTTCATGTTGCATCACACTTCATGTTGGGACTAGCAAGGAATGACCTGACTGAAAACCTCTGTCCTAGGAGAGTACTAAAAACTTAACACTGTGATTTGAAGCAGTCTAAATAAATTGTATATCTGAGCAAGTGTAACAAGCTGAGTGCCTTAACAGTCCTTGGAAAACAAAAATAGGAATAAGCCCCTCCTGTGTCACGTGTTTTTTGGCAGGAGATATGCCCCTAAGTCAGCTCAGCAATAAACACTGGGTTGATGAGCCTTAGATCTTATTTATGGACTTTCCCAGCAGTGTGACTCATCAGGATCTAAGTCGTTCTTTTTGATCTCAATAGATTTGCTCTGTCTTTAAACTGTTAGATTGCCATTTTATGGTATGTACTTATGTGAGTTAGAAACAGTAGCAGGGAAAAACAACCAAATCTTATAAAAAAGCCTATTAGATTGTACCAGTGAACCTAAACTATCCTGGGTTTGAATAATGCTCTTGAAATAAACTGGCATCTTTGCTCTGCCTTCTGCAAAATTGAAGGCTTAAAATGAAAGTGTCTTCTGCAAATAACACACAAATTAATTTACATGAAATGACATGGTTTTTCTTATCCACATAAGCCCATCTGTGCAATACAAAATATGACAGAAATAGAGATTGTAAGGCAAGAGGGTAAAGCTATCTATCCACCACATCAATGTTCATGTAGTAGGCCAACTGAAGTAGCACATGAGCAATATAAAGCTTTGCCTATTCACTTGATGAGTGTGGTGGAACATATTCTGTGCCTTGGCTGGTCCATTTCTGAATTGATTTTGAAATAGTGTCACAGCTGATTTATGGTCTTGGTTAACCTGTACTGTAGGTTGTGCCTCTGGTTTCTTTAACATAGTTTATCCCACAGCATGCCAATATGGACGTGAACAAATAAAGGTAGAGATGACCCTTCAAAGCAGCTTTCTTCAACTAATTGCAATTAATTCCTAAACAGCCATCATAAATCTGTACACTGAGCTTTTTATGGCGTAGACTGGCAGAAGGCTGTCATTTTTGTGGTTATCCAGGCTCATATCCATAGAGAAGCTTGAGGAACTCTCTTTTGTTAAATCATAATTTGTGGAATCATTTTGTACATGGCAAACTCCGTAGATCCAATACTTCCCTTTCCTTTGATATCTAGCTTTTGAGCCTGTTATGGAACAAGTATCTGGATTTCATTCGTTTCAGGACTAGCACAAGAATTCCTTCATATGTGTTTTATGAGTGGCTGAAATTGGCACAAGGGCAGACCAAATGGCAAATTTGCATTAAAGCTTTTGACTCCAACTGTCCATTTGGTTCTGCAGATCAAAATAAAATATTTTTTTCCCTTTGTGTTACAAAATGTTCTTTGACCAGTAGGGGACACAGAATTGCAGTCCCAGAAGTAATACTGTATGGCAGCAGCCATTTAGCAATTCATAGCACAGACCAGAGAGTTGTTAGGACTGAGTGTTCTGATACAATTGATGATCTGTTGGTTGAGGTCTCTTCTTCATGCACAGAGTATTTATGATAACTGTTTAGACACACAGACAGAGAGTTGCTAAAATCTCTTCTACTGTAGTAAAGGCTTATACTTTGAATTTTACTTGAAATAAACACTTCCTTTTGAGTTTGAAAACTGAATGAAATGCTGTACCTTTTTTTTCTTGTCCTGCTGTGCAGTTACTATGCCAAATATCTAGTCACAATCCCGGGTACTTTACTATAACAAAAGAGGGAGACCTTCCATTTAAACGACATGATTTCCTAGGAAACTTGTTTTATCTCATAATTTGAATGCCTTCAAACCCCATGAAAGATCTACAGTTTGTACAATTCAGCTTTTTGAAGAGTTTTGTGACCTTGAGGCAGATCTTCAATGCTATGTGTTGTTGTGCTGGAATTGCAATCAATTTTAAATGCCTTAAATTCTAAGGATAAAAAGAAGTATAATATTTTAGTAGTGCTGTAGTGATTTAGATATTTATAGTTACTTATAATGAGCAGAGATTGGGGTTTTTTTAACCAGGTAACTGAATATTTGTTTGTTTAACTTAATTGATGTTCCCATCCACTCTTGTTTTAGCAAAACAAATGTAACATGATAAATGAACAAAACAATGGGGAGATGATAATGTGGAATTTGTTGCCATTTTCTGAGTAATGAATTACATTCCTGAATGCCAGAACAATATACAGTCTAAAAATCAAGAGTGTATTTTTCTTCTACAAACCTCACAGAATCCAGAGACCTAATGTGAAATATCAAATAGTAAGCTATATGTTTTGTTTATATCTACGTCCATATCTTTTTTAATAGCAGATGTGATCACATTGAATAATACCTTGTGCCTGAGAAACCCAGCTATGAATTTATTTATGGATGAATATGCTTACCTACCTATCATTCAATTCTTTCCTTATTAACCATTATATGATAACACTTTCCATTTATTTCTCTTCTAATTAAAATACCCATGAGTTTATAATCTCATTCTGAAAATTCAGAAATGCATTTCTGTATAATCACAGAATAAGCTGAATTGGAAGAAACCCTTAAGGCTCTTGGAGTCCAGCTCCTGACCCTGCACAAGACCATCCCCAGGAATTGCATCGTGTGCCCCAGACCATTGTTCAAACTCTTCTTGAACTCTGTCAGTTCTGGCGCTGTTACTGCTTCCCTAGGGAGCCCTTTCCAGAGCTCAACCACCCTCTGGGTGAAAAATCTTTTCCCTTATGTGCAACCTGAACCCTCCTGACGCAGCTTCAGGCCATTCCCTCAGGCCCTGTCGCCGATCCCCACAGAGAGGAGAGCAGTGCCGGCCGCTCCTCTTCCCCTCATGGGGGAGCTGTAACTGCAGTGAGGCCTCCCCTCACTCTCCTCTTCTCCAGGCTGACCAGACCAGGTGCCCTCAGCTGCTCCTCCTGTGAGCTTCCTTACGGCACAAGGAGACTGAGAGGTGATTTGAGACAGCCAGCCCTGTGTCGTCACGGACAAGTGCTGTCTGACAAATCTAGTGGCCTTCTGTGATGGGGTGACTGCATCAATGGACTAGGGAAGGGCTACAGATATCTTTTATCTGGACTTCTGAAAGGCCTTTGACACAGTTCCCCAGAACATCTTACTCTCAAAATTGTTTGCTTTCTGTGTAAGTCTCTTCTGAATTCACTTGATTTTTAAATGTCTATGTGGAAAAAATATTTATTTTACAGAATTTTAGATCCTTTTGAAGAATTAAAATTCCATTTCCAAGATACATTTTTTGTCATGGTGTTCTCTTGTATTTCAAGCTAAATTTGCCTTGGCCAGAGGCTTATTTATCTCTCCTAAAGTGAACTTCACATCCATTGTATCCTGGATAACATTTTACATCAACCTTTTACACAGATAGACAAAAATAAAAACATGACTGAGTGACCTCAAAGCTTCCCAAAATTCTTTCACCAACCCATTTGTTCACTGCACAAAGTTACGTTAAGCATTTCCTATTCTTGTCTCAATGAACTCAGAGGAGGAGAGTGGCTACTCTTTTTTGGAACAAAAATATTTCTTTTTGTCATTTAGGCCTCTTTTCTTAATTAGTGGTGAGTACTTTTGGAAGATATGTCACTTCTGAGCCTCACTGCTGTTGATATAAATGTTTCTGCCCCTTGGCTGCCACTGGAAGCAGATGGTAGGCTGACAAGATCTATTTAAATTCTGAGTGCCTTGAAGGAAGTAAAAGCAGTAAAGGAAGGTAATTTGAAGCATGGGGAGTATAAATCATACCTTCATCAGCATAATTGTAAAACTAGGCTTTGATCCTGGAAGCAAAACTTCTCACACAGGAATCTGTACCTGATACCATCATATGTGGTGGTACTCTGTCAAAAAATCTCCAGTGAAGATCCTTTTCAAAAAGCCCCAAATGTTCCAAGCCTTTATCCTTCCTGAGATTAAAGGCTCTGTGTGTGTTAGCATCAACAGTCCCTTCAGCCCAGTATGACAGTTTTGACAATGATCATAAGCTGATGACTAGAGAATAGCATAAGAACAGGGGAATAATTATAGGGGCTTTCCTCTGAGTACTTCACTAATAATCACTTAAATTCATGGATTCCACCAATTGTTTAGGTATTTCTTAATACTGGCAGATTTCTATTCCATGGTTCTGGTAGGAACCACTGCAATCTGCTGTTGCAATCACACACCTCATAGAAGACCACATTTATCATTTATTTTTAGGGCTGTTGGACAGACAGAGATCACCACATTTCAATGAAATGCAATTGTCTGTGAGATGCCCAGATATCTCCTTGGGATACAAGGAGAAGCCAGCTTTGGCTGGGTTTCAAGCATAGGTACTTCAGTTAGTTATCTGAGAATATGAATTCTGTAACTGACATTTGATTTTAGAAGAGAGAGTAGTTGAGTTGTCTGTCAGGACAATATACAGAAGAAATAGAAATAATATTATTTAGTGTTATAATAGTTGGGTATATGCCCCAGAAACACTTTACCAAGATATGCAAATTTTCCCAAGGTTATGACAAACAGCAATAAAACCCAGTTTCACATTTGAAGGGGTCACACTACTAACAGGCTAGCTCAAGTCTGATATCAGAAATCCAGAACAATTAACCTGAATTTTTCAGCATTCAATGAACAGCTTTTTGCCTTTTTGAGAAATTCTTTAATTAGCTTAAAAGCTAGCATATTCATCAACAGGAGAAAAATCCAAAAAGATAAAGAAGATAATGCTACCTAATTCCTCATGCAATTATGAATTTATAAAATTTCACTCAAAGTATAATATTGTCAGTTCTTGCTGGGTAGCAAAACCCAGTTTGAGCCAAACTGCTGTTACAGAAAGAGTTACTGCCCATAGTTTGTTACACATGCTTCAGTCATACTGTTCCTTTAGCCATTCCTTGTTCTGCTCCTGCATGCTGACCACGTGAGATAACACAGCAGAGACACAAAGAGATTTTTATTTTGTAGCTGACCAAATGTGGAATTCTTCTGAATACGAAATACAGTCTGTTGCCTTGTCTAACATACTGGTTTAGATCAAAAGAAACACATACCAAGACAAGATTCTTGATTTCTTTCAAAATTATCACCACTGAACCTTAGTTCCACAGACTATTACTTGAAGGTACATGCCCACTTATTTCATTTACATTTGGAAATTGTTGATGGGCTGGATTTCTCCATGAAATTGTAATTAGAAATTTTCCATCATATCATGATAAGGCTCTCTTTAATTTTTTTTTAAATAATAACATTGTATGTTAATCATATTAGAAATCAAAATATATAAAACAGAAACTTTTATTATCTATCGTTTCCCTCACCTCTCTTCTCTAGTCAGAAAAAGCACTCCACCTTTTTTTGGATTGTCTCTGGAATTCTTAATGAGGAGAACAGAGGAAGCTTGTAAGTTTTGTTCTCAGATCACAGCTATAAGCTTACACAAGATTCTCTTCTTTGATGGTATTTACTTATGACTCTCCAGATGAGAACACAAACATATTTTGTTAATTCATTTTTAGACAGTTTCAAAACTAGGAACTCTTATTATTATCAAGAAAAAGTGTAAATAATATTTTGGGAAAATTAAATAAGCATTATCCTAAATGGTTACTAATAAAAGGAGAAAAAAGAGCAATTTTCTTGCATTGCACTATGTCTATATTTCAATTTTTGCCCTAAAAAAAATCAAAACCTAACCTGAAACTAAATATATCCTGGCAAAGTAAACCACATAAATCTCTGACAAAAATAGAGAATGAAACTGTTCTTTGATTTTTATATAAAAATGTTTTCTACTTATATATATATAATTCAAAATAGTCATTAAAGAGATAAAAGTATTATTTTTTGCAGTTGTCTTTTAAGAATGAAATAAGAAAAATTTATTTTAATGAGATAATATTCAAAAATTACTCAAAAGACAGATTGAAGGAGAAACTATCTAAACTTTTATAAAAGATAAAATAGTGTGAAGTTTCAGAAGATTAAAAAAAATATGTTTAAGAATATTTAACAGGTACATCACTTTTTATTATGTAAGTATGCACACACATTTATAAGCCAATTTTATGGTACTTGCCAGCTTGACCAGTTACCTGGAGATCTTGCTAAAAGATGGAAGAAACCTGGGTCAAAAAACTTGTTCAATTACTGCAATAGTTTCATTTCCTGCAGAAGAAAAAAATATTTTACATGCTTTTAATTAAGTTAAAAGGCCAAAACTCTAAGACTACATCTAAGATCAGTTGACAAAGGTCAAAAATGTGTAGCATCAAGGTACATGCACACATATAAAGACAAAAGTTTGTTCTACTGCAGTAAAATGCCTAGAAGTGGTGCCTCTGACACATCTGTACTGTGCAAAGGGAAGAGAGCAGTTCTTGGAAGCCTTCTCCTCATCAAGGTGTCCATATGGTTCCAAGGAGGAAGGATTTCCACATACAGCTCCAGAGAAACTCCCTCAGGTGGGCACAATTCATACTCCACTGCTCACTGAGAGGATGATGTGGAGTAATTTTTGAAGTGTAGGTTGTGTGGCTTTGTTCAAGCAAGGAAAACCTTTACTTTTTGTTCTTGGATTAAGGGAGCAGGATGAAAAGTCAAAATCTGGTTATGACTGAGCCCTCAAATATAAATTTGTGTGGTGAATCTAGCCTTTTATAGTGACTTGGATGTAACTGGACTAAAACAAACACTTGTTTTAGGATGATTCTCACTTGGAAGTCAAAGTATTTTCTTTTATTGCAGTCATTACATGAGTCAATCATTGGAAAGCTCAAATTAACAAAAAAAGTTAAGAATACATTACAGGAAAAAAACTGAGTGACCTAGTGCATTCCTTCACCTGCTCAAAGTGCTGTTTAGCTGAATAGAACTTGACAGTCTGGGGAATATATATTGAGAATGAGATAAAGTTCTTGAGACTGGAATGAGTTAGTTTGGTTAATAAAATTTTATGTGATTATAAATGTGTTCAGAATTAATTTTCAGATAGTTTTTTGTTGAGAATTTTTTATTGGAAAGGCTCAGTAAAGAATCATGCAAATTTTTGGTTTGAACTGCAAATTTCGACTGCATTGAAAACAGGAGTAAAAATAAAAACTAGTGTTTGGAACTACTTACATCTCCAGCTGTCAGTTAGACTGGTAAATTGTATCTTGTTATAATCCTAGTTTTAGGGTCAGAAGGCTACATGACCATCTACTCAAAACGCTTAAAACATCATTTATTAAAAATATCTTGGCTCTTACACTTTTAAAATACTTCTTAAGTCTAAATAGCTTCCACTGTGTGCATATAACTCCTTAAATACATCTTCCCATCATATGCATTACATTCCTGTACATCTTGGGATGATTTTAAGATACTGTATCCCCTACTTTTCCTTCATAAGGCTCCATTTGTTAGGAGTATTAATACAGATGAGATTTTTGCAGTTTCCAAGTCTCATTATATTATTTTTTAAAATATCAGCCAGAACCATACTTATTGCGAAATAAACATCTGACATATAATTAGGAGACTATTCTAAAGCTCTCCCCTGCTCATTGTCATGGTTGATTATCTTAAAGGAAAAATTGTCTGGATGGAAGATCTGGCTTAAATGAAGTCAACAGCACACATCCTTTTGACAGGATTATGACCAAAATTTCCACAGGCTAAACTTCATTGAGGTAAAGTGAGATTTTTTTTTAAGCAACCTAGACCCCCCCAAACTGCTTGCTTTTGACTAATCACCAAACCAGTTCTGACAACTTTGAAAATCACAACTGACACACAAACCTGGCAAACTCATATAATCACATTTAAGTGAACTTCTTCCAGTAAGGAAAAAATCCAACCCCAAGTTAAAAAGTAATAAAAATCTGTCGCTGCTCAGTGCTGTCCAATTTCAGGCCCACTCTCTAGTTTTGAGGCATAGACATCTCCAGTTGCTGTCATGAAAATTTGTCCCAAATAGGTAAACTAGAGTGTGTTAAGGTTAAAAAAAATGAAAATGTTGTCAAGTAAACACCCCTTCCTTGCACCTCATCATGTTATTGATCAACAGAAAGCATCCTTTGCACTCAGGGATTATAGTCTGGAATTTCCCCGAAGTTTTCTTTGGAAAATGGAGACAGATGAAGCCTGGGAATCTTCTTCACCTCTAAGTATAAAGCACTAGATTTGAATACAGGGAAAAACATGTGAAACTCCTTTTTGCCAGATCTTAGTTTTCCCTTCCATGAAGGGAAACTGAAAATCACAAGCTGGACTCTATTCAGAGTGCAAGGATGCTGTAAATTCTCCACCCCTCCTTTGAAGGCATTCTGCTCTCCAAGAAAGCACAGGACATTGAGCCTGCCAGAGATCAAGAACATGTGCAAGACTGATTAGACCAACAATTAAGGCCTGGAATCTGCCAAGGAAAATTCAAAGGTTCTGGTTTACAGTCTCAGACTTTTATCATTCATCCATACAGTCTTTCAGAATTAGAAATAATAGAGCAGGACATGCTTAACCCAGGAGAAAGTACAGCAATTTTACAGTCCCTAGCAAGTTAACATCAGCAAACTGTGAGCACAGAAAATGTTTATGAGATTAAATACATTGTTCAGTTAATGATCTTTGTTGGCAGCAGACCCAGAATGAAGAATGCTTAATGGGTGTATGTAACTCCTGCTGACCAACTCTGTGAAAGATCTGTGGTGATGACAGCCCTTAAGTGAAAATAGACATATGCATAATTTTCAGGACCTAAAATGCCTAATGGGAAACCACACCAGGGAGGATAATTCTCATAATTATAAACCTGTTATGTGAACTGTGCATAAGTAAACCTGAGAGATATAAAAGACTTATTAGGAAGAATCTGTGAATAAACACTAGCAATGGTTATGGTTAAATGTCTACCTCCCTCTTTATTCCCTTATTCTGACAGAAGATACCTAATGATATATATTTTATGTTTTGCTAAGACACTTCAGAGTATAATTGCTACTCTGTGTTTCAACATTACAATAATTGGCACCAGTCTTAAAATCAGGGTTCTTTATGGGTGTCCTAAATCTCCTACCATTTAAAATGTCATACTAAATCAATTTCATAAAATCAGAATAATAGAATCACAGATTCACAGAGTGGTTTGTATTGGAAAGGACCTTCAAAGATCACCTATCTCAACTCCCCTGACATAAGCAGGGACATTTTTCACTGGATCAGATTGTTTGAAGGCCACATCTAACCTGGCCTTAAGAACTTCTATGGAGGAAGCATCCAAAAATTCTCTAGGCAAAATGGCCCAATATCTCACCACCTTTACCATAAAAAGTTCTTTTCTTACATCCCATCTTTAAGATTAAAATCCTTGCCCCTTGTCCTGTACTAGAGATCCTGAAAAAAACTATCTCTGTCTTCCTTATAAGATGTCTTTTAGAAACCAAGCATGTCAGTTAGGTGTCCCTGAGCCTCCTTTTTTTCCAGACTAAACAAACCCACTTCTCTCGGCCTTTCTTCATGGGCCTTTAACAAGCCCACATCTTTTCTATGCTGAGGACTTGGAGCTGAATGCAGAAGTCCAGGGAGAATCTCACCAGAGCAAAGTGCAGAGTCCCCTCTGTCACCCTTCTGGCCATGCTGCTTTTGATGCAGCCCAGGCTACAGCTGACTTTCTGGTCTGCATCCCACATTGCTGTCTCATGACCCAGTTTGCATCCACCAATATCTCCAAGTCCTTGTCTGTAGGGCTGCTCACAATCCATTACCTCCCAGCTCATATTAATATGGGGAATTGCTCCATTGAGGTGTCCATCTTTGAACTTGGTCTTGAAGTTCATGAGGTTCACATGGACCTGCTCCTCAAGCCTTTCAAAGCATCTCTGGCTGGCATCTCATCCTCCAAGTGTGCCAGCACCCAATGCGCCATCTGCTAACATGCTGAGGGTGCTCTCAATCCCACTCTCATGTCATTAATAAAGATACTGATTCACATAAATCCTAATACTGCTCTTCGAGGGACACCACTTCTTACTGATATCTGTTTGGACACTGAGCCATTGATCAAAACTTTTTGATGTGGTCATCCAGCCAATTCCTTATTCTTAACCTCTGTTTCTGATAAAGACTTTGAGTGACTTTGGAACCTGGTTATGGAGAGGGAAATCCATGTCATCAAGATTAATAAACCTTATACTTGAATATTTAAGTTCAAAATGTAATTTTCACTCAAATATTTGCAGAAAGTTATCACAAAATTGATATGCAGCCATAGATGTGACATTTTGAAAGAAATGTGTCAGCATTGTCATTCAAATGCATATTTAAAATTAAATGGCTGTGTACATTTTTATAATGCTTGTACATTCGTCTGCATTTTGTGATTTTCATCTTTATGTATGTCCTGGTTTCAGCTAGGGTAGAGTTCCTTTCTTCTCAGTAGATGTTATAATGCTGTGTTTGGAATTCAGAATGAGAAGTGTTGATAAAACACTGATGTTTTGGTCTTTTGCTAAAATAAGTCAAGAACTACTTTTTTGTCTCATGCTCTGCCAGAGAGGAGGTAGCAAAAGAAACTGGGAGGGACTCTAGCTGGGACAGGTGACCCAAACTAACCAAAGGGATATTCCACACCATGGAATGTCATGCTCAGTATATAAAGTGAGCATGACATTCCTCAGAAGAGAGGCTGATCTGGGTTTGGGAAAGTGGGTCTGTCATCAGTCAGCAGGTGAAAAACAATTGTATTGTACATCACTTGCTTTTCCCCTAATTATTATTATTAATAGCATTATTTCTGTATATTTACTTTATTTTAGATTATTAAACTGCTCTTATCTCAATCTACAAGAGATATTCTCCTCCCCATTATCACTGTGTTGGATGGGGGAGAGGCAGGATGAGCAAATGGCTGTGTGGTGCCTAATTTCCAGCTGGCCTTAAACCACAAAAATGTACAATAGTCAAGACTTCATATAATAGGATCTTGAAGTTAAGATGCATAATTGATGTTTAGGCTCTTAAGTATAAGATTTGGTTTTCAAGGAATGTTCATTAAACACAAACCAGCAAGATAAGCTGGTTCCTCACATAAAAAATGTAGCAATCTAATAAGCATTTCATGTAAAGTAAGTTTTAGAAAATTGTCTCTAGAACTCCAAAATTAGTTGTGTACTGAAATCAGCCTTTCATGCCTAAATTTTAGAATCACTGAGCTAAGAAAATCAAAGCTAAGTAATGCCTTTGTAAGGATGCTTGTGCACTGTGAAAAAAAAGTTGTAGTAATAAGATCATATGCTGTACTTATAGTGGAATGTCTTTATTTTCCACCCTCTATAACCAGTACATGCTTCTATCCCTTATTTTATGGCTCCTTAACTAAAGTTTGCTTCTGGGTTTTTCTTTAGCATTCATCACTACTGGATTTGGGAACGTAAACCTCTTTTAACGTATTATCCTAACTCTTCTGTCAAAGCAGTTCCACTGTGGACTGGAAGAGAAGAACAGGTAAGATAAGTGTGAAAATGTTGTGCAAGATCAGGTCCCTAATTTGACATCTCTGGTGTCTGTTATTAGCAGAACACTTATCACTGAATAGCAATTCTTATGTCCAAAAGTTAGCTCTTACTCATTGCTGTTTGTTACTGCTACTGAGCAGCAGGTCCATCAATTAGACACCAGATCATCAAGTTGAGCATTCAGAAAATAAGAAATACATAATAGTGATCATCTGTGAAGAGGCAGATTAACTGACTTGACATAGGAATTTTCCATAGAATCATTTGTTTGCTTTGACTAATGAGACCTTTTCTCTCTGCTTGCAGTCACATTAGTCACTCAGTATGCTCTTTCTAAATTCAGCAACAAGAAAGAATTCTGCAATCAATGGCTCTCTTTACCACAAAAGCTGACTTTTTGACACAGAGGATCTACTCTGCACATCCAATGAAGGAAAAAGAGAATAAAAAGTAGAAGGCAATAGGATACAGGGAGGTCATGTAAAGGAAACCTCTATTCTGTTATACTTAGGAGATCATAATGTCCTAACAGATTTTAACAGGATGATGGCTAAAATCTCTACTCTGATATGCTTTGCATGAGTAAACAAAATTTCATAATATACCTAAAAAGCAAGCTGGAAAAACATAGATGTGACCAAAATTATACCCATTTTTAGGCAGAGAAATTGGGAGATATGAGTCACCTTTCACAGGTTTCTATAGTCTCTTTTTTTAGTCATACTGGAGAAATTGGAATCTAGATAAAATGCCTTTGTTAAGTCCTTGAAGAGGAAGAAAAATAAAAAAAAATTTGATCCTTTATTTTGACAATGGTGTTGTTATAAAGTCATTATAATGAATATGTCTTATGATTTTTCATTTATGCTATTATTTCTGCTATTGGGCAAAATTGTAAACTTCAGTATACTGGTTATTGTATAATTTTCTTAATATCTTTCTTGTTTTCACTTCCTTACCTTCCTTAGTGCATATTACAAGAAAATTCATGGACCTCCTTTGATACTTTTCATTTATGAAAATCTGATGCATTAGTACACTCTTCTGTTACAGAACTGGTGGGACTGAACATATCTAAAAATGAGACATCTAAATAATACAGGACATTCTAGCACATACTTGTCTCCCACAGAACACCTCTAATCTTATTTGCCAAAAGCTCTCACACTCTTGTCCAAATGATGAGCACTGTCTCAGAGCTGGGTCTCACCAGGCAAAAATACAGTGCAGAGAACGAAAAGGGAAGAAGGCTGATAGGAAATGTGAGGATTCTCGGGGGCAAGAGGAAAGATAGATAATGACATCTTGGCAAACTATGGCAAATATCCCATGGAAAAATCTTGCATTGCAAGGAGACATTTATTTTCTTGCAATCATTTATCTTTATGTATGTTTAGACAGGCTTTTGCAGGTGAAAAGGAGCCCATCCTAGTTAAATCTTGAGCAGAGTGGAAGTGGTGTGGATGCACTGCCACACAGCCAAGCCTGAACAGACTCATTGTCCTGTCAGCAGGATTCAGCACTACCCTGGACCAGGTGCCATGGTAACTGCATGGTGTAAGCACCTGTCTGGACTAAGCAAGCATTTTGTAGAACAACCCAGGGACTCAGTTACTGCAGATTTGAATATAAAGCTCACATTTATCTTCTCATAAATTTATTTGTGTTGTTAATACTTTATCCGCTGGTGGGAATTACCTACACCAGTATAGTCAGTGACCTAAGGTTCATGGGTATTGATTTCAATGTTTTCCTACACCACTGGTTTTTCAAGTGATCTTGGTCAATTCACCAAGTTTGTGTTCCTCTAGAAAATAGAGAAAATAATTTTATTCTGCAACTCGAGGTTGGAAGAACGTTGAAGGTTTGTGAAGGTTTCAGATACTAAAAAGGGAATTCTTCTAATCATTTAATAAGCTTTTATACATTTTTCTTAGTATCCTTCTGAAGAATATATATTTTAGGATGCCAAAAGTAATGGAAAGGAACAGACAAGAAACTAATGTTAAACAAATCTTTAGGAGAAAATGGATGGTCATGATAATAACGTGTGTGATGGTGTCTCAGTGGTGGAATCCATCCCCACATCCAGGGAGGAGCAGCCACATGGCCAAGGCAGCATGATGTGGTACAAACGTGGTGCATCAGACAGAGGCTGAAATTCCTTGGCTCCTTTCAGTTAGTACTGTAAATGCAACCTCCTCCTGAGGGAGTGAAACCTAGGGAAAAATGCTCATCTGACACAACTTCATCACTTTTTTGTATTATACTGGGTATTGCTTAACATCATTGTGTTGTATACATCACTGGAGCTTTTTGTTTGTTTTGTTTGTTTGCTTGGTTGGAGTGTGGGTTTTTTTTGTTTTTTATTTTTTAAATTCAAATAATTAATTTTGTTTTTCCATAGTGGTCAACTGTATACTTTTCATTCTGTGTTAATTTGAAAACATTCCCACTTAATCCATTCTCTATGTTGTTTGCAAATACATGAAAAATTCTCACGTATGGAAATTATTTCTTAAGGATAATGCTCTAATCCAGACACTCCTTGGAAGTACAACCTTTTAATAGTTACAATATGCTGTGGTTTGGGTTTTTTATTTTGCTTCCAAGAAAAGAGTAGAATCCAGGGTTTTTTTGTGAGTCACGTAAAAGTTAGATGCAGTATCTTACTAAATTGAATATAATTGGTGCACATCTGTCCTTTTAAGACTCTCAAAAGAACATTGTGCCTGTCAGACACAGTCTGTGATTTGTCAACTGAACTTATTTTATTTCTTATTAATGGATTTTTTTCAGTTGTTAAGTTAAATTCCCTAATTGCTATCTTCATTTTTTTTTTTCTCAGGGAAAGAACAATATTAAAATAACCTTGGTCATTTCCTTACATATTTTTTTATTGGCAAATAAAAAAATAATGAGATTTTCTTTTCATCTAGTCATTTAACAATGCCTATTTTCTTCTACAAATCCATTTTCTTCCATTTGTCACTTCCCCTTTTACCCTATGTTTTATTCTCTATACATGCACTCCTGCTAAGACTTCTTCATCTTTGTTACTAGGTTATCCATCACAGCTGCCAGTGATTCCACCTTTTTTGGCAGCTGGCCTCCATCCCTTCATTCTATTATTAGATACTTTTGCCTTCTCAAGTACTAGGCACTCTCCACATCTAATAAACACTAATATACTTAGCAAAAGAAAACATTATTTTGGCTGAGATTATTTTCGTGCAAAACAGAATAATTATCATGAAATTCAGAAACACCCATGGCTGAATTTGTCCCCTAATATTATATATATGTATGTACATATATATTATATTATATTATATTATGTTATATTATATTATATTATATTATATTATATTATATTATATTATATTATATTATATTATATTATATTATATTATATTATATTATATTATATTATATTATATTATATTACATTACATTACATTACATTACATTATATTATATTATTGATTGGAGCCTGTTTTTTGAGAAAATTTAAAATAACAAAGCATAAGAACAGAGCAAACAAAACAGCCTGCAGCCATACAGGCACAGTTAACTTTGGACAAATAGTTACTTGCAATCCCTCATGAAAAATAACTATTCTCTTTGTCATCCACTCTGACTTTGCCATTAAATACTTAACACAAAATCAAACTCTTCAATAGGATTCATAGTAGAGAGGTTTTCTAGAACAAGGTAGAAGAAACAGAGATTTTTTTTGACAGCCAGATACTCAAATCCAAAGCTCAAATTGTAATCATTTGACAGAGTAACAGCATTCAGAAGCTGTGATAACTCAGAATCTGCTTTGCTGCCAGTGGCTACCTGTCTGTTATTACTTTGCATCCAGGTTAAAAATCTGCTTTCACCAAGTCTGCCTCCCTTGGAAAAAGCCTCTAATATCAAGAACAGTTCCATTCACTTCAAATCCTTTTGGCTATCAGCCTCAAGAAGCTGGCATCTCTAACAAAGTGCATCCAACCCAATAAATGAAATATACTCTATATCACCTGCCAGCAGACCTCAGACCTTTGTTACTCATTCATATACATCAGGACAAAATGGGGAAAAGAGCAGAGCTGTCTTTGGAGAAATCCATCTTGGGTGACCATTTTGTTCTCTCTAGATAAGGAGAGATAAAGAAAGGGATATGAAGAGTTCTTTAAGAGAAAAATATTATTAAGCTCTGATAATTTATAGGGTCTGGTTTTTCACTCAGATAATCTAAGAAAATGGGTGTCAAAGATCTTATTTCCATAATTTATGTATTTTCAACATTTCTTTCTAGCTTCCCATAATTCCTTATCATCAGTTTTAGTTCAAGTCTGGCATTGCTCAGGATACTGCTGCTTAAACAGAGATGAAAATTCCTTTGGTACTTCTGCAAGTTTTTCTTGTCCACCTGTGAAGAGCATCAGGGAAGATATGATTGTATTGCTAGTATTTAGTGTTCTGCCTCTGATTTACTTACCTGCATCCATTTGTTCATTAACTTTATGAATATTTTTAGAAAGCAAACAAGGAAAGAAAAACTGCCAAGAGTGTGGCCAATATGGCTTACCTTTTTCATAATTTTTTTTCTCATTCTTTTATGAATTTTGGGACCCCAAGAAATATATTATCCAACTATGGGTACCAAGAATTTTTTTCTTCAGCATAGCCTGACATAAATTTGCTTATAAGAAGAAAAAAAAGGAAGTGCATGTACTCTCAAAAAATATCTTCATCATATTACTCATTTGATTATCTTAAGTATTTACAAGAATGCAGGTTAAGATACAGTTTCAAGTTCATCTAGGACTACAGAAGGATTCCTCAATAAGTTATTATTGAAATGTGATCAATATTTCTCAGTTTAGACATGAGTGTCTAAGCAATTCATTGAATTACCATACCAACTGTCTTCTCCTTTCCTGCATTGTCTGGTTTGTATCAAGAAATGTTTCTTGGTTTCATAAACTACATCTTATTAAAAAATCAATGAGATAAAATAGCTGATCATATTACAATTTACATAACTGTTTATTATTTTTTATTTATGACATGGATGAGGGTTTAGAGTTCTTTATTAGCAAATTTGCAGATGACACTAAGCTGGGAACGTGTGTTGATCTGTTAGAGGGACGTAGGGCTTTGCAGAGGGACTTGGAACGGTTGGATGGATGGGCAGAATCTAATGGGATGAAGTTCAATAAGTCCAAGTGCCGAGTCCTGCACTTTGGCCACAATAACCCCCTGCACCGATATAAGCTGGGGACGGTGTGGTTGGACAGTGTTCAGGTGGAAAGGGACCTGGGGGTGCTGGTTGACAGTCGGCTGAACATGAGCCAGCAGTGTGCCCAGGTGGCCAAGAAGGCCAATGGCATCCTGGCCAGTATCAGGAATGGTGTGGCCAGCAGGAGCAGGGAGGTCATTCTTCCCCTGTACTCAGCACTGGTGAGGCCTCACCTGGAGTATTGCGTCCAGTTCTGGGCCCTTCACTTTAGGAGGGACATTGAGATGCTTGACCATGTCCAAAGGAGAGCAACGAGGCTGGTGAGGGGCTTGAAGCACAAGCCGTATGAAGAATGACTGAGGGAGCGGGGATTGTTCAGCCTGGAGAAGAGGAGACTCAGGGGTGACCTTATCACTCTCTTCAACTTCCTGAAGGGTGGCTGTGATGAGCTGGGGGTCGGCCTCTTTCTCTAGGCAACAACAGACAGAACAAGAGGACACAGTCTCAAGCTGCACCAAGGGAGATGCAAGCTAGAATTAAGGAGGAAGTATTTTACAGAAAGAGTGGTCAAATACTGGAATCATCTACCCAGGGAGGTGGTGGAGTCACCATCCCTCGAAGAATTTAAAAAAAGACTGGATGTGGCACTTGGTGCCATGATCTAGTTGAGGTGTTAGAACATGGGTTGGACTCGATGATCTTAAAGGTCTCTTCCAACCTAGAATTTCTGTGATTCTGTGAACTGTAGATAAAATAGTAAATCACTGATAATATTAAAATATTAGAGTAACTTGATGAGATTACTTTGAAAAATGCTTTCCAATGTTGATTGATTTAGAATTTGGAGCATCCATTTTGCTTCATATCTCTTTCAGATTTATAGGGTCAGTCTGCCACAGAGTGCTGTAAGAGCAAAGAGATTCAGAGCCAGTCATTTCCAAAAGGATTTTTAGATTGCAGTTTCTGTGTGTCTGTGAAAGTTTAGCCTCATAAGACCTAAAGGTTAGCTTATATCATACTTTTCTGTTAAAATAACCTTTGGGATGCTGAGAAGTTGGCCATCTCTGTGCAGTAAAGCTGCCTACACATGGTCATTATAGCTGTTAGAATATATTTCAATGGTATTTCATTGCCAAGGAAAAGTTGCCTTTTATGAACAGTAATAGAAAAACAGTCACAAGGCACCCCATCAAACTGGTTAAAATCAATCATGCATGAAGCAATCCTCCAGATTCCACATGTTCCTTGTATATTATATACAAGTATACTTGTACAATGTACCAACATTATTATCAAGGTTTCCCAGATCCAATGAAAGGAAATCAATAATTCATTAAACTTGCAATCTGGTATTTGCAACAATGAGCAACACTTCTCTCACATTTCTTTGAAGAGAAAAGAAAATGCTGGTTCAGGCACCTTTGTACTGGGTCAGCACAGAGCACTAATGCAGGGGCTGAAGAAGTTCTGAGGAGAAGGACATGTGTGCATATTCTGTGTGAAAATGAAGGTCCCTTCTCTTCATTTGTGGCACTTGTTTGTGTAATAGATTTTTCTGAATGCTTTCACAGAAGTCAATAAATGGGTTTGTGTTTCGTTTGATGTACTATCCACACAGACAACATCATTTACATTCTGACAGTTCATGAACTGTCCTTTAAGACTCATGTGAAAGTGTTTTCCCCCCTCTCTGCTTCTTTGACATGTTTGGCATGCCAAAGTAATGTATATCTTAGCTATTTAAGGTTTTACTATAGGAGTGGAAATCTCCTTGGTAACAAACAAATGCAACTGCTTTATTGTCTCATTCAGGAATTCTTTAAGATACAGCCATAAGTTAAACTAGAAGCTAAAATCTGTAAATAACTTGTACAATTCTGTGGCACAGATAAATTAGCATTCCCACTGTCCTTGGTAATTTTCTGAGACCTCTCACTGTGCCATTTTTATGGAGTTCTAAATTGCTCATCAATTCTTCTTTTTACTGTATATTTTTGAAGTAGGTTTCAGTCTCTGTTAAAGCAGACAGATTGGAACATGTGGACATTTTTATTTTAATACGGTGAGTAATACAAGGAAAGGAAATTCTTGCATGTGACCTACTGCCATGATTTGCCCTGATGATGGGACCTTCTGGTGAATGGATGAAAGCAAATTGTTCTTTAGTCCCATTCTGTCTTATTTTCTTTTTGTACCGAGAAAGCTAACAAAAATTTTAACAAATCCAAACTGCTAAAGTATTTTCTATTATTTTTTTACTCATTTTCTGATGTGGGAAATTAGGCCACTAGAAAGCAGACTGAGATCAATGCATTTCATATGCGGCATGAAGCAACCTTCCGAAAGTAATATCTCGTATTTAATAATTAGAGCTTAGTAGTGGAAACTGATGTCTACTTTTAGAAGTCTTACTACTCCCCCTGAAGCAGTTATGCAATCTCTGATTTAAAACATAAAAAAATTTCCAGATATAAAGATTACTGAGAAGTAGTCTAACCATTGGTGAGGCAGCCTTTCAACACTGGTGCTGTGTCTCTGACCACCATTTAGAAGAGTTACATTTTAAAGTGTAAAAGTTTACTTCTTAAAAGAAAGAGCTAGTGAAAGGACATTTTTTTCCTCCAGTTTGTAAGTTTTATTCTTGTCCTTCACTGAAAAATTAGATAAGGATTAATTGAATACTATTAAACACCACCCCTATCTATTATTAAAAACTACCCCTATCTATGTTCTAGATAGCCTGTTGCAAATTGTTTATCCATTCCAGATGGAAGGCAGAAAGCAAACATTGCTTTCAGATTAGACTGACATAGCCTACAAGGATTGATTTTTTTTTTTAAATCTGTCTTTTTTTGCAGTGATAGATTTCCTAGAGTCAGCTGAGGACCTGACTGTGAGGCAGATGGTATTTTCTTTCCAGGGCACATTTTGGCCTTTGGGAAAAAAGATTTAAGAAGCGAAAAGTAGCTTGTGTGGGGAAGCAATTGCAACCAGAGAAGAGAAGAGTGAGAATTTGTGAGAGAAACAGCCCAGCAGACACCAGCCTTGGTGAGGACCTTGGTGAGGCAGCTGTGGAGGTCCCTGGCAGGGCAGAGATCCACCTGCAGATGGAGATGGAGCATGTGGATGCCTGAAGGAGGTTGTCACCATGGGAAGACCATTCTGGGACAGGCTCCTGGCAGGACCTGGGCCCCGTGGAGAGAGGGGACCATGCTGGAGCAGGTTTGCTGACAGGGCCTGTGACCCTGTGGGGGACCCATGCTGGAGCAGTTTGTTCCTGAAGGACTGCACCCCATGTTGGGGCAGCTTGTGCAGAACTGCAGTCTGTGTGAAGGACCCATGCTGGGGCCCTTGAGCCTATGGGGGGAGGAGGTAGAGAAAACTGGGAGTAAAGTTAAGCCCAGGAAGAAAGGAAGGCAGGGGAAAAGTCGAGGGTTTTTTTAATGTTTGGTTTTATTTCTCAGTATCTTACTCTGATTTGATTTGTAATAAAGTAAAATAATTTCTTTAAATTGAGACTGTTTTACCAATGTCACGCAAGCCCAATACATGTATATGCTATTATCTATATGTTAAATTGGCTTGTACGTCTTCTTAGAGCTGATACCACTTAGAAGAAAGTAATTCACATTGGAAAATAATTCTGCACTGGGTTTTACAGTTTGTAGTTTGGTCATCAGAAAAGAAGACATGACTAAAACCCAGTGCTACTGGAAAAAGTGAATTATGTCAACCTTATATTGTAAATCACTTCAGGATCTGAATGCAAATAATTTCTAGCCAACCACATGCAGTCCATATTTAAATACAGGTTTATTTTTTTAAATCTTCCTAAGCACTAGAAATATCAGTTAGGTAACCTAAAGTGTAGATTAAGGCTGCCACCTGTTCAGAACTTCATACATGATCAAATCATAGGCTTTATCATTTTATGGGAAAATAGTAAAAGTAGATGTGCTTTCAATAGAAAAACATATCACATATCTAAACATATTTTCTGTTGCACTGTGAAATGAACTCCAGCACTGAGATTGTTTCCCTCTTACAAACAAAATATCCAATTTCTGTTATTAAAGGAAATGGATAACATTTAATATTTTTCATTTTGCTATCCTCAGGGTAGCAGATATAAAAGGTCAACAGGGAAACCACTTTCTAATAAAAGATGATAAAATAGTCAATAAAAATGGAAATCAATGAAGGCCAGAGCACTTTCTCCTACCCACTGGTTTCTCTGAGCCCATAACACAACAGAACCTACACAAAGTTGTCAAATCTTCACAGAGCTCTGCATTGGCCAGAGGTGGATCTGGTGTTGGAGCCAGCTGGCATTGGGGCTGCTGCACATGGGGAAGCTTCTGGCAGCTTCACACAGAAGCCACTCATAGCCTTCCCTTGCACCCCTCCTCCAAAAAAAACCCAAAAAACAAGCTTGCCATGTAAATCTAATGCATTACAACATAAATGCTGAATACCATAGTGAAAGAAACACCTGTTATAATGAGAAACACTCATTGCAAGCAGGCAGCATTTGTCTGCTATGCTCCTGTGGTCTTTAGGCTGATTGTGGGATATTTACTCATCTGTCTACACCACAGCTGTGGAAAATCTCATCTTAATCATCAGTTTGCTCCCTGGCTGTACAGAACAACCAGGACTTGTGCAGAGCAACTTGCACATTTAGTCACTTGTTTTCAACCTGTTTCATCTTCCTATGTGCCAAGTCCACTTTCCAAGGTGTCTTAGAGCTGCATCTCTACCCTGTTCATGGTGACTCACCAAGTCAAATCTCTCCATTGTGCAAGCAGTGGGATTTGGACAGGTAATTTCAATGCTGTAATAGCTATGGCTGCATAGAAATCCTTTCAGGCCATCCAGGTTTAGGCCTTGAATAACACACCATGAATTTCCACCCAGACAATATATGGCACTGTTAAGAATATCTAGGCAGCAAGTGAAAAATCCAGCATTGATAACTTCTTCCCTCTTTCCCTTAAATAGCCACAGAAAAATTGAGTGACTGTGATTTTCAAGCTTCTTTTTGCTTTGCTTTAATGGTGAAAATTGTAGCGGTTTTAAGATAATAAGCATGTAGAAAGCATTACAGTCTACAACAGCCTTAAAGATCATACCCCAAACTACCATAAAATATGTTAAGCTCCTCTTCCTTCTTGCGCCTTACAGCAGCATCTAAGAGAAAAGTGGAGGGGAGAGGGAGTGGAATTCCAATCAAATATGACATTAGAATGTATTCAGGAGAGGAGCCTTAGGTGTTGTATCAAAAACAGCACAAAGATTTTGCAAGTATCAGCGCAAAGATTTTGCAAGTATTAGCAATGTCTGGACTTGCAAACTGCACCTTTCTTTATGGCCACTGCTTAATGGCATGTTTGCACAGAGCAGTTCTGCACAGCAGCACCTGAGGAGTGTAGGTGTGCTGCTGTGAAGGTAGTGCAGAAAGAAACACACAGAAACAAACAGAACTGCAATAGTGATATGCAAAGTAATTGGTTTTTTTCCAGACTGAGCTCCTACCTGGTAAAAAAAAAAAGTTCCATTAGTCATAAATCCAACAATGTTATTAGAGGATCATTGTTCAAGTCATAGAGCAGCTGTTGAACACCACTACCTTAAAATTTTTCTCTTCTTCTCACTTGAACCACTACATTTAATAAAATAGGGTCTTCTAGACATATTTTTCATTCTATGAGTGTATTATAGTCCTTATCAGCCTGAAATCTTGAGATTTTTTTTTCTGTTTAAATACATTTAATTCATTTTATTTATTTATCCACCAAATCTTTTCATGATTGCAGGGTAACATCCAAAGATAAAAAGTCTGAAGGTTAAAGCTATACTAAATCCATGGAATCAATAGCAAAAATAAAAATGTTATTTTCTTTTTTAAGGCTAAAAGAAGACGTAGTTGGCAGTTACATCTGAGTACAAAAGATCTTTTTAATGGTAGATATGATCATAACATTTGAGATCTCCTACATTTACATTGATCTTTAACAGTTCTGTTTTAAAAGTCATAAATTTAACATCTACCTTATCTGTAGATTTTTATGTATTGCTTTCTTTTTGTATAAAAAAGTGTTATAATCTTCTTCCAGTCACTGAAATTTACTCATGTAAAAGCACTTTTTACCACAGTCTCTGAATGTAATAGTTTACAACATGCTGTTCACTAATACTTCAAAACTGCTAAACTGTATGATACAGACTTTTTATTACTTACTCTGTTGACAAAAATGTACTACAGACACCTTATAATTTAATGGCATTTTAATGAGGTATCATGCCATGAATTTATGTTTGATGCAGGTTGCCTAGCATATAATTAATAAGCACACAAATACACTTTGGTGAAAAGACTCAGACC
The DNA here is from genome assembly GCF_028018845.1 of Melospiza georgiana. Taxonomy (NCBI): domain Eukaryota; kingdom Metazoa; phylum Chordata; class Aves; order Passeriformes; family Passerellidae; genus Melospiza; species Melospiza georgiana. Next base: position 98,994,595 of record NC_080431.1, read on the forward strand.
CCATAGGAATGGCCACTTACAGATTGCAGCCTGATAAACAAGAGCTTCCTTGTTTCTGCTTTTCATACATGAAACAGTTTTCACAATAAACTTCAAGTGGTTTTCAATTCCAGTTCAATTTCTCCCTATATTACATTTATCAAGCTTCCTCAGCATGTCCTTCACCATGGAGTAAATCTTAAATGCACAAAAGCAGAACACTGCTGTCTCCATGGCACTTTTTAAATGACTGGCATATAAGGCGCCTACAAGTGCAATGTATCTCAGCCCTGTTTTCCCCACAGACTGCACAGAGAAAAAAGCTTTGGAGCCACATTGTACCTGACCTCCTGCACCATTCTCTGTGTCTGTGAAATACCAAAATGGTAAGTGCTGTCATGAGTATAGAAAGAATTAATTCCTACAGATTTTTTTGATAGGATCATGAACTTCAATTGAAGCTTTCCTGTAGCTGGGATATCTGTAAGATCTTTTCTCCATATGAGTTCCCTAAGCTGTTCAACACCATGAGAGTTTCAACTGTAAAGTCTCCCACTTTACAGAGCAAGCAGAGAGCTGTTTCCCTCAGTATGACTGTCCTTTACTAGTTGTTTCTCTGTGTAATTGTGAAGCTTCAGTTGAGTGGATTTGGATACTATCAGGTTCAACAGTTGGCCTACCCAAAGATGCTTCCATTTCCTCCCACTTCCCCTAAAATGCCAATCTCTCCCAATCAAATAAAGCTCATTCTCCTGGGAAGACTGGATAAAGGGAAATAAGTCAACATGTTTGAAAGTATCTCTAATAAATTAATCTGAAGGTAGATATTGGTGCTGTCTAAATTGCTTTCTGCTGCCTATTGTACCTCATGCCTAGGAATGGAAACATGAAAATTTAAGATTACTAAAGATTGCTTATTAACTGCCAAGCAGGTGGCAATGGGGTAGAATCTAATCAAAGATTAATTTCGGTGATTTCAGGACAGGAAGCAAGACCCATTTATTTTGCTTTAATATTTGATTAACTGGTTTTGCTTGGTTCTAATTTAGTATTTTAATTTTCCATAATCAGCACTTAGCTGTCAGGATGACAGGTGGGTTTAGGAACTAGAAAATTAAATTAATAAACCAGTTGCTTGGACTTATCTGTTTATCTATGGGATATCTGGCCTCAGAAAGTACTATCTTCTCCAGTACAAAGAAACTGGAAAGATGAAACAGTCTGGAAATAGCAGTGTACAATGTTTCATGCTGCCTGAAAATTCTATTTTTTTTCTTATCCAAAGTTTAGGCTTTTTGTTAAAAAAACCAATGGCGAAGTAATTTAATAATGGAATGAAAATGCAAGACAGCATTCTCACACACTCCAGGCTTTTGAGTTGTAGTTTTTTCTTCATTTTCTTCAAAATAGGGTTTTCCAACCTCAGACTCTCAAGGTCTTTCATTATAAAGGAAGGGAGACAAGGACATTTGTTTCTCAAAGGCTGAAAAACCTATGATAACAGATCTTTATAACTTATTGAATTTGAATGGTCTCAGTGAAATGTTTTCAATTTGATGAATGATAAAGATGCTAGCTTAGAATTGGTTCTGGAACAGTCTACTGGGACTGACTGTTCTTATCAGATGGATGTTCTATTTATTCCAAGTTTTTGAAAGGCAAGTACAATTTTACTACGAGGTACAAACAGGAATAAGTTAGTATAATTGTTGACTAAGTAGACTATATTGAAAAAAAAAAGTACTTTCTCTTTCCATATGCTTTTACAGGTATTTGCATTAATATTGCAAAATTTAGTGAGATTGGGACCCCAGTGAGTTACATAGCACAAGTGCTCCTATTTAGAAATATTTTATAAGACAAGAGACCATTTACAGTAATATTAATATACTATTACAGAAAATTACTTATTTTGCTTCTGACATGGACATCTCAGCACAAATTTATCAGAAAGATCAGCTATGAACAGGTCCATGACCTGTCCAGAATCTGATTGAGCCTAAGTATAAATCAACATTTCTCTGTAGACTGAATCATTTGCTACCCTTCTGCTCCCATAGCACGGTACCTGCTGTTGAAATGCACTTCAGCCTGATTCAGTTCCTTTCCATCTATCATCTTTTCTGATTTTCCTGTAAGGAGACTCACCACACTTCACTATTGCTGTCTATGGCAAAGACACATCTGCAGAGTGGTCAGGGTATGCTGTTGGGAATCATACCAAAAAGTCATCCTGGGCTGCATTTTGGTTTGTTGAGCTTTTAGAAGAAATCTAGCAAACTGTTTCAATGACAGTTCTTTTCCTGGATACCATTTACTTTCTACAGACCCTCTAGAAAGGGATCCTTGAGAGTCTTGAATGTCTCATTACAAGAAGAATACATCTGGTCTTGATAAAATTTAATGGAAATAATCACAGATGAAATGTAATATTCATTTGAAAACAGGTGTCTGCACCCAAGGCCTTTGTTAAGGCTGACTTCAAATGTTTTGGTTGTCTGAAAGAATATGGCCAGCATCACATGGCACTGTGCTTGTGATAGTGCAGCAGAAGGAAATGCTAACAGAAATTCAGGTTCAATATTGTTTCTGTTGCTGTTTGTGACACATGGCTATTTCTGAACATCTGTGTTATGATTCTGAGGTTTGGTCGGGGTTTTTTGTGCACCTTTTTCCAGAGCTGTAGGAATAAATTCCATCTGAGATTCTATTGAAACAGTTTTTCAGGGGACAATGTAGGGTCTTCACGGACAGCCTCATCTTCCAATAGACTGGGCAGAGCTAGAGCGCTTTGAAGCTGCTCTAAACCCACTGTTGGAAACATCTGAAACTGAAGACACAACTTTAAACTGAGGGATGATGAAAAAGAGCTGACTGAGGCTTTGTCTGCACTGTGTTTTGTACTCTGGCTCAAACTCAGGCTTGATCATGGAGGAAGGCTCCATCGGGCTCTGCCAGCACATCACTGGCTGTGCACGAATCTTAGCCCTAACACATCCACGGTGCTCCCCTACCCAATTCACTACCAGGCTACCTGTTCCTCTCCTCCACCCTTGGCCCAGGTTTGGAGATAGAAATGCAGAGCAGGTGGTCATTAGATGGGGCTCCAGCACACAGCAGTGTGGTGCAGCCAGCTCCAAGATTGTGTGTTAGAAGAGACATAACCTTGCAGCCTGTGCAGGGCATAAGAGGGAAATATTAATGGTTTCATCAGCCAAACAGGTCAAATAATGTATTAATAATAGATTTTAAAACTGGCCAATGAGGTAGAGGGATGAGTTAATTAAAGTCATTGAATGCCTCTGATTGAGGAATCTGAAGGCTGGCTGATACAGCAAAAAAAAGATCAACAGAACTTTAGAGCCATGATGGAAGGATTCTTCTTCATTTTGTCTCCAGGTTTCCAGGTACAGGATATTTATGTTTGCCCAATTAAATTTTCTTTTCTTCTCTTAGAAATAAGTGGAATTTTACTTTAGAGATTATTTCAAAATAAAAAAAAGGAAATGGAAAGCAATTAGTAAGAAAAGTTTTTCAGATAATCAGGTAAGATCAAGACAGCAGGTCAAAGACAAATGCAACAGAAAAATCCTCATGTGTTTGTACTGTAGCTTTCAGGTAAAGGTGAAGCCAACAGAATGCAAAATGGATTTATATAGTACAATGTCAACCTGCCAGTGAACCACAGATAAAATCCCATTAGTATAAACAGAGAGGATACATGAACTCCTAGGCTTTTAATGGCAGGGTTTCTGCTCTTGGACAATGAGCAAATGACAGTCTAAAGCAGATTCAGTAAATAGATTTATATGAAATTCATTTAGTCAGAAGCATTCTTCCACCAATAAAATAAATAATTCAATTAGCAAATGCTCACTCACCTTTATTATGTACAAATTGTTATATCATCAATACACCCTACACTAAGTATTCATCTGCATTGTCTGGCTAATAAAAATTCTTCTCCACAGGTACAGTGCTAGAGATTGCAAAGAACATCAGTCAGTAGAAGTGGCTTACAAATCAAACCTAGTGGGGCAAAGCACTTTATTAGTGTGCCTCTCATTCTGTGGCGTGTAACACATGCAACACTTGAGCTGTAAACATTTCCATTTGCAAAGGGTGATGGAAATAACTTCAGTAATGTATAATACCCATGCTCACTGCACCACAGCAGCACTCAGCACCCTCATGTTTACCCTCATGGCAGTCGATAGGGCAGAACAGGGAACAGGTGAGGTGACATGACTGAAGCACAAATAGCTGGAACAGCTTCCTGCCTATGTTCTGGTAGCGTGTGGGATATTTTCCAACCCAGAAAATAATCTTATTAATGCACTTAAAGGCAGGCTTACCAAAGTCCTGGTTAATGTACAATCGAGAAGACTTCGGAATGAACCTAATTAGATTATACAGTTCTCTTCTATTTCAAACTTCCTCAGCTTTAGGGCATTGGGTAGAATTACTGATCTTTTAGTAAATTATTTCAAACATGCCTTGCTGCATTTTTCATTATGTAAACTATATCTCATGTAGCAGTGCATTCTATTTCAGCTCATTAATTCATGATCATTTTAATAGTAGGAAGGTTTTTTCCCCATCAGTGAAAGAGAAATCCTTCCACTTTTCCCAGTGGTAGGCAAAGACTTGGATTGCCAGCTAATTTTTTCTATGTGAAATTCCATAAATACCCATATATTCTTTATGTCATGATTGCAGGGAGTTTCAAATGTGCTGGGGAACATTCTCAAATAATAATTGAACATGGTTTCCCAATGATGAGGCAATAACACAAATTTGAGATAGTAATTTTTGCTTATTACTGGTTTAAATTCATAATGTGGCAACAGTTTGTTATATTGTTTTACTACCTTTCTTGTTTGTAGTAATAGATGTGTGTAATGGTGGCCTCCTACAAGCAAATAATTTGAAGGAATATCACTGTGCTATAAAAAAGTATTTTTAAATGTTAGTGTATGATGATTCCCTTTGTTATAGTCTTTTCTGAATTCTTCTTAACAATGATTACTTACAGAGGCCTGTATACACTGGGAGTTTGGGTCTTATATTTTTTCTACCTAGAATTTATATTAATATTTTAGAATCTTTCTCTGCTTTGGATGTTTTACCAAATTTTACTGTGGGAGCAGCAGATATTAGAATTTGGTTTGGTACAGGTTTTGACTTAATCCAGTAAGTATTAAGCCTAAATAGCCTGTGTTTTACTAAGATCATGCAGAGTATTCCACCTGGCATGTAGTTACCAGAACAGAAAGCCTTAGTCCCCATAGGTCTTGTGCTGCATCTGCCAGACAGTACAGACTTCTTGGCTGGCACTGCACCTGTGTATTCAAGTCTAGATGTCCATATGTGAGCTAGAAGTTCCCATCATACCCACCACAGGTCTGGCATATACAGTCATTGTATTGTAGAAAGTTATTTAACTCACTAGCCTGTAGATGCTTATATTTCACTGCATAGCTCTCTTGAGTTCAGAAGACTCAGTTGAGCACAGATGTTACCAGAGAGTAGAATTATTTTGCTTTATGTTGTACTGGAACAGCTGATTTGCAACACCTGCTTGTCTTTATATTTTCAAAAAAGAAATTTTCATCAGATATACTGACCTCTTAACTTGATTTTGGGTTTTGTATCTGTTTTTTGCAAAATATTAAGCAGAATTATGACTCTTCAACAGGCTTATTTTTCTGGTTCTGGTTTGAATCCAGTCAAGATGCTGTTTTCTTTTATATGTCTCTTGCAAATACCTGTTCCTACTTGATTAGCCCAAATAGACAGATCTGCATGTTTTTACTATCTTTGTGTTCTGTGTAAATTTTCCATATTAAATCGATGCTGGTTCTTCTATCTACTGATCTGAGTTTGTTTTTCTGGGATAAACAAAATGTGTAGTGGTGAGCAATGTGCTTTAATATCTTGCAGATGTTTCCAGTTAGAGTTGGAATTTTTCTCCTTTAATTTATGACAGGTTTAATTAAAGTATTTTCCTTTGGTCTAATCATTATAACTTTAGTAATTCCAAGTTATTGCTTGAGCTCCTGTGTCATGTTCTGTGGACTGCTTAAAAAAATGTATCTTTCCGTTTATGGAATATAGGGTTTATATTTTACAGCAACCTGTCATTTATGATTTTAGAACTGGTGGCTTCTATTAACTCTGACTTTTCTGTGTCATCCTTTAATTTCTTTTCTTAGTTTGAGTTTGTGCAGCTAGAGTTTATTTATCTTTCAGGTGTTTTTCTTCTGACCTTGAAGAGTCAATAAAATCTGTTTTCAGTTAAGTGTGGAAACATTGCTTCAGGCTTCTCTTCCAATATTTTTGTCTCTTTTTCTTTTATATTCCTTCTTTTAGAGATTACATATTTGACCATATGTTGCCACTTAATTGCTTTTATTTACTTTTATATTTGCATTCTTTTTGCTTGTAAACAATAGCTAGTTATTTAACATGATATACAAGCATTCATAAAGAAAACCAGCCAGCCATTCACTTCCCCACATTCTTCATGCCCTTTTTAATACATGCAAGCATATCCAGTGTAATGAAAAATAAACTGTTTGTTTGAAATGGGGACAGGGCTTGGGTATGTTTGTTTTTCTGCTCCATTAGTCAGCTGGAAAAAGGAACAAACAGGTACTTATTTACTTCCTGAGTTGTTCTTTGCTTGCACCTCATATTCAGATTGACTCAAAGCTTCTAACATGATGGAACCAAACACATTTTCCATGCTGTAGTGTCCATTTTACAGTGGTAACCTTGGGCTGCCTGGAAACAATTTGTTAACCTCTAAATTTCATATTTCAGTTGTCAGCAATAGCATTAGTTGATCAACTGAAGTAAAATTCTGTTTTGGTTTTGGCTGGGATAAAGTTCTTTTTTCTTCTCAGCTGACAAAAAAAAATGGGATGGGATAAATGAAAGAGTGTTTTAAAGAGAAAGTGGAGCTAGTACAAAATGATCATGGAGAAAACAGCCTTTCCTTGCCCTCACATTTTCCAGGCTATATTTAGCAATTTTATGTAGTAATCCTACTTGTAAAATGTTACAGAGAACCTGCCTTATGGGATCATAAAGTTCAGGAGTTGAAGTGATTGACTGAATAAAGTAGGGATGCTAATTCCTGAGACGTGCAGTGTGGCACAACTCCAGAGGAGCAGCCCGGGGGGCGGGATGCAATACTGAGGCTGGGCAACGAGCCAATGAACTGCATCATTGTAATTGCAGATGAAATAATAATTATTTGTGATAGCTTGCTAATCAGTGAAAGCATGGAAAAGGCTGCTGACAAGCACCATCAAGGTAATTAAGGTGAAGCATTGAATTTGCATAAATTTACACTTTGATCACTGTTCACAAGATACTGTCTCTTGAAATAGACTTGGCTGGTTTCAAGATGAGCACTAAATCAAAGCAAAGGAGTGCAATAACTGCACAGCATCAATAGTGCTTACAAAATACAGATGTACCTTACATAGGCAATTATCTAAAGAATCTATTGTCCTTATTCAAAGGATGATACTCAAGTTTTTTTTTCAAATTACCAAATAGCCCTAGTTAGCAGTTGCCATTCTGGTTGTAACTCTTTAATGAATACAGGAAAATCATGGAGATGAGATGCTTGGAAAAGATCTCAGAACATTTGATTATTCACTTTTCTTAAAAAACCCCAACTTCTTAAGTGAGGACAGCTGAAGGTATCATTCCTCCTATTATTTTGACATACATATGCAAGCTGTCTTGGAAAGATGTATTTAATATGTTTCTTTAGGAGCTGCAAATGTGATCCTTTCACAATCTCAGGCTCCAAGTCACCACCTCTGAGGGAAGGTTAAGCTCTAGTCCTTCAGGCTTCTGTGCAGGTTTCCTGAGCATCATCTGCCAGAGGAATTCTGGTGATGGGGCCTGCAGCCAGAGCTCTGTGGTCTGCCTCAGCTCCAGCTCTGTGATTCTTGTCCCCCTGGGAAAGAGCAACCGGTCTCTTGACAGTGAGGTCTCCTAAAGGAAATAACAGTTTATGTAAAACAAAGGACTTTGAACTCTCCAAGCATGCATGCAAAGAGCAAAAATCTGGAGTGTACACATCTATTCACTCTTCCCTAAGGTTTATTACTTACTGGAAAAACCCTACTGAGACTTCTGCAACTCTTCTTGCTGTCAACATTTCTCTACAGATCTTTCTGACAACTCATTTTACACTCCCTTTTTTACTATGATTTTTTAAAAGCTTTTTTTCCCTTCCAGATTTAGGGGGATCAACTTTTTAAAAATAGCAATAGGTTTGAAATTAATTATATTGTCAATAAGTTCTGAATATTTGGATTTATATTATATTTCTGTTTGCTCTGATTTTAACTATCATCCTACAGGAAATGCCTTTTTGTCCCTTGCTATGCGTGTAATATTGATTTTCCTAAGTATATCAGAATTGAAATATCATAATGCAAATATTTTGTATGTGTCATGCAGGTAATCACATATAAACATGAAGTAATGGTTTAGATACTAAATAATTTTAGCTGCCCATTCTAGAATTATTTTCTATTGCCTACTTGTGTTCTTACCTCATCTTCTACCTGAAGTTATACTGACTAAAATTAAAAGGCTATTAAAATTGTAACCTGCTGTAAAGTTTTTGCATCTTATTTATTTATTGCCTTTTATTTTATTTCTGACTCATACATGGTCATTCACTAAAAAACTTGTAAACTGTGCTGTCATGCTCTTGTCTCTTTTTTTTTTTTTAATTTTAGCCGTGCAAAAGATATACCTCAATACAAAATTTTAGTAGAAATGCAATGTATTTGTCTAGTGCTTGGCATGTTTTTATATTGTACTTATTTAGAAAGATGATCTCTTGAAGCTGTTGCTCTGACACAGCCATGGAGCACAGAGTTTGCTTTTGCAGTGCAGCAATAAACACAGCCAGTTAGGTACCTGAGATTTTATACCAAGACAGATCTCTTGGCTTGCTGCATTTATATTCTAGGCAACCTCACACACCAATGTAATTATTTGATTAAGAGTGAGTTTCATTATTGTATATAAGAACATTCCATGCACAGCTCTCCTGGTGATGCACACACTGTACATGTATTAGAAGTGTGATCTGTTCTGTCGTTGTTCTTCACCTGTTTATTAATAAATAAATCAAGTTACTTTACAGAATACTAGAGAATTAGCACATGAGATACATACCAAATGTTAAAGCTGCCTTCCCTTCTATAAATCTGATGATCTTATCATATAAATATAACTCAGAATTCATATCTCAGATGAATGTAAAAAGTTTGTGGCAAATTTGATAACACTAGAAATATTTTGGAAATTCTGGTTTAAATGTCTGGCTCCAATAAATATATAACAAATACATAATGGTTTCAACATGGCCAAGGTTTCACCGATAGTGTTCTGAAATATTTCTTTAAAATTCATCATTTAGCTTTTTGAACTCAGGATATCTTAGTTCTTTTTCTTTTTTTCCTTTTGCTACTGGAATGAGATGTGGCAAGGAAAAGAAGAGAAGCCAGCATAAAATATACATAACAAAAGTGTGCGTATTTTTCATAGGGATTTTTTAATGAGGGATTAGTTACATAGGAGCTTTAGGGATTAATTAACCAATACCTAATTAAAGCAGGGTTCTAAAGTGGGTTCTCTGTAAATCTGAAAGTCATGTTGAAGGAGAAAAAGTAGAAAAATGAAGTAATGTGCAGTGATGTAAAGTAATGGGTTGTTTCTAAATTGAGGCAATATATTACATCAAAAAGAATGAGGAAAAAACAGGAAAAGAATCTAGAAAAGTGGGAACAGGAGGTTGTTGATGTCTCTCTATTACTTTTGAATTTAATATATAAAATGCCTTATTTTTCTGCCCCATACATTGACCTATGTTTACAATCTACACTTAAAAAGTCATATATTTGTACAGCAAGGCTTCCTGTAATGCAGGCCAGAGTGTCTTGCTGTGTTTCTTCTTCACTCACTGAGGATGGGGGAAAAAACACACAAAAGGAGACACAGATATTGAAGTCTACTGTCATTATTGCCCTTGATTATATGTTCATTCTCTTCTGTGTATTATCCCCATTCTTGTATCAGTTTCTCTCACCTGATAATTTCACTGCATATTCATTCTATACACTCTGTGCTCTGGTGCCTTTATTTAGAGTATTTTTGAACACAGTCACTTAGAGTTTCATGATAGTGAAAACAAGATATTTTCTTAGAGGAGTAACATGAAAAATACAAGGGCTCTGTAAAATAACATCCATTTTTATTTTGATTTTTGGACTATTTTCCCAAGTAGCGTGTAAAACAGAGGCAGTATTTTTGGGGAGAAGGGAGGAACCCTGCATGGTCTTAAGCTTTTTATCTGAAAAGTAGCTTCAACAAAAATTATGAATCCAGATAATACTGTAGGTCCCTTTTTTCCTCCTTCCACCAATCTTAAGGTTAAAATGAGCTTTAATGCATTTTTATTTAAAGCACCTATATAATATTGACTATAAAAATTCACCTTGCAATGCCTTCATTGAATCTAATAATTTTTGGATGAATAAGTACAGATTTTACATAGATAGTCTTAGCTCAAAAACTTTTATGAAGGTGCCGCCATCATTTCTCCAGGGAAGTTTCTCAAAAGGTTAATCACTGCTAGAATATGTCCTTCTTCCCTTTTGAATGTGTCTACCTCCAATTTTAGCCCTTGAATTTTTTAATGGTTTTGGAGATTCATGGTCAGGTGGTTTTTCAGCATGGTGAAATATTAAATCTTTGTCAAGGTCATTGTTCTTCCCAGGGTATTCAATAGTCTTTTGTCCCTCCATATTTATGTCTTTTCATCTGACTCTAGGAAAAATGGTAGCAGACAGAGCCCATTATTCCTCTTTGATTGTGAACGTCTTAAAAATGGTTTGCCTCAGTTCAAAAATGCCCCCTGCTTTTATCTGTCACTTCACCAGTCCTTCGTAGTCTATAAACCTTGATGGAAAATTGCTTATATTTTCTTCACATCTCTGATGGAGACATTGAGCTGCATTGGATTGAGGGTCTATGTTCATTCTGTGATTTCCTATTAGTGATTACATTTTTTATCCACCAGTTATCACTTTGTCATCTATTGACTAGGTGCTACATTGATCTTGAATAGTGCTAATTCCTTTAATCAGAGTGCTGTGTGGAAAAACCCAGTTTTGCTGATCACATCAAAACCCAACAAAACCTAGCTCTTTTGATCAGAATTGACTAAACTAAAAATATATATAATCAAAGGAAAAATCTGTTGTTTAATGTAATATTTATCTGATTGTATAGAACAGTCACAGGCTACTGTTTGCACTGAAAAAGACAAGCAATGCCAACAAAAGCTACCATGATTGTGCTGCTGTCTAATGTAATGTGCTATATCTCTCTGGAATCAACACAGCACAGCTTTGCCTGACTAAATACAAGAGGAACGTATTCAGCTGTGAGAATATGTTCCATAGAATTAAAATTAGAGAATATACACTATATGTAGTTGAGAAGTAATGCCAGGTTGTGTTCTGCATATCTTGTGTTGTGAAATTTCACGAATTGAAATGCAATGGTGGTCGACCCAGGAATCTTGGTTACCTTTTATTACTGTTACTTCAGAAAATGGGATTTTTAAAAATTTTCTTTGTAGCAGTACCTTGTAGTGGTGATATATGCTTCAAAGACCCAGCTATCTTATGGCAGTTGAATCAGAAAGCTCAAGATATGGCACTTTTCTTTTAAATCCTCTTAAATAAAACTGACTTCAAACCAGGCATTAGGTGAAGTTTTGTCTATTGATTTAATTATCATTCTCCCTTATAATTCAGAATTAGAAACAATACTATGATTTCCTCCACAGTCAATGTTCAAATTCATATTTGTAGTCAAAAGTTCATATTTAGCACATGCCAGGGATAACTATAATTGTTACCTGTCTGGCTCAAAAATTTCTCTTTCCTTTTACACAGCGCAATGTCAACATTACTGGTACGATCTAACCATGAATAAACTAAACATGTGATTTTATTCCCCATGCCTTAGAGGTTGACTGTAGAGTTATACTGAAGTACCTAATTTCAAAGGCATTGCCAGCACCTGTCTTTGACAGAATTCCTTAAATCTACATATACATGAAAACACAAGCAGTAAAACTGATTGAAATAATTAAAACTGGTTGAAAATTTCTAGAAAATATCTTTTCAGTGATGTACAGCACTAAAGGAATTGAAGCACTCCATGAATATGTATAGATAACATTTTTTAATCCATGATTTATTTTTTAAATCATATCAGTAAGAAAATAAATATGTTGTTTACTGTGTTGAATTTTTACTATTTTATTTTAGCATTAAAGAAAAAGTCAAAACAAAGCCAAAATTACCTTTACAGGCTCACTGGAAGTGTCAAAATTGCAATTGGCAACAAGAGAATGAGGTTAGGAGAAGTACTGGCACAAAACTAGGGAAAAAACCCTCTATGACTTCTCTGAACACCTCCTGGGGGTAAATGTGTATTTTATGACTGATTTTTCATCCCACCCTTTAGAGGAGTTCAGTTGTCTAAATTTAATAAAGAAGTTCAGGGAAATTTTTAATGTTAAAGTTGATCTTTAGGGAATGTAAAAATTCAAACAACCAATACCTTTATAGAGAAAGAAATATTCATTCCCTCACCCACTCTTGGTAACTACCATAATCATAGTGCTAACTGTGTGTTGGGTTTGATTTTCACACTCTGAGGACAAACTGCTCTAATTGGAAATAGACTTTGATGAACTACTTCACAGACAGGAAATTCACTCCTATCCGGATGATACTCCCAATATCCTAAATTGACACTCCCACAGCTCAGTGAAGGAGTCTTCTGGAGGTACCTCCATCTGTGCAATGTTTTCATGAACTTCTGGTTAAGGTGTGTCTGAAAAGATGGCTGAGGGTAAAATTAGAGGAAATTGAAAAGTTATATTTGCATCCTAAAAGGAATTGTAATGGCACAGAAATTACACGGTAAAATACAGTTGCAGCTACCTGGATGGAATGCAGTTGGCTTGCTCAAAGGCTATTCCATGATAACTCCTCACACCCATGATCTGCATCCATTTCACCTGCCCAGGGGGATGGAGCAGAGAGGGGAGCAGAGTGGAGACACCGTGGCCAGGCCCTGTTGAAATCCTCACAGGGAGGGCAGCTCGATGGTGCTTTGCAGCTGAGTAATGGCCCAGCACCTGTCAGCCAGGGCAGGCAGGGGAGATCTCCTGCTCCTGAGCCTGCAGCTGTGGTGAAATCACTCTCCTCCATCGAACCACCCTCTGAACCAGCAGGACGGCTCAGTGAAGGGTCCCCATCATGGGATGCTGAGAGGCTGGTCAGGCACAGGATATCTGCTCTCCTGGGGCACTGACATACAAATCAAACACTAAGGGTAGAGGAAATCTCCCTACACTTCCCAACACTTAGCATTGAGGTAATCTCCCCTTTTCATGTGACAGAGTATAAGTGAAACAATTAAGTATTTAAAGTCATTTGGGACAAATGGAGAGGGAAGTTCAAACCAGAGCAATTGTGTTGAAATACGTAATTTAATAGATTAAGAAAACATTACTTTAATAAAGAGTTAAGGAAAGCCAGTGATTTTTTATACATGTATCTGGACATGTAAAGGGTTAAATATGTAACTGGAAATGCTGCAATCAACAGGAAAAAGAACCTTTTCTTAGAATAGTACTTAAAGCAACTGTAAAGCTATTTCTAGTTTTAAAATTTATGTCAGTCAAGCATACCTAAAAATAACTGTTATCCCCATAAAATTTGCAAATAATAAGATGAAAGAAGCATTGTTGACATGCGAAGCACTTACTTGCATTCACCTTCCACGGATTTCTCTAAAGTGTTCTGTCACAATCTTCGGCTAGTATGAGCTGGGGACATGTGTTCTGTTCTAGAAGAAAATGCCATCTCTAACATGATCAGTGAACCAGATTTTTATTTAAGTACAAAACATTCATGGTCTATAAACTAGCAAAGTGCCTTTAAATTACCAACTTGAATAAGCACTTTGCAGAAGCAGAGTTCTAGCATTAGCAGCTGTTAGCACAATGTGGATGAGCAGCTAGCAAAAGATTAGACCTATTTACCTGTATTGTTTCCTGTTTAGAGTATCATTGCCATTGGTAATTTGAAGGAGCTTAAGGGAAGTGAGAAAGAGAAATAAAATACAAGCAAAGAATGGTATGATAGTAGAATAATCTGCAGAAAATACTCACAGAACAGAAAGCTATGTGATGGTTTTGAATATTTTTTTTATTGTTTGGAATTTTTTTTTTGTCTCGGAAGGACATCCAGTGCCCATGCTAACAGATAAACTAGTTTTGCTATGAGTCCAAAAAACCCTAAAAACCAAACCAAACCAAAAACATTACAAGGGTTATAGATGCAACAAAGAGACAATACTGTGTAAGATTTATTGATATTTGAACAGTAAATGTCAGAAAAAATATGACTGAAATTACAATCACACAGAAGATATAAACTAGACATATTTGCAGAGTAATGTGATGTCACATTTCTAGTTCATATGAGGGGGGCAATCTGCAAATAGATGAAGGTGTTTGGAATGGTTTGAGGAGAACTGGAAGGCCATAGATGTGCTCTGCATTTCTCCACCAGCCAGGTGGAAAGAGTGAGTAAAACTGATGTATACAGAACATTATTTTCCAAGTTGTTAATTTTAGAATAGGTGCTTTGTAGCCTTTGCACAAAAGGCATCATTAAAAAGCAATTAATGTTAACACAGTATTTTGTTTACAGTAATAAGATTGCTATCTACTGAACAACAATTGGATAATTATACCACTTGGTATAATTATTGGTTGCACAGATGGGAGGGTTTAAAAGAAAATTACCTGATCAAATTCTGTTATTGAATTTTAATTCACTTTTGGACATTTTTATTTTCTGTCTGAAACACATAATCCTTGTTACTCAGTTTACTTTAAAAAGGTAGGAGTTTGTATAAACATTTGGGGCACAGAGTGAAACTGTCAGTCAGTGCTTCATATTACTCAGCCTAACATGCACATCCAATTATGAGGATGGACATTTTTACTAAGTCAAACATATCAATGGCTAAAGCAAAAAAAAAAAAAAATCACAGACTCACAGAAAATCGCCAAATGGGTGAGGCTGGAGGAGACTTTTGGAGGTAATCTGGTTCAATCCCATTGTTTAAACGTGGCCACTTGGAGTACATTGCCGATGACCATGTCCACACAACTTTTGAATATTTCTGAGGGAGACTCAGCCACCTCTCTGAGTAAATTGCTGCTGTTCTCGGTCAGCCTTGCAGTAAGAAAAAAAACGCATCCTGATGTTCATAGGAAACCTTCTGTGGGTAAGATTGTGTCCACAGCCAGTGCCTGCCTCCATCTCCTGTGTACCCTCCCTTTAAGTATTTATACATATGGTTAAGATCCCCCTTCATCCTTCTTGTCTCCAGGTGAAGAGCCCCAGCTCTCTCAACCTTTCTTCACATGTGAGGTACTCCGGCACCTTAATCATCCTTGTGGCTCATTTGCCTTCTTTGCATCAATAGTCCATTACTGATTCATATCCAACCTGGTGTCCACCAGGACCCCCAGGTAATTTTCCCCTGAGCTGCTTTGCATCTGGGCTACCCCCAGCATCTATCAGTGCCTGGGATTGTTCCTTCTCAGACTCAGAACTTCCTGAGTTTCCTGAGCCCCTTTCTCCAACTGCTCAGGTTCCTCTGGATGGCAGCATGGCTCTCTGGCCATGATATCAGCTACTGCTCCCAGTTTGGTGTCACCTGCAAATTTGCTGAGGGTACACTGATCTGTCACCCTTACTGTTATGAACAGGTCAGGATGCAGTATTGACCCCTAAGATTCACTGCTGGTCACTGGCATCCAACCAGACTTGCATTGCTCATCTCCTCCATCTGACCACAACAAATTCAGCCAGTCTTCAATCTACTTCACTCTTTGCTCATTCATCAGCAGCTCCTTCATGGAACTGTTACAGGAGAGAGTATCACAGGAACTACTGTAGTTCAGGTAGACAGCAGCCTCTGTTTCACCATGTCCACCAAGATAGTCACTTCATCAAAGGAGTTTACCAAGTTGCTAACACAGGACTTCCCATCAGTGAAGCAATGCTGAGTGCTCCTCATGGTTTGCTTGTCTTTAATGAGCCTGGAAATTATTTCCAAGATTAGCTGCTACAACACCTTTGTAGAGCTCAGTCAAGGTGACCAGTCTGTAGCTCCCTGGGTCCTCCTTCTTGCCCTTCTTGAAGATAGCAGTGACATTTGCTTTTCTCAAGTCTTCTGGTGCTTCTCCAAATGTCCCTGATGGATCAAATATTATGAACAATGGCCTTAAAATTATTTCTCCTATCTCCCTCAGTGCTCATGGCTGCATTCCATCAGGGCCCATGAATTTATCTTCCACCAAAAGTATGTGAAAACAAAACTTCCTGGAAGAATAAGTTTCCTGGCTTGTACATTTTCTGGATTGTGTATCCTTTACTGCCTGTGAAGATGTGTCATTAATTTTCCCTTGTTATGGTTGTCTGGTAGAATTATTGGTTTCCCAGCATTGTTTACAGACCTCACATTAGGTCATTTGACCCAGTGTGCCAAACACTAAGCAGAATACAAATGAAATATCTGCATCTTCCAATCCAGGAGATCTCACAGTATCTAATGTATATTATTCTAAAAATACTAAATGGTTAAGAGTATTTCTGATTTCCCTTAACTTTTCATTTTGGTATTGTTTCAGTACTGTAAAATAATTTAACATTCTTAAGAGAACTGTCATATCAAAACAGAAAATTGCTCATAGTTATTCCTGGTTTGTGTCTTTATTCTGACTTTCTGAAATTAAAGTATTGTGAAATAGAACAATTAGATGAAAAAATTAGATAAAATAGTGCTTATTGTCATTATTACTAGACCAATATATTTTAGATACCAAAAAACATTGAAAATTAAAATAGAATAAAGCTTAACTATATTATAGCTAGCAATACCAAATGCACATATTTGTGGGTTTATTTACAATACTAATTGATCAGTATTTCATAAATTTATTGGGCTGCCAAGCTGGAAGACCTTCTCAGTGTCCCAAATATGTCCAGTATTGCTCAGACAATTAAGGTAACATATGTTTTAGCAATTGAGCCTCATCTCTGTGCTTTTAGCTACATTCATGAATAAGGAAGACTTAAACATGTTTTTTTAACACCATAAATTGTCCATTTATATTTCAGTAGCAAATAAATGGCTCAGAATGAGTAAGAGTAACTCTTAGTGGCCCAATAGGGAAGGAACCAAACCAACCAAAGAAAACGAATCAAAAAACTCACTACAAAACAAAAGGCCAAAACCCCCAAAAGCAGCACAAGGTTTGAGTTGCACGAAATGCCAGCCTCTAGAATAACCTTCCACACTCCCATATAACAATTGCTTCTCTAAAATGCAGCATCTAGTTGAGGTTTTGGTCTTTTCTTGTTTCTGCAAAATAGTCTTGTGATCAAAATACTGTAAGCAGGATCAAAATGTCTAGAATTCATGTATTTCACTACATGAAACATTTTCAAAATAACTTAGTGTTAGTAGGAAGCGTTGGCATTCAAAAAAGTCTCACATATTATTCAAGATGCCTTCTAAGGAGTGTCTCATCTGCATTATTACATCACAGGTGTTCCCTGTAGAAAGCCACCAAACCCCAGGTTTCACAAGTTTTACAAAACAGTATTTGATGTGGCCATACCAGAAAACCCAAGTGGAGAATCAAAATGATTAAAAGTGAAAGAACAAGAGCATTTGTTCAATTCAATACTCAGCTGTATGCAGACCTGTCAGTGTTATTGTTAAGCTATCCTGTCTCAGATCCAAATGTTTAGGTAAACAAAAACAGAGCTCAAAAAGACACAGGAGATCTTTCTTTTTTCTGAAACTTTCTTTACAATAAATGTGAGATGAATAGCAGTGATTATGGCAAACATTAGAAACAATTTATGTGCAGAGTGTGAAGAAAGAGAAGAGACACTAGCTCAGGCATGTTTGGAGAGACATGAGCCAGAGTTTATCCTTCATCTTTGGCTCACTAATTGGTTTTCCACATTGGCAGTGAATAGAACTGGATTTCAGTGTCCTACATCTGAATACTGGGCTACTGAATATAAAAGTCAGCTAAATCTCCTCTAATCTTTGTTCAAAGTGCTGCCTGGCAGTGATCTTCTCACAACTATGAGGGGGATCACAGATGCCTGTCCTACAGAGGCAGTGTGGATGAGAACAGACAATGACTCTCTGGACTCTGGATCACATTAGCCCTCTATGTGCAGCCCTTTTCAAAAGAAACGATCCAAACAGCATTGAAAATAACCCTGGGTGCTCTCATTGATGAAGGTTCACATGCCTGAAGATACTTTTACAGAGGTAAGAAGTGCTTAAGCAAAGAAGTTGTGGACTTTTGCTGTGAGGTTGCAGGGACATAAAAAGCAAAATCTATGACTTAGGTAAATTTAACCATTCTTACATTCTAAATCAAGATCCAAAAACCAGATGTGATCCACTATTCTGATGACATCTTTCCATAAAATTGTTTCTCTTCTGATGAAAGTCGCTTTGAAACCTGAGGCTTGGCCTCTGCATAGTTCATTCTACAGTTCCTGTCTGTCCATGTGCACTGAAATGTGAAGGGGTTGCACTTCACCTGATGGGCTGTTTTCCATACTGTCAGCCAGGTGTGGTCATGGTAAATTTTGGTTTCTTCTGGCTTTAAAATGCTAACCCCAGAACTGAAGACTGAGATCAGCTCAGTCTGACATGGACTAGAGATTAGAGCAATAGCCACAGGTTTCTTAAAACACTATGATGCCTTACATTGAAATAAATGTTTCTAGCACTGAATGGTGCCTTAAGAAGAGTAGCTAACATTTTGTCATTTAAATTTCCTAAAACCCCCTAGAATCAGATGAATCCTTTTGCAATGATTTTTCCAGGATGCAAGCATATATATATATATGTAGCTCTCAACTAGCCTAGAGAAGAACGGGAGACAAAGTGGCTGCTGTTCAGGTTGACTTATTTCTGACAGATAAGAAGAACAGGAAACTTCTTTCAAAATTCTATTGGTTTAAAATCAGTCTGTTTGAATAACACCATCATGAATCCCCAGAACACAAAATGGTTCCTTATTAACATAGGCCATATAACAGCAAGTGTTAGTACTAAAAGAATAAAATTTCTTCATTTGATTTCCTAATTTTTCACTTTAAGGTAAAAGGAAAAAAAGTATCTGATGGTGTATTATAAAATTTAAGGCAGCTCAACAGCTAGCAGCCAGTCAGGCACATTGAAACACAGAAAATAACAGACATTTATATCTAATTGATCTTATTGAGCCAAGAACAATATTTTAGAGAATACCTCCATTGTTCTGTGACAGAGGTCTTAACCGGGTGAATGGGATCGATCAGTGATGAGATTAAATGTAAATTGCTATTAAAGGTCTGCTACCAGCTGAGCAACTAAAAGAGAGAACTGTGATTAAATGGGTATGGTTACCCAGCTGAAAAAAGATTTGGGTCCTACTGCTGAAGACTACTGATATATTTGCCCATTTTGCCTAGCATATAAAAATTACTGAAGAAATGGCAATGCTAGTGTTCCCTCATGGACCTGGAAAATGAGAACTTTCCTTCCCTGTTGTGAGGAGTAGTAGGTGAATATAGAGTACTGTAATTCACCATTTCAGACTCTGTAATGCAAGCATAGAAATCAGCAGCTGGAGGGAGGGAGAGCCCAGAGATCTTCTTTCACATAGACTCCAAATAAAAATTTCCTGTCAAGGAAGATAACAAAAAATCTTGATACATCTAACCACACAAACACACGAGTTCCTCAGGTGCTGGTGTGCCCCTGAAGAGGTATTAGTCAGACTTTCCATCATCCTGCCATATCCCATGCCGTGTCTTGCCAGTCTGCTAGTTGATCTGCTTCATAAACTTTCAATCACATGTTTAAACTAACTTGGCCTATTTTCCCTGAAGTAGGCCAGGGAGCAATCAAATTATATCAGCTGGCAAATCTGAGGCAATGGTCATCCTCAACCATTCACTCTCAGGGGCAATCAAACAAGTGATGGCCTGGAGCTGATAGACTTCTGCCATGGAGTAGCTGGAGCCAAAACAGGATGTGTAGTTTCATCTTAGTTAAAAATGTATAAAATTTTAAAAAACCCTCAAACCTTTATTTGGACACGTTTTCTTGTGTGCTCAATTTATAAATTAGCCACAACAGAAGAAATATTGAAAACAAACAAAATCTTGTGTCTGAAATCCTAATCTGATATTTACTGGGAACTGCAAATTCACCATCTATGATTCACTTTAGTTTTGATCAACACAAACAGCTTTTCTGCAGAAACGATGCTGAACTGGATGGACAGCAGATCTTTTTTAGGACATTCACAACATTCTTTTATCAGCAAATGTATTAATCATGAGGACCATTAGGAGAAAGCTGTGTCACATCCAAGATAAGTCAAGGGATAACAATTGAGATGTCCAGAGAAAAATTAGATAATCAGTCCTCCAGAATGACAGCAGTAATTGGGTGATATAAGATAAGCCCCTATCTAGTAAAGCAAGAATTTAGAAGACTAAAAAATAATTTTTTAAAGACTCATAAATTTAATTTTTGTTAAAGAAGGAAAAGGTTTCAATGATTTAACTGTTTTGTCAAGAATAAATTTTTCTTCAGTACCAGGAAATCTATTCCACTGATTAACTATTATGGTAATTGAAAGTGCAACATCTCCCATAATTTAATCAAAGTAGACAATTATTTGTATTTCTTTCATTTCTAAATATTTAGAACCTGTAGCTTCTTAGATCATAAAGAACTGTGTTCTTGTCTTCTTTGTCTTAAATATAAACAGTAATAGATGACTCTAAACAGAGGGAAAATGGGGACAGGCATGTATGTCACTTCAGAAAATGATGAGCTAGAGATATAATTGTTATCATGAGGAAGGAAGTGTTAAACTCCAAATTTGAGCCACATCACATTCAGACTTAAAAAAGGAACACAGATACAGCTGATTTATTGTCCATCCAGTGTAATATGCCTGCAACTCTCATTTTTTATCCAGGATTATATATGTTGAATTCACCTGAGGATATGTACAGCATTGCAGAAGGCAGAATACATGACAACACATGAAGAAATCATGAAGTAGCTTCATAATGTGTATTCCCAATCACTTACAGTTTTCTAAAAGTAAACAAGTAAGCATGTTGCAATTTCTTTTTTGATCAATATCATACAGGTTTGCTGAGCACATGAAAGTTTTCCTCTAAGAATTTGTTATACACTAATAAGGAATCTTCTAAAATTAATTTTTACCATTGATTGTATAAAAATCAGGAAAAAGAAAACCCCTCCAAAAATCTGCAATTTGAAATTAGATGTTCTGTCCAGATCCACCATATTTTTTTTCTAACATTATACAAGAGCAAAAGTTGACAAAATACCATCATGAAACTTATATTGTGGAAGGCACAGAATATAACATGCCTACTCCTCCATAGATCACACTTTCAAAGTAATATCTGCTATAAAGACTTTGATAAATAGTTCTCTATCTATACCTCATTTTATATATATAAAAATTATATATATATATATAGACACACATACCTATGTATGCAATAGACAATAGATTAAACATCACAAGCATACTCTAATTTTGTGGGGTCCTGTATATCTCTAGCTTTTCTCCCTCCTTTCTCCAGGAATAACTTGGTTGCCACAGATCACCAGTGCCCTAGATTAATGACAAATATCTCTTTATCTCATTACCTGAATATCATTTATCTAAAAAAGAAACTAGAATACAATTAAACAAAGAAGTATGCAAGGCACCAAAGGAAGATCGGTGGCTAAACCAGTTTATCAGAGTAAGATGTTGTTTTCACAGTGATTTATGCCTCAGAGCAAACATTGAGACTGCTTGCTGTGCTCACAGCCCTTTAAGAAGACAAAAGAGAAAATGTGCCAATCTAATAGTTCTGTGACTATCATGCATGGAGAGTTGTTCCATTAGATACAATTTCACAGCAGCTTCCAATTTCTGTTTTATATGGCTGCTTAATGGTTTGTAGGGCTTTTTTGTTTGGGTTTTGGTTTTTTTTTTTCACTCCAGTTATTTATCAAATACAATACAGCAGCTATATTTTGAAATAGAATAGTTTAAAGAAAATGTTTAATACAATTCCCTTTTGCTAATAAAGAGGTAAAATAGTCAAACTGAAATACATTTATTTCTATTGAAAATAAAGCCAGTTTTATGAAGGTAGAACAGAATGGAAGCCTCAGGGTATTAATCTGGTGCTATACTGACATACTTTGGTACTTCAATAACAGGATGATGTTTAACATTTTGCTGACAATAATAGGTAAGATTAGATTTTTCTCATTTGAGTTGGGACTTGCTGGGAAGTGGCTGGTTCAAAGGAAGTTTGTATCTTACCCCGCAGCACTCTAACCAGTTAGCATGACCAGCAAACTGGGAAGGATGGATGAAGAGAGGTCTGAGGTACTCAAAAGTTTTGCTTAAGTCTTCTATGACAGCATTTCTTTCACATTTCTCAAGTAGTTGAACTGCAAAACAGGGGATCGGGGAGCAGAGTTGACCTATATAACAGAAGGTTGAGTTCATGACCTGAGGAACCTGAAAATTCATAAGTCTATACCTCTTTATACCAAAAAGAGGTATCCCAGAGTCTTGAGGGAGTGAGCTCATGTGGTCACCAAGCCACTCTCCTTGACATTTGATATGAGCTGTTCAGCATGGAAAACAGAAAACTCCAGAGAGACCTTACTGGGGCCTTTCAATACCTAAAGGAGGCTATCGAAAGATAGGGACAGATTTTTAGCAGGGCCTGCTGTGATAGGTCAAGGAGCAATGGTTTCAAACTGAAAGTCTGTGTATTTAGACTAGATGCAGGGAAGAAATTTTTTCTGATGAAGGTGATGAAACACTGGAATAGGTTGCCCCATCCCTGGAAACATTCAAAGTCAGGTTGAATGGGGGGTTGTACAACCTGATCTAGTTGAACATCTCCCTTCCCATTACAGGGGGGATTGGACTATGTGACCTTTTAATCCTATGTGACCCTTCCAACCCAAGCTCTTCTATGTTTCTATGATTAAAACCAGACAACTTTTTGTGGTTTAGGAGAGGTTTGTACACCAAAGCAGAAAAGTAACTACTACTAGGTGGTCTGGCTGACACTAACTAATTTTTGTGCATATATGATCATTACCAATATGTCTTATCTATTTTCCTTTAAGAAATGCTCTCATAAAATCATCCATTACTTGAAACACCCAAGTTAATCTTTTGAGATCAAAGCTTTCTCCCACCTTTCCTGGTTCACCAGCTTGGCATGGAATAAGTTGCATCTCTTTTTACAGTGAGTTTTGAAATGAGAAAACAATGTTTCCCATTATATCTGGCTATTTCCAGTGCTCCAAAACAAATGACCACTGATAACAAGATGAACGACAAGCCTTTGGAGTGAATCCAGCATGAGATGTGAATATAGGCCACCAGAGCTATTGTTATTTATTGTGCCTCCATTTCACTCCACTGAGCATGCTGACACAGCATTAATTAATAATCTATTCTGAATACAAAACCTCTGATACCACTTACATTAGAATATTTTTATATCATGTTATATGTCATTAGAGTCGACATAATGATAATATCCACTTTGTAATGGAAATCATTGTAATAGAAAGAGCATTAAAACAACATGGTACATTAAAGTGTTATTTGATATATATTCACTGAATTATTGCCAGAAGGCAGAACATAGTAGGATGAGTAGAAGGCTACAAATATCACTACTCTGACTCCATTAATAAAAACATTATATCTATTTTGATTGTCTGTCTTACTGTCTTAAATCTTAACTTTTTCCTTCATCATGTTCTCTGCAAATTGCTGGGTTTTTAAATACATGCTCATGTTCTTATGAAGTTGCTTCAAATGCACAGAAATTTTAAGCGAATTCTAGGATTTGGACTTAATTTGTGAATGAAGAAGGATTATTGGACCTTGTCATTACAGGGGTGACTGTCAGGACTGTGTGATATAAGCGATAAATTTCCAGGGATTCCCACAAGGAAGGAATTGCTCCATGTGATAAAACATATGAGCCAGACTAGGACTATATATCCCTTCTATTACAGTAAGTGAATCCTAGAACCCATTTGCTGTTTTCTAAGCTGTGCAGGCACTTTTGTAAGACAGAATGTCCAATCTTTTCTCAAGAAGAGAAAAATAAGTTCTTTTTCTATTTCAGTCCTTCACTTACCTGTCTGAAGTATTCAGTAGGATTTATTGTAGATCTTTAATATACAGATATGGTTCCTGTGTAGCTAGTGGCTGCTGCCTAAAGGGGATTAGGGCTTGTTGTGGGATGCACAGGGAAGAACACAGCCTTGCAGTCCAGTAAAACCTGTGCTATGACTGGTTGTGGTAGGTAAGCGTGAATCATCAACCAACACGTGTCAAATCTCTGCAGATGCAGAGAATTATACAAATGAAGCTGACAGCTTGCTGCTATTTGATAATTTTAGCCCTGCCAGATCTGGCAGTCACATAAAAAGGATTACTCAGGGTACCACAGTCACACTTGGCTAGAACTTCTGTCAAACTGCCTCTAAATACATCATTAGGTAAAACAGTCACTTATCTTTGTCTTTTGTGGGGCAATGAACAATAAGCATCTGACTGCTTAAGTGTTTTTATGTTGTTCTCAGTGTGTGAATGTGCGCACCCATGCCTTTAGAAGATTATTCTGCACCTGGTGTTGTAAAGCACAGAGCAAATGCTGCAGTAGGTGGCCATCAAGGCCTCGTGCTGAACATGTCCAGGTGTCGTTTCTCTCTTCTGGCCTCAAAAACAGAGGCCTCCAAAGCAGATACACCTAAATGACAAATGGTTTGGTTAGTACTTCTGACAGCGCATACCCACCTGCATCCTTTCCTTGAGGAAAGAAAAATGTTTACAATTTAGATTCATTATGCACTTCTCATGGGTTTTGTAAAAAAGGCTATACAAATAAACACTAATCTGTATAAATAAATTATCCTGACAAATAAAATAGTTTGAATTATTATTATATTAAATATAATTTTTAAGTCATTTGAAAATACTGTTTGCTGAGCTGCTTTGTAGTAATTTCCAAGCCATAAATACAGAACTGAAACAGTTATTTTTTGCTTTGATGACATTAAAAAATTGTTAAGAATAATTGTACTCCTACTCTTTAAAGCAGAGTACTGTGAGTATGCGGATGGAGGAGCTAAGCTTCCTGGAAATCTGGATGCAGTTTCTCACTCTTAGCACAGATGCATCATGACCTTTACACATTGGCACAACAGTATAGGATTGTTGCTACACATTTTCTGAGAGACATTTGTCTCTATTCCTGTTCATTGAAGAACAAAACAAATTTGAAGTAAATAAAAATTTTAACTCTGCTTGAATCCAGAAGTACCTTTTTTTAAATTTTAAGTTATGTCATTACACCAATCTGTTTTATAACAACAGCTAGAAACCACATCCAAGATCAGAGTAAAAAGATGGCTCATTGTTTTACACTGATTTTTAATTATAATTCATTGAAACAGTAATTTAAGTTCATTAGAGCATCAATTTCCTAATGGCTAGATATATTTGAAATACAAAACTGTTGGTATGAAAGATAAAAGAAAGAACAAAAGTGAAAAGCTTTTTTTTTCTCTCAGGTAAAATAATGCCTATATTAATAATACTTTGTACAGGTGTAAAGGAGTTTAAATTATAATTTTATCTATTATACATATACTTACATTACATTACCTGACATCAGCTAGTTCAAATTTGTTAGGAGTAACAGATGGAAATCACCCTGAGGTTAATATCTCTTCTCTTCTGAACTGCCAGCTTCCAGCAGGTTTTTATATGCTTAATTTTGGTATGCTGCTGCTTGCAAATTCACACTGTAAGCATTTTTCTTCCTTTTTTCCCCCTTATTTTTTGTGTGTGTGTATGTGTGTGTGTTTATATTCTTTAGTATATATCAAGGGAACTTTCTGCCTTTTTATTCATTATATTCACCATAATTGTGGTCGTATTCTTGTCCTCATGAGTCTGCTGTTTGATCACTCTTAGAAGCATCTGCTATCAGCTTTGCATTTCTCACAGCAAATACTCTGAACATATCTGTTCTTTGCACTTCATCCTTCAACATTATTTTGTTTTTCACTAAAACCTTGGCAGAAATCACATGACAGTTATTTTTCTGTGAAATGCTGAATGTTTAATCTCCTGTGTAAGACATTCAATGTATGCTTAAGGCACAAAATGTGTGTTCTTATCCTATGCAAGTATGAAAAGCTTCAAGTAGCTGATAATGTTGTACATTGGGGAAGTGAGCAATCTGCCGAAAACCAGGATGGGCTACACTGGAATATCCTATCCCTTTTTTGTAGTAGGGAGGCTGTAAGACAGTCAAGACTGCATTTTATCACCATCTAACAAATACTTAACATATGTTGAAGTCAAAGACATTTTTAGATACACAAATTTATACCAATAAGTTCCTAAATAAAATATGCTGCACAATTTCACAGATTTTCAGAGAAGCAAAAATTGAACAAGATCTACTTCATTGTACACATCCTCTTCCTATTAGGAAAAATCTTTTAGACAGTAGTTTTTTAAAGCCCGTGGAAAAAATCCTGAAGTGCAAAGCCTTGTTCAAAGCTCACATGCTATTCAATATCTCATCAAAACAAGATGTTGTGTATGTGTGTGTTTCTGTGAAAGATGAGTGAACTTGAAAAGTATCAGATTTATTATCTCTGTGTTCTGTGGGAAACACATAGAAAACTGTATGTTGTCTGATAAGCTTAATCTTCAATATTCTTCTCAAAAGAATTTACCACTCTTGATATTACATATACTTCCAAGTTACCTAAAACTAGTTATGAAAAGTATATTCAAAAAGAAAAGTGCTCAGAAAAACCTCATGGAAGAATTACGCGTGTTAGTATAAAACTCTTGTGCATGGATATTTAATATAGTTATTAATTACCCAGGCAACATTAAACTCTTTTTAACACTTGTCTGCAACACCAAGAATTACAGGGTTTACCCTGTAAAATTTCCATGGTTGAATCAGACATGAAACCACACACTGGGTATTAAGTGGTTTATGATGCAACATTCACTAAACACATCTTTAGCACTTGAATTACTAGAATAACAGGTTTATGTTATGCTTATCTCTGCCCAAGAGATAGGATTAAAGAAAAGACACTTGGCCTTAGCCTTTCATGAACACATGCTGAGAGCAGACACATGATGGGAAACAAAAACTTTAGGTCATTCAGGTTCTGATGAGAACTACAT
Organism: Melospiza georgiana; assembly: GCF_028018845.1. Taxonomy (NCBI): domain Eukaryota; kingdom Metazoa; phylum Chordata; class Aves; order Passeriformes; family Passerellidae; genus Melospiza; species Melospiza georgiana. The sequence goes on from NC_080431.1 coordinate 99,022,115, forward strand.
GCTAGTGTTCATAGCTCATTGTAGCATTTTAGAAATTTTACCCCCACACATCCCTTGTTCTCAAATTATTCCAGACTCTTCCTTCCTCAGTTTTTGGTTTAGTCATTCCAAACCCAGATTTTTAGGCTTTTTTGTTTAAGTTTCTACTCTTTTTTCCCATTCTGTTTATATTTGTTGGAAAAAATAGCTTCACAAAGCAAACCAGGTAAAATTAGGATGTTGAAAAATGTGGTCTGCACAATAAACACAGGTAGTTTCTGGGGCCCACAGAAACTCAGCTGTAGATTCAAAGATTTTCTATTGCCAGATTGAAGCACGACCAGTAGGACTGAAATCTTGGAAGATTTAAGAATTTTAAAGTTAACAAGTCTTCCAAGGGTTTGTGTGTACTGAAGTATTGAAAAAAAAAGTCTTTAAATTTGACCTACTTGTGCAGGGTTTTTGGAACATAAAAAAAGAAGTCACATTTCCTACATGGCCCTTTCTCTACTGCTTTTCAAGGCCTTTTACTACAGGAGAAATAGAACCAGAATTATCAGACTACATGATACCATTTTTTTCTTTTACAATGGTAAAAAAATATTTTCCTGTATTCCAATCCCTAAAAATGCCTGAATAGCTTTATTTTTTTTTTTTTGTTTGTTTTCTGTTTCTTTTAGTCAGCCTACAGGCTGGGAAATTTCAGTCCAGATGGCTGAAGTTTGGCAAACTTATAAACAAGCGAAATCAGGGTCTTAAAATGGAAGTGATGGGCAACATTACTAATTAGGCATTCTATATTTATTTTGCCCAGCTGCCTCCTCTTTTCCATCCCCAAATAAAAATAACCAAGAAAACAGAAAATTGAATTTGGTAAAAGATTATGGGTTTGAAGCTTTGTTTTGAGGGAGGGATTAATGAAATCCTGTGCATTAATATCTAAACATACATTTAGGTAGCTATCATCTCCCCTGGACACTTCCATTTTTTCCACAACCTCTCTAAAATAGAATTGTTTGAGTTATTCAAATTATGCTAATGTTCTCTCTGTAGGTGTAAATGTTTGGCAGCTATGTGCATTCTAGAAGTGTTAACTCTTGTCCATTCGCTGTTGTATCTCAACTCCAGCTTGATAGGTTTACCACTTATGTGCAAAGTCAATGTCAAAACAAAGGGAAAAGTTATGTTGGTGGCAATCTGAACTTTCTGATTCTGGTTTCAGATAACTCATTTTACCATCTTCCTGTGTTTCTGCTTTCTCTTTAGCACTGGAAGCTGACTGCAGCCCCTCTGTGAGCAGTCCATCAAGCACCCCCACACACTGACAGGCAAGCGCGTCCCTTCCTGGGGCCCGAGCGCCTCGCTGGCTCCACGCTGGAAGCACTTTTGATATTATGGTCTTTATTTGAACTTTTGAGGTCTGTGTTTGCTGGAGAAGATTTATACTCTGCATCTCAGATGTGGTAATATGGAAAAGCCGGAAAAAGACAGCCATGGAACCACAGCACCATCAAGTGACAATTGCCTCTGTCACTGTAAACTCTACCTCATGAGCACACATAGGTCATTTCACTTTTGTCTCTCACCCTCTTTTGGCCAAGGATATTTTAAAAAATACATTTCTAACTGTCAAATAATTAAATTGAACCTATTTTTCTTAGTGAAGTGAAACTTTATTCCATTAATGTTTTTGTATGATGTTTTTTGGAAATACTGTAATACATTTGGCTCAGGGTACATACCAAAGGCTGCATTGAGCTGACTGGGCTTCCTTTCCAGCCACTTTTCATACACAAGGTATTATTAGGCACATTATTTAGTGTTTCTATGCTTTAGCTCTCCTGAATGGAGTGACAAAATTGTAGTTACCCCTACTTTAAGTGCAGCCATACAAATTAAATACATTATATCAAGGAACTATATAAGTCCAATTCCTTTATAATATTTTTTATTTCCTTTCTGTTTCTCTAAGGAATTTATGGGGATTTAAACTGACAGTATTACGTGTTGTGATCTTACCTAGACAAACAAAAGTATTCACAGGAATTTTCTCAAGTCCACACTAGCATTTTCAGTGGTTCAGATGTTCCATCAAATCTACAAAGCAGAGAAGAGACCACATCAGGAACCAGCACAGGAATCAAAAGATGAGCATCAGTTCTTCTTTTATCAGGCCCTAAAGTGGACTAGAAGACAGCAAAGGACCCCAGTTAGGCTTTGTGCTAAGTGAAGTGCAGAGGTGATTTTTTTCCACTTCTCCCACATCTGGAGCTTTCTAGCACCTGCTTTGATTCCACATGCAGAGAGACCCTTAAGCTGTGCTATATCAGGCCTTCAGAGGCCTTTGAGACTATGCCTTTTTCACATGTAGTCCTTCTGTTCAGAGTAAAGGACAGGAAAATGGGGCAAAAATACCTTCATGTCACACTGAGATCCTTATTGGCAGAATGTAAGCCTAAACTGACATTATCTTTTCCTACAGCATATCTCCTTCATAGATATTCTATCACATGAATGGAGAGGCATGACAACATGTATCATATGAGGTTTTTACTGCCCAAAATGATTATACCTCAATATAACATAGAAGGAAGTTTTACTGACCATTAATACGTTATATATGTGTATACAGAGAGATACCTAAATATGTGGACAGGTTGTATATATATATATATATATATATATATACACACATACATTGTAACAACATACTAGGGTATTTTTCACTTTTATTACTCTCATGAGGTTTATTCACAGACATGAGCACTAAATAGTGGAACAATAAGCAAAAACATCATAAATATCTTTACCACTAGAAGTAGATTCAGGTCATGTCACCATTTCTGCCCATCCTTGGCTCTGGAGGAGTCAAAGTGAAGGGGAAAGTAATTTGAACTAATGGCTCTTAGACTGCCAGTAAGTAAATAATGTCAGACATTAGCCATCGTCCTGAGGCCAAAATCTGCAATTCTGTTAATGTCCCAGGCAGTCTGACTGAATCAGAAAAGAAGCTTTTCACTTGCTCCCTCACTAGGTCCTTCTCTCTTGTTAAGTATCTAGGGCTTGGAACTTTCTGTGGGCAACATACACAGCTTCATCCAGAAGGAATGTGGACATTTGGATTGCACAAACACCTCTGACTGTGAAAGGAAACAGGTCTTGCTTAAGCTAGAGCATTCTACAGAAGGTTTTGGAAATGGAGAAATGTATTCCTAAAATATAGTGAAAAAAATTCTACATCCTTTGGGAAAAATATTGATGTGTTTGCAATAAAAATCCAATAAAGATAGAAGTACCCGGCTTCCAAAAACTCTTTGTGTAGATTTCTGAAATACATGAGTCCCCACTATGTTCAATCTGTCTCTACATCTGGTCCCAAAACATGATTTGTGATTTTAATATGGTTGGTAAGACATAAGTTAATGTGTTTTTCTCCGCTAGAACTAAAGCATTAAAAAAAAAAATAAAGAGGGAATGTTTGTAAAGTATGTAAAATGAGAGACAGAGAATTTCCTGAGACAATAGCCCATAGCAATAATGGTTCTTACTCTTGCTGCCTACAGGTCAGTCCAACACATTTATGGTCTTTATACTTAATAGATGAGTCAAGTGGGGGGACCTCACTGTTACAACTATTTTCCTTCCTGAAATCCCATCCTGTTTTAATGCTGTTCACATTTTTCAAAATTATCATTTGAGCTTTTGCATTAAATTTTAGAGCAACAACTAAAATAAAAGTAATTTTAAAAACCCCAAAACACGTAAGAGGAAAATTTGGAGGTTTTTTTGTTTGTTTGTTTGTCTATTTGTATGTTTGCTTTTCTAAAAATGCAGAAGTTTTTCTGGGAATCCAGTAATCACTGGCTTTTCTACAAGGCAGTCTTAGCTGCCTGTGTCACAGCACTCACATTAATTTTCCACTAAGAGAGATAATATTACAGGTACTATGTGTTAAATAGCAGCCAAAAGTCTAAGTACTGAGGAGTGTCTATAGCAGTTGTCACTGTTTCCTCCTGCAGCATTTGTATCACTCTGATATTATGTGTAGAATGAAAGCTGGAAGCATAAAATCTCTCGAGTTGGAAGGGACCCACAAGGATTGTGGTGTCCAACTGTTGGCCCTGCCCAGGACAACCCTAGGAACCATACCATGTGCTGAGAACATTTTCCAAATGCTTCCTAAACTCTGTTAGGCTTCGTGTTATGACCACATACTTGGGGAGCCAGAAGTTACAGTGCCCAATCCCACTCTGCACGAAGAATCTTCTCACAGTATCCACTCTAATTCTCCCCTGACACAGCTTCAGGCTGATTCTGTGATTCTATGGGATAAAAAGTCTATTTAGTCCTTGTGGAATAAGGCCCATAAGAGTATTTTTATTGTAGTGAGATTGGTTGCCAGTTTCTTCAACTCTTATAAATGCGTCTCTAGAGATGTGATATTTGATAGGTACTTTTTTTTATAATCCACATCTCTGAAAGAGCTGAAAGATCCTCCCCTCAGAGAGATCTAGGTACATATTTCTCAATGAATTTTTGTTTGGCAGGACGACAACTTCCTTTGCAGAGCACACTGAAGTTCTGGGGCTAGTGTTCCTCATTTGGCTATCTCCAAGAATGATGTGGGTACTGTGGTAGAGGGTTTTGCACCTTATCTTTGTAACGATGGCTCAGAAAAGATAGCTCAAAATTAAGGGTGCTACACCAAAGTATAGGCCAAAGAGCTCTAGGGTAGATGTGCTGCAATGAGACAGCAGAACATGCCATGGACTGGGAGGAAGACTGAAGCCACAGACCCCCCACTCTTCCTTGCTCTGAGGAGAGATAGAGGGTTGTTATTCCGTGGATTGGAGCATTCTTATGAAAGTAAGCATGTGTGAATCAGTACAGGACAATTCTCTGGTGCAGTGGGAATAAAAAACATTATGTACTGCTTTTACCTGCTTCCCTGCAAAACTCAGGACACGCTGGTTTCCATTCTTAGGTTTGCTTATGCATTTTATACCCAACCATCTGTGTCAAAAATGCACAAGAAACATAGGATTGGGCACTGGATATGAGACATCCTTCTTTTATTCTCTTCCTCCCTCCTTAGTGCCTGGCAACACATTCCCATTCTCTGTCAAATTGTGCTATTCTTTTCCTGTGTTTTGGTAGAGTTGGACTGTCAATTACTGGGTACCCTCTTCCCCAGAACAGCCAGTCTTCTGTGCTTAGAAGGTTTGAGAACTTTGAACCTAGCTGTAGGGAGATCTGAAGCTCCCTTTCTGTGTTGTGAAGGCATGTTTAGGTGAAACATGAGTTTTCTAAGCCTCTTTCTTCCCTGCATTAACTGTGTGCTGGTTTTTGTTACACAGTAAAGCACACAAGCTAGATGCTTGTGGGAAAAAACAAAGGCTCTTCCAAAAGAAAGCTCTCTGGAATTCTCCACTGTCGTGACTATTGCTAGTTCCACAGTACAGCCCTTTGCCAGAGGTTAGTGCCAGCCGGTGTGGGCTTCTCAGAGGGAGCAGGGCAGCAGATGGTCACACTGACCAAGGTCACACTGACCAAGGTCACACTGACCAAGGCAGCACCACCAGCACCCCCACGAGCTCCTCTGCACTGCTGCCTCTCACAGAGCCTGACTGAAGGGGCTCACATTCCAATCAACCTGCTCAAATGTCTTCAGCAGAGGAATGATCTTTCAGACCTAAACACTGACCTTAACTTAATTTAGGAATGGAACTTTCAATTTTCTGACCTTTAAAACCAGAGTATTTCTCCCAGAGCAGCAGCTGACTTTTTAATTATAGAGTAAAAAGAAAAATAATTCATCTTAAGAAAATCAACATTGTGTTTTAGAAAATGAAGGATAGTAATTTAGATATACATATAATTATATTTATCTTAGGAAAAAATACAGAGCTCACATTTATCATGAGGGGTTCTTCTATTCCATTTGGAGTCTAAAGAAGTTAATGAATTGATTACAGTAATAACAGGAATAAATGAAATAAGTCATCCTGCAGAAATAGAAGTGGAAGTCTGAATTTAGTATTCTTACAGTACAATTTTTCCAGCTAATACCTATGTCTGTAACACATAGTTGAGAGGGAAATCTTACAAACTTAATTAACATTGTCTGACAGGTCCCAGCCAGTGTAATGGTGCATTCTTTCAGGCTAATTTTATAACATAAAACAAACAGATGGGAGGGGTCTGAGATTCCTGTGGCAGATGATTACTCACAAAGTTTCTAGGTCAATGGAATACTTAAAAATCAAAATCTTAATATTAGTTATTAACGTGAATGAATGAACAAATTAATGAAATTGCTAAAGTAAATGAAAAGTGCTAATCTAATTGTACTGTTCTGAGCTCTGCGAGAACTTTTTTATCATTTAGGAACTGTTTCAGATTTTTCATTTTCTTCAAGAATCTACAAGATTCTTGTACTGATGATACTGGGAAATCAGAAATGTAATTTTAAGGTAAGGAGCTTGGGAAAAAGAGAGACTGAAAGAGGTTGCACAGCTAAGATTTTATAAGGAAACATTATTAGATTTGTTCATTAAATAAAAAGGACATCTTTATGGTACCATGGAATCATGATACTAGAAAGAATCATGCTATTTAAGGAGAGCATATTTTACCATTAAACCCACTTACAACCATACAGTTGGACAAGATTTCTTTTAAAAGTAATGAGTAGTTATAGATATATTAATATCTAACAATATCTCCTGATTTCTTGTAAATTAACATTATTCTTTGATTGTGTCAGATGTCATGCTTTATGAATTCCTTAGTTTCTAGGGTCTTTGAACTTAACCCCAAAGCTGAAATTAAATGAACTTTTAAAATTAAATCTGTTTCTTATTTTGAAGTTTATTTGTTCACGGCTTATGCAATCCACTCAATATTTTCCTAATTGAAGCATGTAGATTTCAAGGAAAAATCTGTCATCAATTGTCGGAAATAGCTGCACTTTCAAAACACTATAACAACTCATCAGCGTTTTTCACATGTTTTTCAATCTCCAGATCTTGCCCACCAAAAGCTCCAAAGACACCCTTATCCAACTTCTTCTATGTGGGCTGGTCAAGTGAAAATATCAAAATGTGGAGAAGGAAGAATTCCCTGGAGAATATCTTGATCTCATTCTACTTGTTCTAATATAAAAGTAATGGAATTATGGAGACCTGCAGTGATACATGCCATTAATTGGAATATTGTGCATCTTCAGCTTAGACTATTTGTAAATAAGATGGATGTTATAAAGCTCTCTAGAAATCTATCAAAGATTCTTTTCATGCAAAGCAGTAAGGTGATCATTTTATACCAACCTTGCAGTTTTGAAATGTTCCATAAGAATCTCTTCAGCACATGGATCTCAATATACAGAGATTTCAGAATGCTTGAATGTGCTTATTTCCTTCTGTGTTTTCCTTCTAAAGTGATCTAGTGGAAATGATGCATAAGAGAAAAAAAATTAAGGAGTTAAACAGAAATTATTACTCCTCCATAGTTTTGAAGCTAAATGGCTTCAAAGCTAAATGTGTGGAAGCATTTCTGTCTTGCTGCTGGAGTGAGTCATTTTTGGACAGTACTCAGCCTGGGTTAAGCTGGTAAAATCTGCTCCTCAAAGAGAGGAGCAAACCATATTGGCATTTTTAAAGCATCCTTTTGATGCCAGGTGACAATGGCTCCTTTCAAAATGAGAAATGTAGGGCCACTGTATTGATCTTTCAAGAGACATCAGTCCTCCTACAGTTGCAGAGCCTCCAGCTATAGCTCGTGTAGTACTGTGAACTTTTCTTCTTCAAAAATGCTGAAAATGGCCAAATGTACTTCTGCTTCTTTTTATTTTTTTTTTATTTTAACAATGTTCTTGAATTTAGGGCAAAAAAAATCACTTCGAGATGCCAAAAATAGCCCAGCATTCCAGATTTTATTAAGGCTTGGAAATCTCTCTACTAAAAATATAATTGTATTTTAAAATTTTATAATCACACTATAAAAATATATATTTCATTCAAAATCATGTAATGTATTAAATCAGTTAATCACAAACACCATAGAAAGTAATTAGAGCTATTAATAGTAGATGGAAACATTTAAAATTCTACTGAGATCCAGAAACACTTAAAGAGAATGCTATCTTCTCACAATGAGAACTCAAATTTGCACAAAGAAGCAGGGTCTTTCAGCATTATTTAGAGAAGTATTTCATACATTTTCTAAATAGGTCCTCTATGCTCCAAATTCTTGAATCAATCCTGCACATATTATTTATTCTCTCATAACATTGTATCTCAAATAAATACCTCAATACATAGAGTAGAATTTTAGGTTATTAAGATGGCTACTAGTGCACTGTCAAATCATGGGCTGCCTCAGATATGATTTCTAAGAAACATGTTCGTGATCAATTTCATAGTTTGCCAGTTCAGCCATCCATATATATTATGAAAAAGGTAGCACTTGAGGAGGCTTTAAGGTAATCATATGTTATTCCAGATCTCCTTTCTCCTTGTGTTCTTTTGTAGAGTGAATGCTAATACAACTACAGGTGAAACAACATTTCAGGAATCAGGAATATAGCAAGTGTTTGTGTGTGTCCCTCTAGCATTCTATGAGATATAGGGGGAAAATAGAGGCCAGTTAGAAAATCAACTTGTAACAAAAACAAAAACACAAAACAAAACAAAACAAAACCAAAAAAAAAAAAAAAAACACAAAACAAAAACTAGAGAGGAATGGTTTGCAACATCACTTAGAATTTTCTGATTCTTTAGAAAGGTTTTTAACACCTGATTATTTAGTAAAAAAGGACATCTCCATCCATGTTAGTCAGTAAAGAATTCCAAGGGTGTTATTATAAATTGCATGTCTCAGTGAATGAAATAAACTGAAACTACAGCTAATACCATCCCAACTTATCATAACTAATACTTTTCTTTTAATTTATCTCAAAAGTTCGAAATAACTGCCCAGGTGATCCCTATTTCAGCTTGTCTACTAATTATTTTCTTCTTAAAGTGAATAGTTGTCAGGGATGTGTTGGAGTAATTCTTGACCTTGGAAGTCAAAAAACACAGTTGATTACTGTAAAGTCTAATTATCCCTTACAGGGATAGTCACAATTGCTAACTTTGCTTTGAAGAAATTAAGATCCTTGGTGGATACAAAGAAGGAAGATTACTCCAGGGGCTGAATTAGACCAGGTGGCTAACTTCTGATAGGTTTTAGCAAAGCACTTGAGCAACCCTGATTTCTAGAAGAACAAGGCCCACAGACTCAGATGTACTGCTGATTTTTAACGTACAAGGCATAAATATCGATTTATGTCTGTGTTTCTGACAATGGTTTGCCTAATCCAGACCAGAATATGTTTAATTTCCTTTGCAGCAAGAGCACATTTCTGGCTCACATCCAGCCTGGTGTCCACTGGGATCCCCAGGACTTTTTCTGCCAACCTGCTTTCCAGCTGTACAGCCCCTAGTGTGTATTGCTGCCTGGAGCTGTTCCTCCTCCAGCGCAGAATTTTTCACTTCCTCTTTGTCCTGGGTTGACTATATGATGCTTCTATCCCCAATCGTCTCATTTTGTTTATGTTGAATAATAAGTTTTGCACCTTTAAGAGTGTTCCAGAGAGTGAAGGGGGGGAGAGAAGAAGCGCGCAGTTTGTTTTCAGACACTCCACTCCTCCACATTCCTGCTCCTGGACTGTGTTGTCTGTGGATGAACAGACAGCAGGACAGAGCTCTTCTTTTGTTTTTTAGTTAGTGTTAGCTAGCTGAGGCAAAGAAGTGCCCTGGACTGTTTTTTTCCCTTTTCTTTGGACCTCTTGAAACTGCTCTGGACTGAACACCCAGGAGAGCAGCGGCAGCTGTGGGCCACCGGGCCAGGCCTGGCCTGCGACAATTCCAGCACGGAGGGACTGATCAGAGACTGAGTGAGCTGAGCTTCAACCCGGGGTTTCGTCTTGTCATCTCTTTTAGAGTGGCAAGGGGTCTCATTGTTTGATATAGTTTTGGTTTTATTGTTTAATAAACAGGTTTTTTCCACCTTTCTCCAAGGAGGTATTTTTTTTCCTCCCGGACCAGTTGGGGGGAGGGGCTGATTGGATCTGATTTTCCCACCGGAGCTCCTCTGGGGGATTCTTCTCCAAATTTGCTCTAAACCTGGACACTCTTGTTGAACCTCATGAGATTCCTGAGAGTCTGTTTCTCCAACTGTTGAGCTCCTTCTGGATGGCAGCACAACCCACTGACCCTGACATCAGCCACTCCTCCCAGTTTAATGTCATTTACAACCTTGCTGAGGGTACACTCTGCCACATCATTCACATCATTAATAAAGATGCTAAACAGGAGTGGAGCCAGGACTGGGTTCATTAGCATTCCTGTTCCAATTTATCAGTGACATACCACCAGTAGTATTAAGAAAAAAGTTCTGAATATACTTAGACCTGAAAATATTTCACCTTCTGGATTCTTACAACAATTCTCTGCAGCAGTACTCAAAATTTCTCCAAGCTGAGGAATTCAAATGAATGAATTTAGTAGTAAAAATATAGAATCATAGGAAAAAAAATAAGACAGGAAATAAAAAGGTAAAAAAATAGTAGTGAAGAAAATAATCTGCAGGCCTATTCAGTAACCTAAACCTTGCATCAAGGTAAGCCATTTATTTCAGGTGACGTGTGTAGAACCCTGAGGCTTTGAGGCCATAGCTCATTTGTGTTGTTAGACACTGAGACATACAGACAAATGAAAGATAGGGAAAATGTGAGAAAAGTGAAGAAATCCTGAGAGCAAAGGCAAGAAAGCTGTCAGGAAGTCATGCAGGGACATAAGCAGCTTACAGAGCCTATGAGCAAGTATAATGTCTCTAAGGAATATGACCTTAATAAATGCAGTCCATTATACCTTTAGAGTCAGTATAGCTTCAAAGCTATTTGCATGTAAATGATTGCATTTTCTGTCACCCAGTATTATCTGATGATAATAAAGCATAGCATTTTTTTGTTGTTGCTGCTCATATGATTTATGCTCCAGTTCTGCCTAAAAGCTACAGAGAAGAGCTACTGAAGTTGGTATTCTACAGCAAAACTTGGTACTCTACAAAAATTGAAGATAAACAGATTCAACAAAACCATACTTTTAAATTTTTTTTCTCTGTATTTTCAGTATAGAAATGTGTTGCCTTAAGTAATACCCTACTTGGTTGTTTGCTAGAAGAATGTAACACATTCTATAGTTATCAAACACAGTGAGACTAACTAGGGTGACTATTGACTTAGGACAATCTGATGCTATGACACTGAGATAAGAATAAATGAATTTGTGGAGGGACTATATCATTAGCTACACAGAGATACACAGCTTTTCCCTAACGTTTTCCCACAGAGGGATGCCAATAAATTAAAAAACCTAAATAGTTGGCATTGAAAATTAATACAGCTACATTTGGAATGTCTGCTGCTGATGAATGGCAAATACTGTGATCCAGATGCAATATTTTAAAAATTATTAGCATATGGATAATTAAATTGACAAAAGACATCAAAGCAGAGGCAGAGAGCATTGATAAGAAAGATGAAGAAGTAGAAAAAACCATGCTCACAATCTCAAAAGAGTTATCATAGAATCATAGAATATGGTTAGTTGGAAGGGACTTTTCAGGATAATCAATTCCAACTCCTGCCCTGTGCAGGATTGGAATCACATCACCCCAGTGATCACATCGTGTGCCTGAGAGTGTTGTCCAAACCCTTCACGGACTGTCAGGCTTGGTGCTGTAACCACTTCCCTGGAGAGCCTGTTTCAGTGCCTTAACATTCTTCAGGTAAAAGACCTTTTCCTGATATCCAGCCTAAGCCTCCCTCTACTCACTTTCATGCCATGCCCTCAAGTCTTGTCACTGGTCATGAGAGTCAAGGGATCAGTACCTGCCCCTCCACCTCCCCTCGTAAGGACCTTGAAGACCACAATGAGGTTTCCCCTCAGCCTCCTCTTCTCCACTCTGAACAGACCAAGTGTCCTCAGCTGCTCCTCACACAGCTTCCCCTCCAGAATCCTCACTATTCTCATGGCCCTGTGTGGCCTCCTTAGCTCTGTATTACAAATAAGACATAATCAAGCTACACCTGGGCCCAATTCGATTTGCAAGTTGTGCAACTGTTCTCAAGTCTGAAGACATGGCCTCCACCAGGTCAGTAACTTAGTTATGTCAGAGACTGAAGAGTTCTTAACTGAGGTATTAAGTCTGAACTCCATCCGTTTTGTCCCTGTGCAACGCACGCATTTAAATTATTTGTACTGGAGTACTTTCTGGAGAAATGGATGATTTAATCTTTTGTACTTATATGTATGGTAGCACTTTCTCTCCTTTCTAGCTCTGCTGTCTTGTCTGGTATGATAGACATCAAGCATGATTGTATTCAATGAAATCTCATTTGAATTCTTTCTGTACAGGACATGAACCTAATACTTTAGATTACATTCTAAGCTGTTATTCTTATTTGACCTAACACTTGAATCAAAATTCAGAATCCTGTAAAGGTTTCTTCCAAAACAGAAACTGCTGAATAACAGCCAAACTCTCTGTTCTCTAGACAAGAGAAAAAGTTCCCTGTTTGTGGTGCCAAACTCCTTTCAGCCCACATTTAACCTGAAAGATGGCACTGCTGTGCCATCAGAGTTTTTATGATTGAATCTAGAGGTTTCCATTTGGCTCACTGCTGTCCTCTTCCATGTCTCCATCCTCCCCAGAGCTGTGCCTCATGGGCTCTGTTGGCCTTATCTGCAGTGTCTGCAAAGCTTTTCAGCTCTAGCTGTTCTACTCCTTCGTCATGTTCTGCCCTCAACTAGTGCTGTTAGAGGCTGAAAATAATAATGCAAATGAAAATTGATGGCTGACTTAAGTTAATATGGCAAGCTATGAACCAACACAGTTTCTGCAATAAGTGTGTCCAGAAGAAGCAGAAAGAAAAAGCTCAAAGAAATAAGCTTTTCAGCCACTCTGGCTCTGTGATAACATGATTGCAGGTGAACACTTGATTAATACCCTCCTACATCACTCCTACAAAAACAAGGCAAGAAGCTGCCTTTGACCATGTAATTACCACAGTGTAAGTCTCAGAAGGGTGTCTCTGTTTTACCAGGATGTATACTTACCCTAAAGTTACACGCAATTATTGTCTCAGCTGTACCAATCCTATGGAGAAATTTAAAGGCATTTAAAAGAAGGAAATGAATGTGTTAGCCAGTATCAGTCGAGTATAACTCAGCCCACAGCATTAATATTCTTTAAACATCAACATGTGGTGAGTAGTAATTTAGGAGGAAAACATTTTGTGAAGACCAGTATAATGTAATTTTACCCATCAGTAAGCAATATAGCACATCCATGAAGATTATTTACATACTGACAGCTGGTCTGATAATGCCCTTGCCTCCCTGCCTATCACCTAGGCTGTGCCAACACAGCAAAACACTTAGTGCATAAATCTTAGCATTTAGCAATTTCAGCAGTTTTGGATGGTCAGAGGTGGCTTGTAAAGTCTCCATAAAATTTGCATGGCCAAAATTTTATTTGCAACATGCTGCTAGCTTCTTACAGCACAATGGTGTTGTGGTTCCATCTGCCCTATGGCCATACATGACTTTTCTTCTAGTGTAATCCTCTACTTCAAATGGCTTTATACCCTCTGCCTTATGTAGGAATATATCTGGTATTAAACCAGCTTTTGTAGCTGTGGACTCTTTTCAAATTCCTAATCTGCTCAATAAATTGTTACTCCCTTTTACAGCTCAAGTAGTTATGGCAGCATAGTATTACATTTCATTTTATTCAGTGGACTGTGACAGCCCATAACTGTGACCTTTTTTTGTGGACATGCTTAAAGGTGTCAGGAATTACGACTTGTAGTGATCCACAAAAATGCTATTGCATTATCTCCTGATAATGTAAAGTAGCATACAATATATCATTGCTGTAATAACAGCCTTTCACTTGCTCCATTCTCTTCCTCTGTTTTCAAATGGTAAAATAACAAAACAGAATACAAATATATCAATTTGTAACAATTTTTTTTCTTTGTTTGTGAATTGAACTGGTGTTATTGATGCAAGCTATTGGCTTCTCTAGATAACCTATAATTTGAATGTATGCTTAAATTACAATTTTTCTCTAGGTTTAAGGACATCTGTAGAAACACTTCCTTTCCAGGCTACTCTGCACTCTTTCCATCAAACCTGACATAATAGATGTTTGAACATAAAAATCAATTGCATGATGTGTCTAGTGCTTTTCTTAGCTCAGAGAGCTTCTATAATTCATAGCTATAAGTCAAGCCATGTAAAACTATTTAAAATGACTAAAGATATAACCTCCTATAAAACTGCCATAACCCTTCCCTGCAGGTTATTTCAGTATAAATTTTCTGTAACATATGGATGATCATCTGATCTTCATATATCTGAATATTTTGGAAATGAGAATGACTGTACACATCAGAGCTGATCTCCAAATATTGTACTGACTTTTTATTTAAATACATTTTTAAAATAAGTCAGACAATTTTATTTATTCCTCTATAAATTATAAAAATTCTTGCTTATCTTGCTGTTCTTCCACAACAATTAAATGACAGAGAATGAATTAGTTGTGAAAACATTCAATAAATTACTTAGTGCATTATTTTAGATTACTTAAATATAAAAAAAAAAAATACGATGGTCAAAATTTAAAAGGTCAAACCTGAAATGAGACACTTCTAATAAAAGGTGATAAATAAAACCAATTTTTTATCTCACTCTTTTCGCCTTCATTGTCACATTTGCATGTAGAGTACCAGAATTTTTCCTTTCTGCTCCCAGCTTGTTTTTCTAGATCTGTGTGGGCATTTTTTTCATTAACAGCTCTGCTGAATAACAGCTTCAGTTTTCACAAAAAAAGCTTCAAGCTGCCCCAGGAAGGGCAGCCTTCCTGGACAAATTTATTCCTTCTGCTGCTCAGAGATCTGTAGTTATCAACATTACATTGGAATATTTCAAATGCTTTTATTTTAGGGGTGCCTTTAGGGGTGAGAGTGAAAGACCACAGCTCATTTGCCAGGTGTGATCACTTAGGAGCCTTTCTCTTTCTCCTTCAAAGCACATGTCACAAGGGGCAAAAAAGATTAAAGTCTCTGATGCTCTTCTTTACACATGTAAAAAGATGCTGCCTACCTTCAGTTACTTTTTTCTTTTGTTGCCTTAATTATCAGCTTCCTGTGGGAAGCCAAAGTAATTTTCTTTAAAACAAATAGAGTACAACATTAAACTTCATTTTTTCCCCTTTCTTTTTTTATTCTTTTTCCCTTTAAGAGACCATTTAATCAGATCTGTGAAAGTGATGGGGGAGTATGCTAGTCTCTAACCTTGCAATTATTTTATGATTTTTGAGGCTATACAGAGCTATTCTCTGAATTCCTCGGTGCCTCTTACAATAAGACTATTATGGCAAAGAACTTGACTGCATAGTTGCTACTCTTAATGTTTATTCACGAGGTTTTGCCTTTGAAATTAATTTTTAAGGTCAATCCGGGAACACTTATACATACAATTGTGTTTCCATGGGCTTCTTCACAATAACAATCTGCCACCCTGCAGCTCAGCACACCTTGTGGCTGGGCCAGTGGCACCTGCAGGAAAGGGCTGGCAGGAGCCCCATGAAAGTCAACAAGTGCCAAGCAGTGCCCTGGGGAGGGCAGGGTCCCTGCCATGGGACAGCCTGAGGAAAGAGGAGCCTTGGGGCAGTAATGGGCAGGGAGCTGGACACCAGCCCATGGCATGTCCTGGGACAAAGCAGAGTCCTGGCTGCATAAACAGACATGGGCCACAGACTGAGGGAAGGGATTGCCCCCCTGCACATGGTGCTCCTCAGAGCACAGCCAGAGAAATTGTCCAGTTGTTGGAGTTCTGGATGCTGAGAATTTTACACTTTCTGTGCTGACAACTCTGACTCCCAGGAGAGCGCTGCATTTTAGCTGAGGCCATGGAAAAGGCTTCCAAAATTGATTGGTAGCACTGGAACTACAGGTGTGTAGCTGATTAGAAGTGTGTAACATCACAGGGTGGAAAACTTAGAGTTTGGGGGTTTGGAATACAGTAATATATATGAAGTAAGATGGAGGTCTTAGTGTGGAGGCAGGTTGTTCTTTATCTTCTTCCTCTTCCTGGGTTTGGGTAGTATTTTGTAATTGGACAGAAAAGTCCGCATTGTGGACTTTGAGTGATTAGTTATTGGGTTAAAAGTGAAAATAATTTGGGTGTCCTTTCTTAATTGGATAAAATTTAGCCTTAAAAGACCTTGTAACAAGAGATAGTTAGCCATTTTGTGCCTTGTTATTGAAAGACTGCAGAACTCTCTGCTGTGAGACTGTAACATAGATAAGAAATAATAAGCATCTAAGCCTGAACGTGAACTATGGTCTCAAGTGCCTTCAGTCCCAACCTTGACAGAGGTAGAAAAAGGAAGCTGAAAACCAGCATCCAGTCTTGGGGCCCAACACAGCAAACTCCTGGAGAAATGGGGGGAGATTGAGGGGGCTTTTTCTGATGGCTGTTCTGGAGCACTTGTTCCCTAATAGGAGGCTGAGGGAGCTGGGCTGGTTCAGCCTAGAGACAAGACAGATTTGGGGGCATCTGACAGACCCACATAGCCTGTGAGGAGACGTCATTGAGGGTGCTCCAAGATGTAGTGACATCTCTGTGCTTGGAAGGATTTCAAGCCCTGGAACAAGCCATGAGCAGCCTGGCCCTGCTTTGGGTAAGGGGTTGGTCTATAGATGTCATGAGGTCCCTTCCTGCCTGAAAGCCAAGACGTTGCTACTCTGTCCTTCCACTTCTGATGTAAACCAGGGATATCAGGGATAACTGTGCAGAAAGCTCTATCTTGAAGGAACAAAAATAATATCAGAATGGCACAGGACTGGAAGTGTTAATAAAGACATTCATTTCAGTCAGATGAAATCAGGAACTACACATCTGAAGAAAGAGAAATGTTATATGATAAATAGTGACTTTGTTGGAAACAGAGAAATCCAGGCAGTATTTTATTTTAACCAGTAAAACTGTATGTCAGGAGGGCACGAGGCTGGATCCATTTCCTAAAAGTGCATGGCTAATGTGTTTTCCATGAGAATTTACAGACATACTTCATAGTAACAAACATCAAAAGATGTTAAGGAGTATCACAGCTCACCATAGCTGTGACTGTACGCCCCTTCTGAACCAGCCAGGTTGCCTGACCCCAGCTGGGTGATGGTGACAGCACCATCTCTGGGAAACCAAACCTTGTTCTGTTGTCTTTGGTTCAATATTTGTACATGTATAGGGAAAGAGGGGAAAAATTATGGAGCTGGAGAGTTTTCTTTTGTAGTGAATATGCTGCCAAATCTTGATAAATTTTGTCAAGACAGATATTTGTCAAAGATGTGAGAATTCATATACTTTTTTTTTCTGCATATCTCCATGTTTTTTCCTTCTTTGTTTCATGCATGATATTTTCCTTCTACATAAATGCTACTTCTGTTTAGTTATTCTGAGTGGAGTGTGTAGAGCTGAAAGCAAAGACTATTGCTGAAGGGTGAACTTGCTTGAAACCATACTATATTCATGAAAATTCAAGAGGAAAAAAAATATTTGTATATTATGTAACCCCTTTTCAGGCAACATGGATGAAGTCTGATAAGTATTCCTAGACAAAACCACTGAAAAGATTACTTTGCCTTGATGCAAAGAGAATATTTTCTTACTTTTCCAATTCTATTGGCCTGTCCATTGTATCTTTTTATTTTTATCATGTTTTGGTTTTTTTCCACAAGACACTTCCTAACTATTCCATTGTGGTCATTTCAGATGCTGTTGTGCATTTCAATGCACAAAAGACAAGAAGCCTCTACTTGTATAATATGCCTGCTGGAGTGTACAAACCTTTATATATTTTCACTACAATTATTATTATATATTTAATCAAAAGAACTTTAGTGCAAAAGTATTTTCATGTGTCATTACTACATGTATTTTTAACTGCACTTTTCTGAAGTGGATATCTGAAATAATTTAAAATGGAGGTTTGAATCAATCTTTTAATTTTATGTATGAGAAAATAAAAGGGATTTCTACAAGGAAAAATTTATACCACAAACATAGATTTAAACAATGAATAACACCCCAAGCCTAATATTGAAATTCAGTTGCACTGTCTATTCTCTAGGTTCCTGAATGTGTTAAATATCTCCCTGGCTGGTCTGCCAGGTCCCAGGACACCTGGTTGTGTGCTGAAGTTCCTGCTGTAGCTGTACAATGCAAGATAGGTTTCCTACCCTGCACTCTACTGCTACCCAAGGTCCTGATATAAAGCTGTGGAAGAAAGCTGATTAGCTGGAGACCCTAGTAGTGGCACAGGTGATCATCAATAGGGGTTGGACACCAATTAAAAGGATTATTTCCTTTGGAAGTACTCTGATACTACTAAAAGTAATTATGAGAAAGTTGAAAGCTACTCTGACAGATGCACTTCAGTGAGCATCCCTCCACTCACTTTCAGACAAACATCACTGGTGATGTGGAGTGCATTGCAGGAGACAAGCACTCCTGAGAAGCTGAGGCATTATTAGGGTCACAGCTTTATACTTTTTCTTCCTAAAAGACATCTTCAGCTTCTGCCACTACTGCATTATCATTACTTCTTACCATTCTGCATTATTATGATCTTTGCTGTCTTCATTTGCATGTTCTTGTGAGCCCACCCTGAAAGCTTTAAAAGTAATGACAGTTTTAGTAATCTGGTTTACAGGGTGTGCTAACAAGCTGCCCGATTTAGGCAAAGACAAGACTTGAAAGTGTTGAATGGATGCAAGAGGAGGCAGAAGGAAATTGAAACTTAAGTAATTGGTTTTACCTCCTTCCTCAGAAAGCGTGGTGAAAGGATGTCAGAAAGTTACCTATGGCAGCACTGAACTCAGAGCACTGAATGATTAAGCCTCTTCTCAGAATACTTAAGGTGTCATATATGTCTTGTAAAACATTTCAAACATATTAGTATTTTCTAGAAGCAACACTCCCTTGGGCAGAATTTCCAGTCTAGTTAGCAACATTTAACACTGCATTTATGGTTTTTTCTATTGCCAAAAATAACCCCACAAAAAATTAATTAGCAAAAGTTTAATCAATCATTTCACTGCTGCTATTAAGGGATTAGTATACAAGGGATTAGAAGATATAGCCTACAGCTCCTGTTCAGAAGTGTAGCAACACATAGAAGCTCTGTTCTTTCACAGCTGCCTTTTGTGTCAACTTAATATGGCCTCATTATTTTCATGCATTCTTTTTTCTCCATACCTGAGTGTTCCCCAAGCAGTTATAGCTATTTTATTTCTTAATGTTCATCTGGTCAGTATAGTGCCCGACCCTTCATTATCTGCAGGCATAGCCTCTATCCCTTGGCTTGCAGAATCCTTCAGCACAGATAAAAGCCAGTCAGTTCCTATTATTGTACCTTCCTATTTGGTGGAAAGAAATGGAAATAAACAAATTAATAATAGATTTTTAGTTATGCTTTCATTTTCATCAAGAACAAGCTTACCTGGTTGTGAGCGACAATATTTTTATAAAGTCAGGAAATCTTCCTGTAAGAAGCACAAACACAAGTACTGCTTAGAAGAAGGAACCATTATTTAACATACAAGGTTGTCCCATTATCCACAATAAGGTTGTCTTTCCTCTTTTACTAAGTGCCACCAAAAAGGTGTTCTGATTACATTTTACTGCTAACAGTGTAGCAGAAATTATCACTGGTGGATATGCAGGATAATGTCAGAAAACTATACCTGCAGTTTATCAAACAAAATTTTATAAATAAGGTGAAAAACAAAAAGTAAAAACAATTAAAAAATATCTACTAATATCTGCAAAGATTTTATTGTCATAGGTGAAGGGTAATTCCCAGTATCTATTTTAGTTCAAGGTTCTAATAGAACTGTTTTATGTTAAATAAAATTACATTAAAAGATACAATAGATCCAAATACCGTAGTGCATTAACACTGCACAGTAATGCAGGGTGATAAAAGAGTCAGAAACTGAGAAGGTCTTTAGGATGGAAAGGTATATAGCCATGTCTGTGCCCTTAGCACACTATTTGTACATGGTATAATTGACTGAAACTTACACATTTGCAAAACCCCATTACCTTAATCAAAATAAAATCCATAGCAGAGGGCATAGAAGTGCTTTCTTTAACATTAATCACAGATATTAATTTCTCATAGCAAGGCATTTCACATAACTTGCCTAAGTTGTCTGGGTCATCTATGTTGAGTCACTGGTTTGATAGCAAGTGATAATGATGGTTTTTCAGTGTTACTTCTGCCAGGGAGTGTTGGTCTAAGGTGTCAAAAAATAAATTAAAGTAAGGTGGAGATATGCCTGAAAAACAAATTGTGCCAAACTCCTATTTTAGTGTTTTAATTTGCTCTAGGAAATATACTCTTTGAATAAAATGTGACTTGACCTTCTTTTACAGCCATAACTTCAGAAACACTCTGATTTTACATCAAAGAGAAGTGATGTCATCTGGATTAATGGTAAGTCTAATAGTCCAGGTTGAACAGAGGTCTTCATTCATCAGATGAATGGAATCATATTAATAATTAGTAAAAAAATAGATTAAGGTCTCTGATTTTCCTTTTTTGTTGTTACACTAAAAATTTATATTTCTGTACAATCAAAACTAATTTAGATATTTAGTATTGTTCCCTCAAGAAAAAACTGCTAGTAATAAATTTAAATCCCTTCAAGCATTCATCCACAGAATTTGCAGCCTCATACAGTTTCTCAAAAGTGTTTTAAGAAAAAAATATTTTAAAAAAATTTAACAGACTGGCTGGTTGTTATCAGCAACTGAAAACTGGCAAATACCTAAATATAAACTTCAGAAGCTGATTGCAGGCTGCTCTTTGACATTTAGCATAAGATGATTAATCATTAGATTGTTTCTATGAGGTAGATGACAGATATCTTACTATTATTGTAGCCTGAAGAAATTAAAAATAGATGTGGATATTAAACACAGCCTTTTGAACACAGGTTTCTAGCAACCCTGTTAAATTACAAGTGACATTAGCTATATTTGTTCTCACAATGTAAGCAGAATAATATAAATTTTTTTATATTTGATATCTATGTTTTATATTTGTTTTATATTTGATATCTATGTCTATCCATCTTTCTCTCTCTCTCTCTCTATATATATATACACATATACCTTAAATATTACTACCTAGCATTATGATCATGGATTCATTTGATGGATTTCTGTTGAATGACCTATTACACACAACATTCAACACATATTAGAGTATCTATTTCTAAGGAAACTGAAGGGACCTGTTGCCAGAAAATACAACAATATAACTTGTACAATGTACCATTCAAACTTTTGCTTTTGTTGATGGTGTTGTTAGTACCTCCTACTAGCATAAATGAGAGAGCTCACTGCCAAGAAAAGGAAGCACACCTTCCTCATCTGCTTTCCTGCTCTTTCCCTCTAACTGTGCCAATCAACACATCCTGGTTTTGCCTAATGCGGGGTACTAATGATTTATCTAGTTAGCAGACCTCTGAGTTTCAGGGTACACACCTGGTACTATTTATAATGAGTCTCTTCCTAGACTGGAGATGCCCCTGGAAATACCACAACTTTCAGTGTGATCTTCTGGTTTGCCTCCCATCAGACATCCCAGAAATATGATCACACTGAGAAACTGCAGTACTTGCCATACCTAACTTTGGTCTCATATTTTTGGATTCTGGGTGTGCATACATCACATTACTACCAAAGGGAAGGTAAAAAGTGAAGTTCCCGCTAACTGAAGTCACATTAGAGCTTGTCCATCTTCGAGGCTCAGCTCCACAGGGTGTCATCTTTTCACTCAAGGCTCTCTGGAGGATCTCAGGGTGCTCTGAAAAAGTGTTAGATGTGAAGTGACTTGTGTTCTGGGAGTTTTAAATATAATTATTCTTTCCTGGCACTCTATCAGGTCTAAACATGAGTTCCTTTGAAAAACCTGTGATGTGCTCACCTCATGTGCTTGTGGCATCTGTTGGGCACTGCTGACTTATCTTCTGCTTGCTGAAAATCCTAGAGTCCTGCAGGCAGTGAAACATATCCAATGAACAAGGAAAACTGGTAGGCACTGGCTGTTTTTCCCAAATTTTACCCTTAGGAAGTCTTTTCAAGACAGAGAGGACCATGGATTTAGACATTTTTAGTGCATTATGGTATCACAGCAGAGATCTGAGCTACTGCTGACTAAACCTGGCAGAGAGTCAGAAGCAGCATGGGTTCCTGGTGCAGTGCTGGGCCCAGTGTGACAAACCCAGCTGCCAGGCTGATGCAGCTAAGCTGCTGCCAGCATCTTTGCACGGCTCCATCCTGGCCTACACAGACCTATCTGTTGGAGCTGGCACATCCCTGAACAGTTCTTCCTTCCTCACTTCATTTTTCTGTCACTTGATAATTATAATGCTGTGGTAAGAATGTTCTACAGCTATAGGGAATTACAGAATTTAGGCAAGTAGGTAGACAAGGGGATCAGGACCTTAGTTGTTGTTTAGCGTCTCTACGGATTGTTGACTTCATGGACCCATAAAAGGGATTACACCATATGAACCCATTGTCTAAACAAATCTGATAATTGTTTGAGCTGCTTCAGCTACATCAAATAGGAATATCAATCCCAATCATATTCATCTAGAAGTGACAAGGACTAAAATGGAGTAGTTTCTCAAGTATCTTTCTTCTTGGGGTTTAGCAAGTCTTATTTAAGTAGTCCTGAGATTACACTCTTATGCATTCGGGAACATAAAGCTTTTCAGAAATGTCTAGCAACACTGGTATTCTCCATACAGATACAGCAATGGCAGCAGTCAACTTCTATAAAGTTTCTCAGCTAATTTGATTTTTAGCATATACTTTTAGCAAAGCTGAAGGCCAGGCAAGTATCCAGAGACAGATTTATTGCTTCTTGCCTGAGCCATTACACAGACAGTAATTTTCAGCCAATAAAATAAAACAGTCCTTGAAACTGCTCTCTGCAATCTCTCAGCCAGGACCTTCAGGTCATATTTACACCATGATGAGAAGATTGAAGGACAGGTAAAACATTTTTTTCTTAACTTATAGAATGTGCAATGTAAAATTTTCCTGATTATGACAGAATGGTGATATTAAGCCCAAGATTTCTACTTCAGATTACAAGTCTGCATCTCTAAGGAGCTGGGATCAGGTTTACAAGATCAGCACAGCAGCCTTGTTTGTGAATGTCACAGCTGTTATTGAATGTGCCAGCTCTGCACTGTAATGGTCTGTGTGACACCTGGAGACAACAGATCACTGCATGACGCTGGAGGGACAGAGGTCAATGCACCAACTTGTGCTCAAGCAATATCTGATATTTGCTCCTCATGTACAATTCGTGGAAATACTATTCCTTCCCTACAGTCACTGGCAGCATTTTCCTAGACATCACAAAATGGCTGCTGCATCTGGACACATCATGTGCCAGAGAATGCACTAAATCTTGTGATTTCAGATCTTTCAGTGTTTCCATAACTGTAAGGACTATCATAATTCCCACCTCTGATTCATTTGCCCTATCCTTTTTCAATTTCCGTTTTTTAATATAAATATCTTAGAAAACAAATCATGTCCTTTATTTAATTTCATTCCTTTTGCAGTCTCTTCGTCCCTGTTTTTGCTAACATCAGTAAAATCAGAGTTTTATTAGTAATAAAACAGTATTTATGTAGTTGTCTAATGAATCTGTTCACATTACAGACCTGCTTTCTTCTTTTCAAACAGGAAGTGATTGCTTTTTCTTCTTCCAGTTCATCAAGCAAAGTGAGATTTTAAAAGACAAAAACACACACACAAAATAAGCTCTTTTGGCAGCATATTTCGTTGCCCAGTCACAAAATGAATAAAAAGTAGATGCCTAAATACAGGCTTGTGGTTAACTTGTTCAGTGATAAAACATGCTCTTCAGCATCCTCTGTATATGTTCCCTAATTAGATCTCAGGGATGTTCTATTAAAATTTAAATTTGAGATTCTTAGATTGCAATGACATCCCAAGGTGTTATCTGAAAATACATCAGGACATGTTGCCCCTCTGAGATGCTCTGGTGAGATCCCATCTGGATCTGCATTCAGATTTGGGTCCTCAGCACACGAGAAGCATAGACCTGTTTGAATGGGTCCAAAAAAAATGACCAGAGGGATGGAGCAGCTCTCCTGTGAGGAAAGGCTGAGAGCTGGGGTTCTTCAGCCTGGAAAGATATCTGGGACATACAATTGCAGCATTTCAGTACTTACAGGGGCTTTTAAATAAGATAAAACCAAATATCTAATTAGAGTCTGTTGTGATAAGACAAAGGGTAATGGTTTTAAACTGAAAGAGGTTAGATTTAGACCAGATATAAATTTTATAGATATAAATTTCTATACTGTGATTTAGACGTTTGGACAAAAGTTCTTATTTGAAAAAGCACTCGTACATAGTAAAATTAAAAGGTTTAAGGTTCTTAATCAACGACTGATACAATACAAGATACATAGGAGATGCTCTAACAGATAAATGAGAATTCTGGAGTGCCTTAAGGGGGAATTTCTTGGAAGAGCAATTAAGTTATTTTGAATGGCATTATGGAATTCAAAATCTGGATGACTTTGAGAGAAGAGACTATGGTCTCTTCCATTTTGGAGTTCTTGGAAAAGGATATTGAAAAATAGGAAATAAATGCATCAATATTTTATGGTTTGATCTGTTAAGACAGATTCCTGTCACTTGATGTGATATTGGATCTTAGGGTGAAGTCCTATGTAAAAAATGAGAGCTCCCTGGAGGTTTCTGTGCCTGTTTATAATCTACAGAAGATTCAGTGTCTTTACACCAGATATAGAAGTTTTTATTGCACACATCCCAATTAGGGAATAAATACTGCATCATTTGGCTACTAATATTGATTTTTGTCTGCACTGTCTGTTATCAATCTCAGACCATAGTTAATACGTGTGATTTTATCAGCATTGAGCCTATAGCTATTAAAAGATAAACAAAAAGGTCTTGTATAAAGCTTGTGAGGTTTTTCCTGTTCCTGTCAGTTTCTCTGTGCCTATAACAAAAAGCCACTGTTAAATATTTATGTTAAATGACTAGAAATTACTTTTTAGACCATCATAGATCAAGCCAAATAATGCAATCAAAGAAATAAACAATGTAAAGTGAGTGTTTATGAAAACAAAGAAAACACAAGTTTGTGTTATCTAATCTGATTCAACAAAATTAAACTGAGAGATGTTGAATGTTTTGAATATATATATGATATTATGTTAAACATGACATAAATACTTCCCTATTTTCTTTTGCTTTCAAGCAGCTAAATAACTGCCTTTATTTTTTTGCAGGTATTCTTTTTCTGTTCACTGTCAGCAGATCTAAGACATAGTCTTCAATGTCAAAACAAATTTTTTCCTTTCTCATTGGCTTTAGGTTTCTGGGTATTTTAATGGGTTTGTTAAATAGAAGCCTATTCCCCCTTTGACCATGTAGTTACAATCAGAAATGTAATATAAAACAAATTCATCTGGATAATTTTGTCCTGCATGCTAAATATTCCATGCCAGCTCTGTAAATGATTTTAGATTTTCAAAATCTGATATTCTGTCCTGCATCTTTTCTTCCTCTTTGTCAGCCTGTATGTGAAGAGAATTGGAACCTACCAGCTATGTAATTTGCTCTTTTTAAAAGCATTAGGCTGGATTTCTAAAGCAACAGGATTCATGTGGTTTTGTTGAGCTTCACTTTCACAGCTTTCACATCTTCCTTTTGCAGCGCAAAATTTAGACAATTAACAGACTAAAATCACAATGAAAAAGTCATTCTGGCTTTTCTTTTTCCATAGAATGACAAGGTTTTATGTTAATAGAAGTGTACACATTTGTTAATAATGATTGGATGTATCATTGTAAAGAGGTTTACTTGGTAACTCTAGGAGTGGAGAAAGACACAGAAGTTAACAGCATGAAAACATAGCTACTTAAGAATTAGATTTAATCCTTTCACTACATCAAATTAAATATCACCCTTCAGAAACTGCAGGACTCCGTGCTGTTAGATTAAGAACTCTGTGGTTGTAATTAGCATTTAGGAAAAATACTAATCAGAATATGATATATTGTAACTTGAGTGTATATGATGACATTAATGCATGAGTTTATTACTTTTGGTAGTAATCCCTTCTTTTTTATTATAAATGGATTTTATACTTGAGAAAGTATTTCAGTTTTCAAAAGATAGTCCAAATGCCTGATTCTGTTCTACC
Organism: Melospiza georgiana; assembly: GCF_028018845.1. Taxonomy (NCBI): domain Eukaryota; kingdom Metazoa; phylum Chordata; class Aves; order Passeriformes; family Passerellidae; genus Melospiza; species Melospiza georgiana. Next base: position 99,048,515 of record NC_080431.1, read on the forward strand.
TATGATAATACTTTTATTATATTTTTTGCTATGGTCGGTGTTTATCCTATCACACGAAATTGTACACTGGCACCCAGTGTAACCTGTCAGGCACTGTGCTCTGTTTTATATTGCTCTGAAGAGCTCACAGGTGAAGGCAAGAGACCAACATCCCAGTCACCACAAAGGGGTCCAGCAGTGGAGGGCAATAGCAAGAAGATGTTGTTCTATTTGAAAATGCACCACAGGGTGTTATGCAGTGGAGACATCTGTGTCTGAACTGGTCACCTGAGATCATTTTAGAGTTAAAAAAAAGAGAAAAAAGAGGAAAAGGACAGTTAGAACACAACTTATACTAAGGCACACATCAAAATCAGATCAAATTAATTACACAGTAATTTTTTTTCATTGGTTCTAAAGAAAATTTTGGGTAATTGGATCAGATGTAAACATCAATAGCTGAACTGAAATTAAATCCTATAATTTCTGTTCAATCACTCACAACTCTATTTAAAACTGTTTTAAATAAGACACTGAATAGACAATAATCTGGCTTTGTGGAATGTTACAAATCTTCCAATTGCTGAATGAGATACCAAATATCTAATTGTGCCTGGCAGACAGCACCTACTTTTTTGGGCTTAAAAATTGATTCTTTCTTGAGAGGTAATTATGAATCATCATATTCAAGGAAAATTCAGTAGTTGAGGGGAATATTCTGGGTAGAAAAATTCTCTGAATAGAGAAAACAGGTTTGAAAAGTAAAGAAAGCATAAAACTTCTGCAGTAGTTCTCCAAGTCCCCTGGAATTTGTCTCCTCTAGTTTTACACCTGACCTAATCAAATCAGAAACCTTACATAAGTATTCAGGGGAAATAAACTGTCACTTTTACTTGTCTGATTTATTTAAGATGTCTGGCATAAGTTATGTGATACTTGTGAAATTTTTTTTCCCAATGACTAACAGTCTAGAAAACCACAGCTACAGATATCAGAAGTTAAACTACTTGTAAACAATTTATTGAGGAAGAGATACGAAAGAAAATGGTAGAAATGTAATACAAGTGCCTTGTAAGACCAATAAGATGTTTTCAAATCTCTCTCCATGGGAAGCAGTTTCATGGCTAAGCAACACTTTTTGTAAATCTAGCAGAATCATAAATGTTTAAGATCAAAATTGGAACATCTTTTTGATGAAATGCTATCCCTCTTCTTTAATACTACCCTCTGATAAATATAAATGGAAAAAAAAAACCCAAATAAACAAGTAAAAAGCTTTCAGCAGGAAGGTTCAGTCTGATAGTAGGTTTTTTCCATTTTCTAAACCAAGATTGCTATTTTCTCTACTCTTTCTTTTGGGGATTTTGTGTTTCCTGCTACTTTGATTGTAAAGAGATTGTGGTATATATATATCAACTGCTTTTCCTGTAACATTTAAGAAAAATAGGAATCCTCTAGAGCTTTGGTAGGAAATTTTTATGAAGCATTTGAAGAAAGGAAAAACACTTTGAATAAGGCAAAACATGTTAAAATTTCAGGATTGGTAGATTGTAAAAGAAAAGCATATTCAGGCTCAAGGGGTTATTAGAAGATCTAAGAAATATTGCAGCTGCATAAACACCATATTTCAGCACAAAAGACATGGAATAAGATAAAAGGAATAAATGAGAAAAGGGCTAGGTCTTTTGCAGTACCTACTTTAATTAAGGGTGAAACCACTGTTGATTCACATGCACAGAAATTTACCATGCCAGGTGGGAGCTCTGCTAATACTCATGATAACTATAGATTGATTGATTTTATCTACATTAGCACGGCTTTTATTATGTAGTTATTTTATTTTGTTCAGATTGTTTTTCCTTTTGAAGCATGTAATTACATTCTAAAGGGCTTACATGAGACTGTTAGTCCTATTGTGTAGGTTTTTTGGTTAATTTATTTGGGCTATTTATCTCCAGTAACATTATTCATTAAATATGAAAATTGTAGAAGGTAAGAGCTAGAACAGCTTCCTGAATGGAACTATCATAGCTTGATGATATAAAAGAAAGAAATTTTATCATCTTTTGTCATTTTCAGAACTGAAATAGTTGTTGCATTCTTTACTTGTGTGGTTTTTTTTCTTTAAGAAAATAGGTCACGTATAAATATCAATATTTTCTGTAAAACGAAGTTAGCTTTTGCATCCAATGACATAAATTCTTTGTTAAACCATATAGAGCATTTAAAAGCACAATGATATGTTTATGGAATTTTCTAAGTTCCTTTTAAACTCTCCATATTTCCTCAAGAGAGGTTTTTCTGATTTGGTTGGATTCATTTACCTATTTTCAGAAATGCACCCCTGTATATGTGTTTATCATGCTGTCATTATGATACAAACAAATTAGCTAGAAATCAGGATCATGACTTTTAAAGCTACTTTAATATTGTGCAGCACTAGGTGTGCATTTCATAGGAAAAAGGAAGACCTTGCTCCCTCCTTATCAGACTGCCTTTGTTTCTTCTATTTTTCTGTATATTTTGTTGTTCAGTGAGGCCCCAGGCGGCCTTGAAGCTAACCCCTGTGAGAGGAGGAAACTGGTCTGACTGCTGCAGATTACAAAGTTCTGATGCCAGCAGTTCAGACAGTTTTTAATCCACTCACCTTCTCTTTTTCTAACCTGTACATTTTCAGTTTGCCTGTGACAATGTCACTGAAGTTGGTGTCAAAACCCTTGCTAGTCGAGACAAACAAGATTCACTGTTCCCTTCTCATACACAAAGACAGTCTCATCACAGAAAACCATCAGGCTGATTAGGCAAGATATCCCCTTTGATGTCTCCCCAGTAACCATTTTTTTTTTTCCTTCATGGGTCTGGAAATTATTTATGGGAAGTTTTGCTCCATCACATTCAAAAGCATGAGCTGAGGTTGCCAAGTCTGTCCCTCCCTGAAGCTGCATTCTTTGCCTCATTGAGGTAGGGGCAACATTCTCTTCCTTCCAGTCCTCAGCAGTTACTCCAATGACCTTCCATAGATGCCAATGATGTCTCAGTGCCAACACTTGTGGGTGCATCCTGTCAGCTCACTTGGACTTATGTCTGTCCAGTGTTTTTAGGCATTCCCTAGTCAGATACTTCTCCATGAGGGTTTCCTCCTTGATTCAAACTTTCTCCCTGGGCTCAGAGATCTCATATTCATGAAAACCAATCTTACAAGTAAGGACAAAGTCAAGGAAGGCATTTCGTATCTTGGCCTCAGTCAATGCTTTTTCATTCCCTCCAGGTCATCTGTCCCTGTTTCTGCCTCTTTTACACTTCATCTTCTGAATTTTGTCATTAATCCTTTCTTCATCTATGCTAGCCTCATGACAAACTTACTTTGCTTCCTGCTCATCAGTACAGACCATTCTTGAGCTTGGACCAGGTGATGTTCAATATCAGCTCTTCTGGATTCTTCTCTCCAGGGCTGTATCTCATGGGATCCTTCCAAGAAAATACAGGAACAGCACAAAATCTGTTTTTCTAAAATCGTGGCTTGAGATCCTGATTTTTGCCTATTCTTCAGGGAAAAGGTTCTTCAGGAGGAACCTTTTCTTCCTCACCAGCTTGTCTACAGCAGACACCCACAATATCACTGACCTTACTCTACCTGAGCAATCCTGACTCACAGGCTCAGCTGACTCATCACCTGAGCCAAGACCAAGCTCAATACAACCACGCTTCTCTCCTATTTAAAGGGTGACTCTGTCTCATTTCAGTCCCAGCCCATCCTCCCCAAAAATTCTGTATCCATTCAGGATAATTTAGTCTGTGAGAAACCTCAAAAGGTCTCTTGTTCAAGCTTCTGATGAAAGCAAAGCCAGCTCTAGGGTCAGAACATGCTGTGAGGTCTTTCTCCTCTCCAGTCTTGAAAACATCTGTAGAAGGAGCCTACATAAACTCCTGGAGTACCTATTCTGCTGCTCAACGATCCCTATGGTGAAAAATACTAATTTCAAGCTTAAAAATAAAATATGTAACTTTTGTAACATTTAAAACTTTAATTTGAGAAATATAAACATCATTAAAACATTAATAGACCATGTTAAAATTTTTCTAATACATCATTTGAAAGAAATAATTTTATACAAACATATTTTAATTAAATTCATTAATTTTCTGCAAGTTTGTCACACTGAAATCCTTTCCCATCCATAAAAGTGATTCCACCAATAAGATCTGTGGAATATGGTATTTTCTCACTATAGTTTAGTTTTATATTGCTAAACATTGCATGCTTTTACCCCTTCCATCCTCATTTTAGAGAAAAAGTTAATGTTATTTAGAAGAATATTTTATATCTCCCCGTGGTGATTAATACATAATTTATATGTTCTTTCTCATTTTGTTTGCTGCCTTTCTTCAGGACTTACAATAGGTGCAGATGGATCCTCCTGAAAGGAGGTGACCAGAGAAGTGAAATTCACCTCTCTTGAGAGGAGAAAGATGTACCTTAAATTTCACAGATTAGATGGAGACAGGTGCAATCCAATCCCTTTAACAGAGAGTTTCTTTGCACAGCCTGGATCTGACAAAACGAAAATTCCTAGGGACTAAAATGTGCAGAGATCTGATGAGCTTTGTTTTAAACAAATTACTTTTGAGCCCTCTGATGAACAACTGAAATAGAATCTATGGCTTCCTTATCACTAGACCTTTCTGAAATCCTCTGCCTTTCCATCTATAAATATATACTATAATCAAGAAGGTAATTAATCCAATGTACCCGTGAAGATGTTCTTGCAGCTCTGTACAGATAAATCACCTTTATCCAGAAACAACCGTAAGTAAATTAATATTTGATAGCAAGTAGGTCAAATTTTAAATGATAATAGCCATAAAAGACATACAGACAGACACTGCCTGTGAGGCAGTTTTTCATCATTCTTGAAAACACATCATACATTGATCAACTAAATCTCATGTCTACATTTGCATCCCTTGAAAGCCTGGGTCCTGTGAACTGGGCACGTCTCTACTGGGTCTAAGCATGATCATATTGTGCAATGCACAGACAAACATAAGCTCAGTGAGAGGAAAATTATGCTCATCAAAGACTTGAATTGCCCTTTGGAGGGTTTAAACTTTTCTTTCAGCCTAAAGAAATCTAAGTGCAACTATAACCCCAACACAGGTGCTGAGAACATTTGCGATACCCAGGCTCTCAACACCTTTGAAAGGCAGGATCAACACTACTTGTAGACTTAAGACATTTACTGCCTGGACAAAGAAGCAAATCATCAGAGAGGGAAATTAAAGTATTGCACTTTAATTGCCATCTGTTCAGGCAAGTGAAATACAGCACAGGAATACCTAATTTGTCCAAATAATTAAATTAATCTAGCTAAGAAAGCAAAATCTCCAAAATCTCCAGACTAGCTCATTTAGCACCCCAGAGATTAGTAATTTTTCACCCCTTGATAAAGTTGTTGTCTAGGCTTCAACCTCTTTGCAAAACAGCCATGCTGCTCTACAATCTACAAAAAATGAACACATATAACAGTAAATAAAACAAATAAAAAGTAAATAAAATCTGAGTTCTTTGATAGATGCAAATTCCAGTTTCAGCTGGAGTTGGGCTACCTGCCATATTAAAGAAGTGTCATTAAAATCAGCCTGTTTCCTGTATGACAGTTATTACATGCTGCATAAAATCCCATTTCTCCTCCCTTTCATATGAAGTAATTGAATTTCAAACAGAGAAGTAAATAAGCTTCTTGGTGTCAGTTTAACATATCTCACCAAAACTGCTTTATGTGTTTGAACACTGAAATTGCTGGTCTGCTGAATTTTATATTCCCAGGACTCTAAAGCAGGATTTTGTTATTAAAGAAATATAACTTTTTAAATCAAAATTCTATTTATTTGTTGCTATTAAGAGCCTGAAAGTCTATTTCAGTAAGAAATTAATCAATTGTATCTCAGTTTTGCACAACCTCTTTTTGTTCTGGAATATAAATCTTGACTTAGGTAAATAGATAGGTTTTTGGATATTTTCCAGCACTCATATCATAACATTTAGATTTCTTTTTGTAGAAGGAAATAGTTTATACAAAATGACAGTTGTGAAGTTTTCAGGTTACTAACAGCTTGCTAAACCTGACTGAAAAAATGTCTTTAGTCTAACAGTAGTAAGCCTCAGCAGTCCTGCAGGAGAAGGCTTATCTGTGCCAGCTTTGGAAACAGGGAAGGTGCTTTATTTCATCTCAGGTTAAGCATTTTAAGGATATATAATCCTAAAATTTTGCTCTACCTCCCATCGAAATACATAAATGCATGAACTGCATCCTACTTTTGCCTTCAACTCTACAATCTCTCTTGTACTGCACTGTGGGATGCAATGCTGGTTATCTTGGAAGCCAGAGGACTGTGGAAGGACACACTGTGAAGGTTGTAAAAGAAATTCATAATAGTGCATTGACGTGGAATGAAGGCACAAAGGACAGAAATCTGTGTGCATCTGAAACAAAACAGTTCTTTAAATTATTAAATTCAGTTAATTCATCTTACACAGCACTACAGCTAGACCTCAAAATCCTATTTAAATTTTCATGACGTTGCTTGTGATTGTGTCATGTAATTTATCATTGGGATTTGACAGTAACCAGGTTAAAAAAAAAAAAAAGCATGCCCAGAAATATATTTGGCTAATACCATCTGGAACAAAAATTCCCCAGCACAGCAATATGTTTTCTGATTGTGATTTTCTTAGGTGATTAAAACTACCTGTATTGATTTTCCCCCAAACTACAGGAGCCTTCTCTGGCTTTTCTGTTGTAGTGGGCACATTGGCATAGCTCTGTGCACACTGGAAAAGTTTCCTGATTGACCTGGTACCAAAAACCAAGTAGCCCTACTGGGGTGACTATAGGGCTATTGCACTGAGCTGCATTTATGCAAATTCAAGTGATACAACTTAATGTGCAATGAAACACAAGAGGAGTAATGGTATGGGAAAAGTGTTGCAGCCTTGTTCAAAATTCCTCCCTCCACATGATCTGTTCTGAATAAAGGCAGTTTTCTGTTACAACAGACTGATGTTACCCACTGAGAGGTAAGGAATTAAGGAAAAATGTCAATGTAAAAATAAAGGATAACATCATTAGTTGTTGGTACCATGTGTAGTTTTTTACTGGACACTGAATCTCTCACATATGACTCATAACATTGGGAATATATAACAAAGGTTCGTTTAATTACTTGTCAGCAAATGTGCATTGACTGAATTTGATTTCATAAAAGGCATTTGGTAAAATTAAACAAAAGAAAAACCCACAGAAGGAGCATTCATAACGACTTAAACTATAGACATGGATGATTTTTTTTCAGTCAGCAAAGAAAGGCCAACTGAGCCTAAAAGTCGTTTTAGTCAGGACCAAAACTACTTGCAGATTCATCTCCTGTCAGTTCAGAGGGTGGCTTGAATGGAGGACAGCAAAGGGTTTAGGGACACCAGGCTGGATGAAGCATTGAGCAACCTGTTCTAGTGGAAGATGTCCCTGCTCATGGCAGGGGTGTGGGAAGTAGAGGATCTTTAATGTCCCTTCTAACCCAAACCATTCCATGATTCTTTGATTCAATGAGTACTTGAAATAATTTTTTATTAATTTTCCTTAATAAAAAGCAATGCTTTGTTTGTTTACAATATAAAATATTAATTTGCTAAATGAGGAGAGGATACAGAATTAAATAAGCATTTTATATGATCTAGGTTGGAATTTTTGCTTCACTAAGAAGTATAGAGTTTGAATCAAGGTGAAGCAGAACAAAACCCTCTGAAAGGGCAAGAGATAAACTGAGAGGATGATAGGTTTCAAAAGGCTTTTTAACAAATAATTGTCAAAGGGCAAAATCCATTGTATGTTCAAGTCCCAGTGGAGCCAATGGGTCGTGAGGGATGCTCATACACCACTGAGAGCCTCAGATACACAACAGCTCAAATCAATCCTCTAATTTAAATGAGATTCTACAGAGGAGAAGTCCTCCAAAAATTATTACAAGGAAAGAAGAACACTTGTTTTGGGATCACAGATGTTCAGCACTTCATATTTTAAATATTAAATAATTCAGTCACACACATGGCAGAGATACTCTCTGTTCATTGGGAATTCTGCTAATATTTTTAATTATTGTTGAACTTCCATTACTAATAACTGCAATTCTGCTTCTGTCATTTTGTTGTTCTCTCCTTCATCAATGTAAATCACTGCTCTCTTCATTCTCTTCCTTCACTATCAAAATTTTTTCTACAGGAATACTATTTCTGTACTATTTCTGATGAAAGACTGTAAGATTATTCCTACATTATATAAGATCAGAGACAAACGTGTTCGTTTTGTCCCACCCTTACAAGGAATAAGGACCCAAGATTTTTAAGTGCCCACGGTTGAAATAGAACATTGCCAGTTGAAAGGGTCAAAAGAAAAAAGTTCACAAAGTTTTGTTAGAAAACTGCACACTTGGCATGGAAATTGGGATATATGTTGCCCCTATCTTATATATATATATTTATATGTATATATATATATATGTAATGACAGTAAAGATTTTGCCTTAATTCTAGACAGGGAATTCAGGGAATTAAATGAGTTTCTCCTGGATATGATTATCAAAAACTAAAGAGGACCTTTGGAAAAAGGAACTACAGATTAAAACCCAAATACTTGCTCTACCCAATCAAATAAAACTACGGCAGTTAATTTCATTGTGCTCAGTATCTTAAAATCACTTAATCACAGGCCTGACTTGTGGTATGTGCAAAGTTCAATTAACTGATGCCATGAACTAACTGATAAAAGTTCACTAGAACTTTTGAAACATAATGAAATTATGTAAGCAACAAAAAATATTCTTAATGTACTACATTAAATGTCATAGTAATGGCAGTGAGAGACTGCAGAGAAGAAGGTGAGTACTAAAGGGCTCTTGTGGGATTCTGCCTTTTGTGGTTAAACAAGGCAGAGCTATTTAAGTAAAGAACTTACCAAAATATTATTAATTTTTATTTCTGCTCCAGAATAAAGTTTCTTTTGTTTTCTTTTGAAAATGTTAAATTTTCCTCAATTGATAAGTGGTTTATTACAGCTCTAGGTTATCTTATCTCAGGAAAAAGAAAAATATTTAGAGAGTAGCCAAAAAAGTGGCAAAAAATGGAATTACTCTAGTATTATGATACAGAATATTACTCTAGTATTATGATATAATATCATACAAACATTAAATGCATGTCTTTTTTCTATAACCTGAAATGATTAAAAAAATTAAATGGAACAATCTCATTTTGTGTCCAGTACAACTTAGTGAATAGAAAAAAGTAAAATGGATGTAAGCTTTTGCTTATTCAGATGCTTTCAAACTTTGTTCTGGCACAGTCAGAGATAAATAGCAAGGCTGATGTTTTTGTAGTCATTCTCTCTGAAAATAGAACATGTTTACTGTGAACAGAATGACATTGTTTGCTGACTCCTGTAATGCTACTCTTGTTTGAGTAAGGAGCAAATATAAAAGGAAAGTGGAATTGTGTTATGGTTCAGAGAAGTGGATTAGCAAACTGTAAATATGATGCACTGTTTGTTTAAAGAATTTCTGATCTATAAACACACAGGGCTAAACCCTGGTACTATTGAAGGCAGAGCCATAATTCTCAACTGACTTTACCAGGACCAAAGATTGGCTCAGCCTATTTAATACCATAAAACTTCTCACTTCAGGAGAAAACTTGAATAGATTTTCTGTTTTCACAACTCAACTCTTCTATATCCTAAAATCATTGCTGAGAAGAGTGTGTGTAAGCTCCCCATGAAAACACTCTATAGACTTTTCCTCTAAGGAAACAAAGTCTGAGTCTGAATACACAGTATTTCTTTCTAGTATTTAATGAGTAGACTAGTAGATGCACAGAAGAACAGATGCACAGATTTTTGATATCTTTTTCTAAACAGAATCAGCTAGTGACATATTTTTAAATATCAAGCAGCAAAATTACACTTCCACTGAAACATAAATTTTCTGCTATTTGCCTATTTTCTTATTTAATTTTATATTCAGTAGAGAAATAAAGGGATAAATAAGGCGATAAACAAATAAACATACAAAAAGGACACATTTTATTATCTGAGAGGTTCATTTGAGCACCTTTAACTATGTGTAGCATAAAATTATTCTCTGTCCTTGGCAAATTTGTTCCCCCACAGAATTCTTGGAAAATTTCAGTCTCCCTAATGCCCTTTTATTCTTATTCAGTGGGGTTTTTTTTTGTTTTGTTTTGTTTTTTTTTTTAATTAACCAACTTCATTATATCAATTTTGATTCTATTGTTTATCTGGCTGTGTTCTAGCATTCCTTTTCAATCTTCTGTGACGGACATTCTCAAAAGGTTTCTCAAGCCCAGATAAATGTCATCTTGTTCTCCTTTATCTCTGTAATCTGTGAACCTGTTCTCACACACAACAGTACAGTCCAGTCCAGTCACTCACAGTGTTCTATAACATTGGCTTGCCATCCCTTAACATACATTTAGGCACACCATATCCTGTGAGGAAACAGAAGTTTGTACACTTTATGGAGCTAGAGAAGCATATCAGACCAGAGTCATTATGCTAACACATATAAATAGCCTTTATTTATGTAGGTTAGTGACTATTTAGATTTTCAGACTATTGGTGAAACCAAGTCTTTAAGCAAAACTATAATTTACAATTACTGGCAATTAAAGTACCTTAGTTATTTCATTACTTGTATGAAATTCACATTAGTTATATAATCAGAAATTAACCCATATTGTTTAAGGAACGGATTCTTTCCAAAATTACCCTTCCAGCAAGGTCTACGTAGGTAATGACACTCTGATATTCACACAGTATCATCTCAGGATCTTTTTAGGCCAAAGCTGGCTGGAACCTCTAAGAAAATGTCTATAGCAGACATTTTATGCATAGTTTTAGGGATAGTGATTTATCATTCCCGTGTGTGTGTGTGTGTGTGTGTGTGTGTGTGTGTGTGTGTGTGTGTGTGTGTGTGCATGTGTATCACCTGGTCTTTTAATAAGCTCAGGCATGAAGATATTTGGAAGTATTTGGAATCAATTCAGATATAAACTATGAAGCACCTAGGATAGTTAACTTGAGAAGATGTGGGAGAATGGAAAAGGAAATAGAGCATTATGGACACAAGAACCCTTTCAGAGGGAGTGCTGGTAACAGAAAGAACACTTAAGGCCCACTGACCCTACAGAGTACAGACAAGAAGAAATAAAAAAAAGGGATATAAAAAATCAAGTGCCTCAGATGAATACCCAAGGCGCCCAAATGAACTTACAAGGACAAGGAATAGAAGGATAAGGTTTGTGGCAAATTTGAGTGAGAAAGTTAGAAAGGATGCTTTTTTGCCCAGTTCATATAAGCAGGAACAATTTCTCTGTCTTTCAAAATCTTCTCCACTATGACATAAATCTGTGTTTAGTGAGTCTGACTTTTTGATCATTTTCTTCTGTTATATACAGAGGGCTAAAAATAATTTTAAAAACCCCATTTCATGAAAATTTTATGCCAGAGATATAGGAAATCATAACAGTATCATAAGATTTGGGTTTAATTTGATTTTTTAACACTTTTTTTACAGCTGTTGCAAGAGGCTTTAACCTGAAAACAGAAACAGCTTTAATTATACTTCTGCTCAGAAGAGGACATTGTTGCATTAGCAAAATGGTGTGGGAAGATTCAGGCGTGAAGGATGCAAGTTGCACAGTTATTCACATTCTGAAGGAATATCTAAGTGACATTTTGGTCATAAGAACACTTTGGTATGAATAGAAAATAGGAGTTTCTAGACTTCACCAAATTATAAGGCTAAAGAAAGAAATTGGAAATGTCCAAGTGTGCTGTCATATCTCCTAGCAAAAAATGAACAAAGCATATTTTATAATATTTCCATTTTTCAAAGACTAAAAAAAAGAATGAGAATGTTCTTCAAAAACAAGGTAAAGATTTGGTTTGTGAAAGCGTTACTATATAAAAGTATGTGCTTTTGGTACTTCTTACACAAAGACCTTGCTGGATATCTTTAGTTTGACAAGATAAATTGCGAGTGTTAGCATGAAGCATGGGTTTGTGTTAAAGATAAAAGATCTGTTCACAAAAAATTACAGGAGCTAAAACCCTCTTTTACTATAAATAGTTTAATGCTGCAGAATTTTCTTGCCATCAAAAAAAGGTTTGCAAAGCTAAGTGTGACAACAGAGCTTAAATTCACACAGATGAAATCAAACAGCATTGGAAAATGGCTGAGCATGGTGATGAAGTGCCTGTAAGGAGGTCTGGCAGAAAAGCACTTTTCCAATAATGTGGAAAATGCTCAAGGTGCAAGCACACCAGGCAGATTATTGGCAATAATACACTCCAGGCATATAAATAAAATTCCTCTGTCATACTTTTTGCTGCCAAATTAGTACAGCAACTACACAGTAACTGACCCTTGCTTTTCTTTGGAGATCATAACTTATTGTCATCACTGGTGGTAAAAAAAGGAAAAAAAAGTCAAGCTATGCCTTTTTGTCTCTTTGTGTTAAGCAAAAATTAACTGATATATTTCACACCTGAGCTTAACTGCACGCCTCTGTTGTACCCATGCCCAGCAAGCTACTAACAGTCAGATTGCAGTCCTCAGAAGTACAGGAATATTGTAACTTGCTGCTTGTTTCCAGCTGTGTGTCAGATCATGCTTTTAACTTCCTTTCTATGGATTCCAGGGAGAGAAGGATTGAATACAGCTTTGTGTGTGGAAGTCTTCTATTATAAATCAGCCATGATATCTCAGCCCCTGAGTCCATCCTAACATTTTTGTTAGCAGAGTATGTCACTTGACTTGCAGCTTATAAGTCACTTTTGTATTCCAGAGCCAAAACCAATTTAGTTTTATTGTAGTTTACTACTGCTGCTTAATTGTGGAGGATGGAGAGGTCTACTTCACCTGTTAAAGAGAAGCACCGATATATTTATTGACATAAACAGCAAGTTGATAGAAAAAGCCACAGTGGCTTTTTTTTTTTTAATGTTTTAAGAACATTTGATGGCATTGTGCACTGATTATTTACTGCATAGAGATGAGGATCAGACCCAGCTGTTAGGGACACTCTCCCATTGAGCCATGAGACTCAGAAAGGACCTCCTTGAACTCTAAACTCCTTCTGGGAAGGGAGTTTAGGTGCAGCTGGACCCAGGCTTAGTCCCAGACTCAGTCAATTTTTTATGTTTAAAGGACTATGTGTGTACAGTCGACCCTTTATAACATTTAACTAAGATATCAAAGTTTAGCATCCTGATGATCATTTACCAAGAATCTTTTGTGGCAAGGAATCTCAGCCTCACAGAGTAACCCTGAGAAGTGCCCCTGCTCAAGGGAAGATCCCAGCCTGCAGACCATGGCCGTGCAGGGGAGATAATGAACCCTGGGCCGTCCACTATTTACGTGGCAAGATGATCTAGAGTAATATTTGCATACCAACCATGTTTTGGATGGCACATGCTCAACAAGCCCCCATCGGCTGATCAATATTGAAAGCTCTTAGCTGTTGTATTATATGTCTTCCCTGAGTTCAACTTAAGCCATCTGCAGCCATCATGTCCACCACTGGCTGCTATAGCTTAAGCAGAAAGGAGGAGAGCTGAGCACACTGCCACGCTAATTCACCACTGCACTGATCTTAGTGGGGTCACACTACTACTGAGCTGCTGCATTTGGAATTGTCACAGGATTTTTTCAATGTGCATTGCAGCAATATACAGTCTTAGTACACATTATTTTTCTTGTATTAGAGAGGAAAGGATGCTGTAGTCTTAAAATAGACCTCTTTTGATGTTGCTCCCAACAAACAGCAACCACATAAACAGAGAGAAAGCCTTACATGTAAGTCATCATTAAGAAAACAAAGGGCACTTTAGTATGAATTCCACCTCCACTGATCTGCTTCCTATAAGGAATATTGTGCATGTCCCCACATTTTATGCAGATTGTTAAATGCTTTTGGTCAGTAATTCTGGTTTTATATAACTACATAAACCAGAGTTGTTTACTTACTGCTTAATTAATTATTTGTTAATTATTTGCACGTTAGTTTAAGAGGTATGACTATCACAGTATGATAGACAGGTCTCTTACAGTCTCAGAAAGGATGATAAAGAAGATCCAGTTACTCAGGTTACCTAGTAGAGAAACCTCCCTGCATTCAGTTATTTCCCCTGTCACACCCAGTTTCTTCCACCACAAAACATGACCACAGCCATAGCATTGTACTTTCTATAACACTTCCGAAACTGCGTCCAGTAAGAACCGAAATACCTCCTAAATGTCACCACTTTTATATCATCAAAGTCAAGCAGAGGTCATGCCCTGAATAACGTTTCTCTCAAAGTGGTTTGACTTCTACTTCTGTCATCCTTCAATTTCCTGTTCATCCTCACAAATTGTTTTATACTTCTATACATTTCATGCATTCAAATTTCAACAGTCTTGCAGCAATTTGCGGTGCTGTATGATACGTCACCCAATAATCTTCAAACATTACAGCTTTACAAGTGAAAGTCAGCTGCTTTTTATTTTTTTCCCATAGACAAATACACACCACAAAATGCTTTTGGTGGTGATCACTCACTTCCTTATAAAAAACTACGTTACTCTTAAAGTCAAAGGATTAATATGCTTCAATAAATCTCTTCAGGAGAAATCAAATCACATTGACAAAAAGGAATATTTTTTCTTAGCAAGACCAGGAGGACCGAGTTTGCATAGCATACTTGGAGAATGTAGAGTTTACCTGAAATGACAAATGGTTACTTCAGCCTTGGCATCCCCACAGTGACACTGACCTACAAAACCACAAATATATCTCACAGTGTGGAGCTTCTTTACATTCCCAGATGAGCTCCTGTGTAACATCCACTTAGGTGCTACCTGCACCTGAGTCAGATATAGCAAATATGAAGTTTTATTGGCTCAGGACCTCCAAGTTAAAAAGCTGAAGTGTAATACCAGCAAGGTTTAAAAATGAAGTAGCACTCTTTATCCACAGAGAGTTAATAAAACAGAAAATAATTCTGCAGAAAAAAGTGGTAATAATATTTTAGAGATGGAAGAAAAGTTATAGTGGGCAACACATAAAACTGGTATAAATGACGAGACTTCACTTCTCAGTGCTCTTCATAAATCCTAAACTACAAAGCGCAACACAGCAGCCACACGCTGACAAAGAGTTAACCCATTGTAAATTTGATCTGAATTTAAACTGGCTGAGGTCTACCACTTTGGAAGAGTACAGCAGTGGATGCTTCATCTGAGCTGAGCAAAGGTATCTTTGTATTTCCACAGGAACTGTCATGTACAACCATAGACATGAAGGTACAAAGTGCACTCAGCACGTCAGGATGAAACGTGCCACCATGCAAGAACATAAGTGGCTATGTTCTTCCTTGTTTTCATGATGGGCTACAGAAAGTGATTTAAAATAGGCTTTTGGATCTTGACTTTAGACCCTTTCAAGATGGCTTATAGATGTAGAGATAATGATTATTAAAGTTATTATTCTTCTGTCTCAACAATACATATTCAGTATGCCACTATTTACCCCCACCAAAAAAAACACAAAACCTAAGTGCAAGATTCAGGAGTTTCATGCAGTGACCTTGCCTTTTGATGTTGCTTGAGCTCTGGCATCATGAACTGAAGGAGTGATTACAACCTGTAGGTCTTCTGAGCTCAGGAGTGCTGCTACCTGTAATTTGATGCTGGATTTTTTATGAAAGGGAGCAGGCTTTTGTTCATGGGGAAACACTCCTGTCACGTACACTGTGACTGTCGCAGTGGTAGCAATCTTCCTGTGGGCAGGCAGATTGCACAGGTCAGCAGGGTGTACTTGCAAACTGCATCTTTTGACTGCAATGCAGAGGAGAAAGCAGTTACTGTGAGAATGCTTATTTCTGTTTCCAAATAAGAAAGGAGCTTTAAGCATTATTTATGATTTTCATCTAGTTGCTGTTCAAAATAAAATGCATCTTCTATTTTTCCTCATATGTGAGTTCTCCAACTTCAGACTAAATAATATGACCAGTAGGCTACAGAAGCACTCTCAACTCTCAGTGAGCTTAATACTCCCAGCAGCGTAAGAGCTCAGCTGTAACAGCAGCCATGGAGAGCATTTATCCCTCCTTACATCTGTAAATCTTATGTCAAGGGTACTCCACCGAAGCAGGAGAACTGCGGTTGAATTCTCTCACACAGAGCTGGGGACAGGACTAAGGATTGACTCTGGTCAGTGGTTTTGGAAGGCACATAATATTATATTTATAATCATACTCCTAAAGAAAATAATAAATTTGTCTTATCCATGACAGTCAGATAAAATTCACAGAAGATGAACTTCAAGCAAGTTTCTGAACTATAATTCCAAGTCCTATGAAGGCAACTCCCCTGCAGTCCTGAGTCAGTCACCAAAGACAAGGAGATACCAATACAGCCTGGACTAACTCTGTGCAGCTCCTATTTACTTAGTATGCAAGGCTAGGTAAATTATTCATCTGAGAAACACAGTTTTCATGACATGACACGTACCATGTCATTGTTTTTGAGACCAGGTGCTGAATTCCAGCCCAGACCCTTTTGACTAGTGCTTTAAAGGTAAGTTGTACATCATCTCACAGTGAGAATCCATGTCATGTCCTGTTTCCAATTCCCAAGTGCCTACAAAGCATTTCCTTGCTTTGTAATACACTGTTTTTCTAATTTACATTTCATGTCAGAATATCCAATTTTTTTAATTGAGAAACTTTTGGCATTCAGTTTCTTTTCCTGGGAAAATTAATATAGAAGACTGCTCCTCAAAGAAAAAAAAAAAAAAAAAAACAACACAATAAACCAAATGTAGCAATGAAAAAAGTCATAGCACGATCTCTTGGAGGCAATTCCATTTGTGACAACCACCAGACCTCTGAAAATTTTCAGCTATCTCTATACTCTCCAAGTATTTTAAGTGTGATGACATCTTCCCAGCATACTACATCCTCAACTTCTTAATTTAAGGCTTCTGGTTATCTTATAAAAAGGAATGATTTATATCTAAATTTTTTGTTCTGCTTAGACTGAAATTCTGTATGTATGTCTTTCTGCATATTTCATAGTGAAGTATAGAGGTCTGGTAAGGAGGTTTATTGTCCTACCACAAACATTTGTTGATGAGTAATTACATGAGCTGGAGTCCTCTACTAGCTACACAGCTCTCTGTTTTCAGTCAAGAAGATTTTGCAGTGGGTACTTACTGCTCTGTTTCATTATCTATGCTCTCTCTGATTCTCAGACAGAGCTTAACCACCACAAAGAGTAAGGAGCTGGCCTCCTTCACTGCATCTCGTTCTTCTCTACCTTTCTACTTGACATGCAAGGTGTCCTTACTTTGTCACACAAAAAGCAAGCTTGTGATTATTTCCCATTTCCCCCAGATATACACAAAATGCTATTTTATAGCATTTTGTATTTGTAGGTATTGAATACAGCTTGAGGCTGAATAGTTAGTCAATCTTACTGCTGTGCATACAAATTAACACATCCCCACATTTTCCCACAGACAAAAGAGAGGGTAAATTATGGAACCAACTTGACTGAACTTTGATTTGTCTATATTCTTGTTTGCAGCCAATCAACAGCAGCTTGCCCTTGTTAGTGATGTTACAGCTGTGCTCCCAGAAAGATCAAAGACCATTACAGGACCATGCCCCTCTCACTCAGGCAGGGTGCTGATCACCAGAAAACACACCCAGCACAGGGTGCCCAAACCTGCCCATCCTCAGCAGCTTCCACTAATTCACAATGACTCTAAGGAAACTGTATTCTGTAAGACAGAACATTCGTTATCCTTTTTCCTTGTTATTTTCATTCAATGACAATTTGCTTATTATTTGACAAATGCTAAGTGAAAGGATGTCTTACACAGTAGATGAGCTGGAGTTATTGTTTGAATAGTAAGAGCTTGTGATTGATATTCACACTGTGCAATTAATCTCCTAAATCACATGTTTCTTTTCCCCATCAGACAATTATTATACCTATATAGAAATTTCAAAATGGCTTTGCAGCATCCCCCTGTGTGAATGCATATCTGAGTGAATATTTGTATGTAGGTTATTCACATCACAAATATTCACATCTGTTTTTTTGAACAGAAGGATCATCTCAGATAATTGATATTAAATTTGAATTAATATTTTGGAATAATTTTTTTTCAGTGTTTTCCCACCTTCTATTCAGATGGACACTGGGACTGATGAGATGACTAATACAAGACTACTATTTCTATATTTTCCTCCTGCAAAGATTTTCATGGACAAACATTCATACAAACATGAACATAACTACTCAGAGTAATTGATTGCAAAATCTTCCTTGATATCCCCTTCCTCTTCTTCCTTATCTTTTACAAGCCTTCCATATATCTGTTGTTTTATTAAAGCAATTTGAATATTGATTGAAAGAAAAACTTATCAGTAAACAGGAAACTATAAACATATTGCTGTAAAATGAGAATTGTCCATTGATAAATTAAAGCATTATGCATCACCATGTGCTAAGAGAGCCACTGAAGCAAGGTGTCTCAGCTAATTCAGCGAATTAGTGGTGTTTACTGGTTTGAAAAAAACATTAAAAACCAGAAACCACAGATTATTTTTCTCTCTCTCTCTCTATTTTTTTTTTGTTTTGTTTCTTTGGTTGTTGTTTTTATAGCTTTGTTTGTTTGTTTGTTTGTTTGTTTGTGTGGTTTGTTTTTTGGGAGCTTCCTTTGTGGTTTTTTTTGGTTTTTTGTTTTGGTTTGCTTATCTTTCCCTGGTTCTCCACATTTTAAATTGAACACAGAGATAATTCCTTTTCATATTTCATATTTCATATTTCATTATTCTCTTTTGTTGCTTTATTTGCACTACTAGAGATATAATCTATAGATTAGTAGAGATTCTTTCTGGACTCATTTTTAAGGTCAAATGCATCCTGTCTCATTTTCCCAGCTCCAAAGTGTAGCTATTCAGTCCTAGGGGGGACAGAAGCTGAAGTGCAACCTCTGAGACACCAATATTTACTTTAATTAGGTACCTTTTCAGACCAATAGAGAGTGATACAGCTGCCTTTATGAAGTCCTATTTCAGTGGTTTCCTGTAACATTTATTTCCCCACCCCACCCCCACTCCTCTCAAGGATACATTTTAGTGCCTCTGAGCTTCAAATGAGAGTAAAAACTCCAGTATTGCTCACTTGGCTCTTGCCCAGTTGGCTCTGCTCTTTATATGGGCAGAATAAGACACTCTCCCACAACCTAGAAGAGGACCTTGACTTGCAGCCAGCAGCTGAAGCCATAAATTTAACACCGTCATGGTTGCTGCTTCCTCTGAGGACATTCCTTTTTGCCTCCCAGCACAAGCCCTGAGTATTGACAGAAGAAAGGTGGTCAGGGTGATGTGAGAATAAAGGGCAAGGTCCTTAACAAAGCCAGGATCCCATAGGGTTTGAGACCCAAAGTAACTATTCTGGGATCTACATTCCATTGCTGAGCCTGTTTGATCTTGGCTCATTAAGCAGGCAGAAAAATACTAACAAAATAACCTTTTAATGTTAATTCCTATTATTATGTGATTCTTAATTCTCTCAAACACTTCAATCCCAATTATGAAGCTACTACCCTAAGATTCCCTATGGAAATATTATGAGATGTAAAGAACATAATAAAAAAAGCATGCCTATGGAAGAGTAACTAAAATAACTAAACACATGACAATTAACTTGGTACCTAGCCATGCTACCCTCAATAGTACTCCTGTCCTGCAGAGGATGTAAAAAAAAGTGTTGGTTGCTCAGCATTTCTTTTTTTCACGTACCACTTCTGCTAGTAGTGGCAATAAGGTTCATACTCATATAACAGATTTATCATTGTTACTACCTGTTCTGCAAGTTAAAAACATTTCTTACTTTGTTTGCACAGAGCTCACTGGGCTTTGTGCCTGTCAGTGTATTTCTGCTGATATTATAAGAAAAGGCCTTATTTAAGCAGGGTTGTGAGTAGAGCTCAGTAAAGAGGAACAAGAGACTGATTTCATCATAAACACTTACATACTCTTTAGATGGGATGAGAGCCTCTAGCTGGGGTCCAAGTAAGGGAACAAACCCTCAAAGTTGATAGGGCAGTTCCTGAAGCAGCAGATGTGGTCCCTTAGGCAGCATGGTTGGAAGATTGAGTGACATCTACAGCTATAGGCCCTGGCACTCAGCAAAGCCATGGAGCAGACTGAAGGCTGCTCAAGAGTTACATGTCCCCAGCCTAAATTCTCTATGAAACTTTTCCCTCTCCTTCTGTCTCTCACTTCTCTTGCCCTCCCTAACAGCTATTATCTTGTTTGAAGGGCTTAGCTCACTGCATTAGCTACAAGCTTTGTCACACATTCAGCACTTCAAAATTCTTCTGCAGTAGCAATGAAAATGCTCAATTAAGTTCAGATGGGAAGAAGAGGAAAAGAGGAAAGAGGAGTTTATAAAGAATTGATTGTATTTAACATTATATAGGCATATAATGCTGGTCAGAGGAAGGGTTATGCTCTATGAAGGCAGTACAAAGAAAATAAACAGACCAATTTTAGTTGGGAATTACTAGATCAGGACTAGCTCTCAGACGTGATCAAGATTCTTATTTCTTCTCTTTCTCTCATGGACACAGGTTTCAAAATGAAAATAAAAGGCCCATTATTGCCCACTGGTGGTGGTATTCAGACATGCCTGCAAACAGTAGAAAAGCTATTTTCTAGGTTACTGTTACTGAAATATCTGCATGAAATGAAGAAAGAATGCTGCTACTAAGTCTCTTGTGCTCAGGCTAATGTCACAGGATTTATGGCTTTAATTTTTAATAATGAATCGGAATTAATGTGTTTGCAGAGCCAAGCATGGCAGGGATATTATCTTCAGAGACCACAAGGCATATTAATCTAATAGGAACAAGCAGAAAAGAATACAGGTATTAAATCTAGATATAACATCTGAGAAGAAAAAAAACCCACAAAAGAAAAACAACTGCATTTGACTATGCTTTAGCTCCTGAAACAGCAGTTCTTAACATGATCTTGGGGGGAAAGAACACCTATATGCAGATTTTCCTTCCGCAAATACTGGAGATCAATCTTTCTCACAAATCCCTGGAAGTTATCTATATTTTTAAAGCTTCAATAACTTTATTTACAGAGTTACAAATTATAGTCAAGTACAGATTAAGCCTTTGCAACACTCCATTTATTACAGCTATGTCCAGAAATGAGTTTCTTTTCCGTAACCACAGTCTTAGCAAAAAAAATGAAGATATGAAGAGATTAGAAATTCAACAGTCAAAAACCCCAAACTATCTTAAATTTACTGCTTATAGGATTTAGATATTGAAACACAAAATTAATTTCATTGTTTGGCCTGTGTGCATTTTAGTAAGATCACTTATCCGAGATTTTTACAAGTTTTGTTTCAGTAAGATTCAACCTTCTATGTGATTTAAGAGATTTTAAAAACAGCTTCCTTGTGAGGGTAAGAGGAGGGGCAGGTACTGATCTCTTCTCCCTGGTGATCAGTGACAGGACCTGACAGAATGCCCTGAACTTGTAAGAGGGGATATTTAGGTTAGACATTAGAGAAAGGTGCTTCACCCAGAGGGCAGCTGGGCACTGGAACAGGTTCCTCAGGGAAGTGGTCGCAGCACCAAGCCTGGCTAAGCTCAAGAAGCATTTGGACAATATTCTTGGGCAAGTGGTGTGACTTTTGGGAGTGGTACTGTGCAGGGCCAGAAGTTGGACTCAATGATCCTTTTGGGCTCTTTTTTTTTGGCTCTTTCCGAGTCAGCTGATGGTGTTATTCTGTGGTTCCACGATAGACAAACAAAAATGTACATATACAAGATAAAGTTCTAGAAAACTACTAAGTCTAAATTAATTAGTTAGTATATTAATCTTCTCTTTCAATTTTTTTTTTAATTGTAAAAAGTCTGTAGTTAGAAAGTAAAAAATCATCCTGTCTAGTATTCACCTTATTGAATTCTTATCAGGTTTTTCCCTGAGCATTTATTGTTTTCAGTTTCTGAGAGAAAATAATGATCTGTGGTTTATCATCCCTTCACATTCCAGGGAAGGATCTGGGACACTGCAGTAGGGACACCATTTCACTTTTAACATATTTTTACAATCAAGTACTTTAATGTGAAAATGTAACTTTCCCATTTAATATATTCGATCTGTCCAAGTTTTTAATCAATACAAATACATTCTCTGAAAAATCCTGTTAGGAATTATGAAGCACAATTTCCATAGACATGAATTACAGGGTTTATGAGGAAAGTTCTGCTCAGGAAGGACTTTCAGAAATAGCCCTCAAGGAGAGGCATTTCAGCACTGAGTTGCACTGCCCAGAAAAGCCCTTTGTGACCAACTAAAATTGCAATTCTTTTCTTGTAAGACTTAACAACGGTATTATGTTCCAAGAGGCAATCACTCAAGTACAGACAATTTAAACAGAGAGCTTTAAAGTGAAAAGTCTATGGAAGAATAAGGCCTGTAAAATGAAGGTGAAACAGCTAAGTAGAGAACTTGATATTTCCAGGACCAGCAATAAAGTATCTTATTTTCCTTTTGACCTCAGTCCACTTCATGATATTTGTGGCCAAGCAGAGTTGCCATCACACAGACCTTTGATTTTATTCTCTTGGCATTAGACAGAGGGGCATACCTGGGGAAAGTGTATCCATGTCAGAAAAAACCCCAAAACATTATTTTGTTAGCTTCAGCAGGAGAAAGCAAAATATAACAATGCAAACAAAGGCTAAAGCTGGGCAACACATTTCGTATGAGTTTCCTATCAGCCAAAGAGCTGGATTAAGAAATTACAACATTGGGGCACCCAGGATTAACTATTTTTCCAGTGGTGTATAAAGGGGCTTGGGGTGTCAGGCAAAATAAGCAGCAGTCCAGAGAAACCTAAATTAGTAAGTGCTTTTTGAATTACCTTCCCCAAGATACCAGTCAGGGTCCAGTGGTCTTCCCAACACTATCACAAACTAGCTCCTTAATTACCCCTCTTGCTCCACTGTCTCTGTCATGGTGTCTCCATTCAAATCTTTGTCATTACATTGATCCTGCTCTGCTCATCTTTTCCAGTCATTCTTTAGGGATTTTCTATGAAGACAGTAGTAAAGAAGATCCCTCCTCTTTATATTAATCGGAAACCACTGCTGGTCAGACTCCCTCTCTGCCTCCTCTTCCTATGCCCCCTGCAACATCCCCACCTCCAGCTGCTGCTGGATCAACCTGGCCAAGGAAAATGACAGAGCACGTCAACAGAGCCCACCAAGCGTGACCAGGAGCACTGTTTTACATTTAGGAAGACCAAAACAGCATATGAAACAAGTGGCTTGGACTGTCACAAAGATGATCTATAAACTGAATCCTGCAAACTGATTACTACTATCTTGTAAAACTTTTCAGCAGAGGGATTTTATCCAGATGTCCACTAAAGCTTTGCACACCTGCAGTTGTCTAAAAGTCTGCACTTTTCTTACTCTGCAAGAATTGTGAGTAGTGAACCCCCCAAAACAAAATGACTTTAACAGTCCTCTAATTATAAACTTTCTTTGAATTCTATATGATTAAAAAGAATGTAGCACCACCTCATTATCACTTACCTTAGTGACACTCTGTGAGTGTACAACAATTAGAAATCTTCCCTGATAATGAAAGAAATTTTCAGCATTTGATACTAAAATTCACCATACATTGTCTTCCATAGTGCCCTAAACCCACCCACCTCAGAGTCTGTACCACAGGTTGCTCTGTATGTTTGTGGTTTATAATACAAGTATTATCCATAATTAGAAGTG
This sequence comes from Melospiza georgiana, assembly GCF_028018845.1. Taxonomy (NCBI): domain Eukaryota; kingdom Metazoa; phylum Chordata; class Aves; order Passeriformes; family Passerellidae; genus Melospiza; species Melospiza georgiana. Next base: position 99,072,444 of record NC_080431.1, read on the forward strand.
ATAAACAAGAATTGGCAATTAGAGGAACCTTAAGAAATTTTCCACCCTATCTGAACAAAATGACTAAACTGCATGTGACAAGCTTGTAAATTAAAAATCTGAAAATTAAAAAAAAACTTTATGACAAGTGTGTCATATGTAAGTCAAGGGGCATATAATTAGATATGCAGTCATTTTATTATATTTTTTTTTTCTGACTCACAAAGACTTTTTATCTTGAAAAGCTTTCTGACTTTGACATTTTCTGTAGAGTGGCCATGAAAGGAAGTGTTGAAACTTTGGCACTAAAGACTTGTAAAACGACTTGACAGAAATTACATAAACAAACTGCCCTAGAAGAGGCTTGCAGGAGTTACATTTGGAAGTGGTAAAAACAATTAATTTCTGAAAACAACCTTTCTTTAATTGGACAGGAAGTCTTACTTCAATTATTTTTGTTTATTACATAAGTCATTTGTCTTTTCCTTGGAAATGAAAGATACTCAGCTTAGGCAGTGAACTGATGAAAAATTTTATTGGGTTTACATGACAAGGTTTTGGGGGTGGTGGAGCTGCAGGGGTGGCCCCTGGAAGAAGAGACAAGGAGATTCCCCTGTGTTGGATGTAACCATTCCTAAATGGACTCACCCCTGGTCAAAGCTGAGCCCATCAGTAATGTTGGTGACAGCTCTGTGATAACATGTTCAGAAAGGATAAAAATGCCACGCAGCTGCTGTGAGGGACAAGAAGGCAAAAAAGTGAAAAAAAAAACTCTTCAGAAACCCAGGTGTGTGAAGGAGTGGGAGTAGGTGCTTCGGGTGCTGGAGCAGAGATTCCCCTGCAACCCAGGACAGGATTGTGAATAAAATCCTTCACCTGCAGTTCATGGAGGACTGTGATGGAGCAGACATCCACCCAGAGAACTACATGGCTGAGCAGCTGGATGTGCCATGGAGGAAGATGCAGCCCATGGAGGGGAGCCCACACTGGAGCAGGTTCCTGGCAGGACCTGCTGCCCAAGGGGAAGCTCGCATGCTGCAGCAGTCTATTCCCAAAGAACTGTGGGGAACAATCCCATGCTAGAGCAGGGGAAAGGAGATGCAGTGGCAAAGTGTTCTGAGCCGACCACAATACTTGTTCCCCATTCCCTAGGCACTGCTTTGAGGGTAAGAGGTAGAAGAGCTGGGAATGATGGAAGTAGAGCCCAGGAAGCTGAGAGGGGACTGGCTTTGTTCCTTACCACCCTACTGTATTTTTTGTTGTCAATAATATAAATTAGTCTTCCCCAAGTCTAGTGTTTTTCCTGTGATGATAATTGGTGAGTGACCTCCCTGTTGTTATCTTGTTTCACAAGCTTTTACATTGTATTTTCTCTCCCTGCCCTGCTGAGGAGGAGTGAGCAAACAGCTGGGTGGGCACTGGGCAGACAGCCAGGGTCAGGCCATTACAACAATATAAAGTTGAGGCATATTAATCTCTAGTTTGAGACTTGGGGGTGATCTCACCCATCTCTTCTATGTTTTCTCAGTTCAGTGTGCATAAATATACAGAATGAAATTGTCACTGCCTAAGACAAAGAACATTTCTCTTCAGCAGACAGAAGAAATCCAGGCAGAAGAGTAGGTGTAGAAAAGAAGCAGATCCTAGTTTCAGCAATTCTTTCCAGCTTTCCTCCTTTCCTCTTCATCTGTCCTCTCTGACATATTTCTCTACTCTTCCTGTCTTCCAGCCCATCTCTAAAATAGAAGCATTCCTTTCCCTATCTCTATCCCTGCCACCTTGTTTGTCCCTCCAAGTGCAGAAGGAGCCCTTGGTCATTCAGACACAAGAAGAAAGAAAAGACAGCAGGACAAAACTCCCAAGGGCCAAACTCAGCAAAACTCCTCAGGACCAAAGAAAAAGCCTTGGTAAATTACTCTTTTTGAGCTCCCCTCCAGATTTGTTTGTGACAAACAAACACAGAAGCCTTGAAGAAATCACAGTAGGTCCCCATACTGTGCAGATATACTGAACTACAACCTCAAGATGATAGGATATTATCATTAAAGGCATTAATATAAAACAGCATAATATCATCTCAGGTTAGATCAGCACTATCTCACAGACACACCTGCACCCAGTCTGCCTCAAAACTTTTCTTGAGCAAAAGACATGTCCTTTAAAGCCTCAATGTGAAATGTCATAACCAAGTTTTTGTTTCTATCTAAGCAGTGCAATTGACTCACTCTGAATGCTTAAGAAATAAATTTGAATTGCATTTATAACTCTCCTCAAAGAAAATATACATTTAAATATGTACAAATTTTTTATGTAAAACAGTCCTAGATTTTATAGTTTTGTTTCACAGGAAAATATTTACCAACTTCTGATTGTCTTAATCCCCTTTCCAGTCTGTTTGTAATTCTGGAACCACATTACGATCTCACCAAGCTCTGCTTCCAGCATTAGCCACTGATACTCCTCTAAAGAATTGTACATTACAGCCATTACTGTACAGAATTGTACAGTCATTGGTGTGCCCTAAGTTAAACCCTTTTTCACACTGAATAGAACATAATATTGTGCATGGTCATCCTTGATCACTGCAGACTGTTCCAGCTCCTCTGTGCTCATGGTTGTATAGCAAAATCCTACTTTAGTCATCATTCTCATCCAATAAATCCATACCACAGCTCCAATCTCCACCTGAGTTTATGTGTATTTCATGGAAGCCATGATGAACCCTGACATCTACATTTTTCCACTTAGTAGAGGAAACTGCTGGAAAGCACTAATTAGTGATTATGAAAGTTGTCAATATCTGCAATGCCATCAATCTGAGCAGTAAAATTGGGAATGTTTCCCTAGTCTTGCCATAACCGTGATTAAGTGGCAAAAGCTCTCAGATTTATAAAATGAAAGCAAAGTACACTGTAATATAAAACATACATGACATGAGAAATAGTGAAGAATTTCACCAACTGCTGACAGAATTACATGTATGCAGAAATATTTTACTTCTTTTCCTCTTCTCAAAAATGCAGTTGCTGTGCTAATGGGTATGTGAGTCATGCTATGAACTCAAGGAAATGATGGGGCAAAAAAGTAAGACATACACTCTTTCCTGCCACTGAAGAAATAAGAAATTTAGGTTATCAAAATTCTTATAATGCCTCTGCCAGAAAATTCAGCCTTGAGTGATCAAAATCATTAGGGCTATTCTTTCACAAATCACACATGGAAAAAGCAAACCTTTCCAACTAATTTAATTACTGTCATGTCTCTCCTGGTATCTAAATTTTTCTTGCACTATTTCAACAATGTATTTCAGCTGTAGCAATTTGCTTTTTCATAGATAATATGTTCAGTTTTCTCCAGTAGTTTTTTGGGATGTGTTTGCTTTTGAGTTTTTTTTATTATTTTTATTTTCTGGGATGTAAGGTTGGAGTTTCTTTTTAAATAATCCTGTGCCTTGGAACAGCAGAATGGTGTGTATGTGTTTTTTCAAAGTATACAGCAGCATTAGGCTCTATCACTGTCTGTTTTTTCATAAACTTTATGCAACTGCAGTTTTCTACCACTATTTATTATTTGGGATTAGTAACAGTTATTATATTTAAGTGTAAGTTTAGTTCCATTTATGTGTTCAGAATGAAAATAAAATTGGATTGAAATCTGATCCCAGATTCTTTATATTGCCTCCCACCTGAATAATTTTTGTGTGTTTTTTGTGATATTCTTCATCTAATTTATGAATGAAAACCTTAGTTAATTTTCAAAGTGAGATATTAAATGTGGTATATTAATACTGCCAATGAAGTCTTACAGTGCTGAAAATAAATGGAGGGTTAATAATAGTTTTAAAAATTAAAAAAAGCAGTAAGAAGCAGAGAGTATTGAACTGGAAACTGATATGATTGATCCTCAGCCCAGAATCCTGTCTGTGGGACTTGAATTAGCCCTTTCAGAAATGAAAAACAGATCACTTTTCCCTTTCCTTTTAGTATTATCATGGTAGTTTGCTGTATGCTAATGTATAAAAACACAGAGAAATTATTTTATAAGAGTGACATTTGAATCTTTCACCCCTCACATTTGTGGGTTTTGAACTGACTTCTTCCAGCTCCCAGAAGAGATTTTATCCAACGAGCTGTGGGTGCATATGACCCTGCTGTTCTGCAAGGGAAGAGAGGAAGTACTAGTTTAAGCTCAATGCTTATAGCGAATCCTACATTCTGCTCCCAACACCCTTTGTGCATTTTATTCAGATTATTTCAGGTAGTACACAAGAGAAGGACTCTTAAAAAGTATTAAAAAAAAGAAAAAAAAGAAAAATCTACAGAAAGCATGTCAGTTATGGTGATTGTGCAAGCTAGACCCAGCTTCTAAGACTGACTATTTCTGAGAGCAGAAGCTTTAACCTCTCAAGAAACACTTTACTGCCCAAACATTATGCAAAGGCCAAGGCCTGATGGCAATTCCTAGGACCATAGAAAGTCCCAAGGAAGCTTGGGGATAATACACCACCACACCCTTCTAAGCCTAAATAAAATGCTTTGCACTTCAGATGAAAATCCCTATGGACTTCTTATTCCACCGAGTATCACCTACTCTTCAATCAATTACTGATAGAGAGACACAGCTTCCAGATTCCTAGGCAAAAGTCTTGGGTCAGGTTTTTGACAAAAACAAAAGAAATTACTAAATAATTAAAGTTATGGAAAGCAATTAGTTATTGAAAGTTGTTGAATGTAACAATTTAAATTCCTGTATACATTATTTTTACAATTATTATTTCCCTTTGCATAGATTATTAAAGAAACACAAACTGTGGATAGGACTAGATGAACTTTAAAGGTCCCTTACAATCCAAACTATTCTATAATTCTATGAAATCTGTTATCTGATGTACACAATGGATCAGCCCCTACACTACAGTAGAATGGTTGTACCAAGACTTTTCATTAATCATTTTAACCTTCATTCTGCAAAGAAAAATACTAGCTTTATGCCTATTGAGAGATAAATCACTTCCAACAAATGACAGAAGCTAAGTGATAGTATCCAAAGCACTTGCATGTAAAGAATAATTTCAAAGCTATAATGATTTTCTTATTTTGTGATCTCCATATATAGTTACACTGTTATGCACACAGTTACACTTGGTTTCTCCTCTTCATCAGATTCTGTCTTCATTTTCTTTAACAAGGACAGCAATCAACTGACATGGTAATTTTTTTTCATTAAAACTTAGCAGCTTTTTTAACCCATTTATTTTCAATTGTTCAGATGAGTTAGGAATCTCTTTGTCATTTTTAATCTATATTACAAGTAGATAGAATATCCAAATTATGTTGCTTGGTTCAAATGTTCCATAACATATTATTTTTCCCAATCTAGATAAAAGCCTGGTAAATAACTTTAAAAATGTATGGGTTTCAATCAGTTTGATGTTTCTAGCTACCACACATTTTATTATATTCCAATATTATATCCAGTCCACCTATGCAAAATATGCCTTGTAATTGTGTTAAGTAGTGCTTAACACTAAACTGTATTTTGCTAAACATACTGTAGTTGATTTTTGCTAGTTTTACAGACTGTAATGCAGCACACCATATGGAAATAAAAATTGTCTATTTTTGATCTGAACTATCAATATATTATTTCATGCCTACTGAAACTTATGGGTCAGTAATAACAGTACAATTTTTCCCATAATTGCTAAATATTTAATAATTGCTAATAAAATTAATAAATAATTGATATAGAGAAAAAAATAAGACTGTTTTGGCTAGTTTTATTGTTATTTCAGTGGCAAATTAAATATTTTTGATGAATTTTCTGTGACAAATTTTGTAATCTTTTCAGTGAAATAAGCTAGAGAAAAACTTCAAGCGTTGTGTGGTATCCAGTTTCCCATTCCAGAAGAGCATGTGCCTCCAGTAGGTTTCATTTCGTCTATCAGCCTCCTAAAATAGCCTAGATTCCTTCACAGAATCAGAGAATGTTTGAGGTTGGAAGGGCCTTCCATAGCTCATTTGGGCTAAACAGCCTGCAAGGCCAGCCAGAGCCTATTGCCTGTCTCTGGGCACCACTAAAACCTGGCTCTGTGTTCTTTCAACCCCCCCTTCAGGTACATGTACACACTTCCCTGTGAGCCTTCTTTTCTCCAGGCTAAGCAGTCAGATCTCTTCTCATAGGAGAGGTGCCCTAGTCCCTTCATCCCTTTACCTGACCCTTTGCTGGAGTTCCTCCAGTAGCTCCATATGCCTCTTGTGCTGTGGAGCTGAGAGCTCGACACACGTACTTAGTGCTGGCCTCGCATGCTGGGTGGAAGGGAAGAACCTTGTTCTGATGGTAGCATATCTCCTAATGCAGCCCAGAATACCACTGGCCCTTGTTATTGCCTCACACTCAAGTGCTGTCCATGAGGAGCCTCAGATCCTTTTCTGTAAAGCTGCTTTCCATCTGTTTGCCTTTCCTGTTCTTGTGCCTGGAGTTTTTCTGTTCCAAATGTGGGACACTGCACTGTGACGGTGCTTGCAGGGGTCTCAGGATGAGGGAAGAGACAATTTTGTTGACTCTGTGTTTCAGAAGGCTTGATTTATTATTTTATTACATATATTATAATAAAAGTATACTAAAAGAATAGAAGAAAGGATTTCATCAGAAGGCTAGCTAAAAATAGAAAAAGAATGGAATGAAAACAAAAGCTTGTGTCTTGGACAGAGTCTGAGCTAGCTGACTGTGATTGGCCATTAATTAGAAACAACTGCATGAGAACAATCACAGACGCACCTGTTGCATTCCACAGCAGCAGATAATCATTGTTTACATTTCGTTCCTGAGGCCTCTTGGCTTCTCAGGAGGAAAAATCTTAAAGAAAAGATTTTTCATAAAATATGTCTGTGACACTGCACTCCCTGTTGAAAACCACAAAGTTCCTGTCAGCCCCTTTCCCCAGTTTGTTGAGGTTTTTCCGGACAGCTTTACAACAATGTGGCATATCAGAGACTCCTATTTAAGTCATCTGCAGACTTGCTGAGGGCACAACTCTGCCCCACCATTGAGATCATTGGACCCAGTATTGAACCCTAGTGTATAATGCCAGGTACCAATAACATTTTGCACTGCCAGTCACCCCGCTCTGTGCCCATCCAGTTCAGGTTTCAGTCCACCCCACTGCCTGCTCATTCAATCCACATCTCATCAGATTCTTCCTAAAGAACAAAGGGACCACAGCACTGAAAGCCTCACTGAAGTCTAGGTAGAGAATGTCTTCTGCTTTCCCCTCATCCAGCAAGACAGATATTTCTTTGTAGATTACCTGACTGCTCACACATGGCTTCCCCTCTGTTGATCCATGCTAACTATTCCTTGCCACCTTCATGCCTTCCATTTCCTTGGAAATGGTTTCCAAGGCTAGTCATTCCATCATTTTCATGCAGGGAATGTAAACAGGAGCATTAAGAGCACCAGCTAAAGAACAGCATAGCTGTAAAATTTGCAGTATTTTGCATTTCTGAGAAAATATTACACTGACTAAATTGGACCTTCAATAATTTTTACCAGTTCGAAGGTTTCAATTCTGAGATTACTATTGAGTGAACCCATCAGTTTCTCTTCTTCCCATATATTAAAATAGATAATTATTTCATATTCAATATTTCATATTCTCATGAAGATAAAAATATTTTTAGATGTTCTGATAATGAAGCCTCTATCAGATACTTATAAAAGTATAATGAAAGATAGTACCAAACACCATAAAAATAAACTAAAATCAATTGCTTAAATTCCATTTCTACATGAGTGTTTATTTTAATGATATACAGAGAAATACCTGCTAAGACATTTATATTCCTGCATTACCAATCTTGTCTCACATAGTATTCTAGAACATTTTAATTGAAAATTCCTTAAAATTTTAATAAAATATTTCTGTACTTTTAAGCTTACAGGATCTCACTTAAATTGTAATTTAATTTTTTCTCCTGGTACACTTTTGTAATATTTAATGACATTTAGTAATACTTAGGAATATTTTGGCTATAAAAATGAATGATAGTAAGAAAACCGGTATGGCAGGATCACATGATGTTGAGCAAAACTCAAACAAAACATTTCACAGTTAATTGCTTATAAAATCACATATATACTTCTACAATGTTTCAGAATTTACACTTTTTTTTCACTTGGAATATTTTCCAGTTCAAACTGGAGTGGTACACAAAGTGAAAGCATTATTTTTGCCTAAGTTGATTGTACAAAAATTAATGATAACCTCATACACATCAGAGGCTTGTGAATATGTTTCTTACCACTCTACACTAGAAATTAATGAGATTGCCTCCTGCACAGATTCCTCTTAAGCAGTGACAAGACTCTACTAAAAAATTGAACTAGAAAAAGCAAGGCCTGTATCTAGGAAGGAGTACCATTCTTCTAATCTGGAGGCTGGTAGAATTCAAGAATTAGGCATCTGCACATGCTTTGTTTTAAAACCCGATGGCCATGATTTAGGGGATTCCCAAGTATTTATTGTAAAAATAATTTTTTTTTAAAATAATGGTGTATAGTTATAAAATTGTGAAATAAATTATTCCTGGTGCAATTTATCAGTTCAGAAAATATTCAGATCTCAGGGAAGGTACATTACAGAAGCCTCAGCTTCTGATAAAGAACTACCTTCCAGATGATTGCATTTTTGCTCTACAGTATTTTTTCATTCAATGGCAGTTTCACCTGCAAAATGCTATATATATTTTTTTTTTCTAAAAGTTAGAAAACATCAGTTTACAGAGAGAAAATAAACAAGGCAAACAGGAATCTTTTGCTGGAAAAAGGCACTTCAGTGTTTAAGAAGTTTCACAAGTTGGATGGATCTCTTAGGGCTGCATTCCAGCCTGGCCTCATCTACCTCCCTGGCTTTCTTAGTATTAAAAAAATTAATCTAATTAATCTTAAATCATGACTACTCAGTGGAGATTCAGATTTCAAGGGCAAAAAACAAATACATGAATATCAGCCAGCAAATAGCTGATATTCAGCAAATAGCTGATATTCAGCAAATAGCTGATGAAAACGTCTTACTAACTAGATTGGGACCATGGTATTCAGTCCATTTGCAGCAGCTAATATTTTGGGACTAAATTTATTTCTTACTTTTATATCTGCTGCTATGGAGAAATATTGTAGATATATTTGTAACAATTTCACAAACACTGCAGCCATTTCATCTCCTTTGGGGTTGTGTGCTGTATCTACCAGAAAAGCTGATACTGTAATTTACCCCCTGAAGTACACATTTCTAGTGCTCAGTGATCCATGGCAGTGTAACTATCAGACCAGGAGATTTAACAGAACCTATCTCATGCAGCTCACCAATTAATGTGCAACCACTAATGGTATTCCCATCCTGACCACCTGTTTGGAAGGTGGTGGAAGCCTTAGGTGGTTCTTATTTCATTTGTAACCACTCCCTGGGGTGAGTAAGAGACATTAGCAATAGTCACACTATTGAGAATGCAAAATCAAGCTTCAAAATTTAGAAAAGTTTTTGAGCTTTCACAGGGACAGTGAAAATATTAGTAAAAAAAATCTGCACAATAATTTTCTTTGGGAAAGGTTCATTTGGACAAACAGAAATAAGTATTCAAAAAGATGATGTTCTATAATCTTGGATCAAGGACAAAGAATGAACATTTATTAATTTATTTTAGAATAATTAGACACAAGACTGTCTGATCTTTGGCAATCTGTCAAGATATTATAAAAAGTATATTTATAATTTGGCCAATTTCTTACCCAGTTCTTTGACATGTTCTTTGTAAGGTTTCCTTTACCTCTTTCTGCATTACCTGGGCTATTTCCTGTAAGTTTCTATGAAAGCACAATTAACAATGAAGCCAGGCAAATTCTTGGAAGGCCCTTTCTTTATTAGAGTTTGTTTTCCCTACTCTTGGGAAGGCTGCAATGAGATTTTTCACCAGGAAGCATGCTCATGTAAACTTCTTGTGCAAATCCAAGAGAAAATTGACTGTTAGCTTTGAGGGGTGCAAAAATAATTGAAACAGAATGGAAGAATTTCAATAAATAAATCATACCTCATTGAGTTCATCTTGGGTAGTTGTATTTCCTGATCTGTAGAAGTCTCTAAAGCTGTATTAATTTTTATATGAACCACATGACCTTTTTCTGACTAATTCTACTACTATTTTCCAGAATGTTATTAATTGTTTATTAAGATTTTTTTATATTTATTCTTGTTTAAAATTTATGTTTCCCAAGTTCAAGTTTTGTAGACTGTACCTATTTAGCTTATGTTGCTATATTGGACACTGCATATTGCACTTTGCAGCAGTAGGAGTCATGAAATGAAATCAAATTTTGCAACATGTTCTCATTTTGTATACTTACCTGGTTGATACCAGTGAACCTGGATACTTTTAGGTATTGGAACCCTTTGGATTCAGATATGATCGGAGTCAAATTCTTCAAAGACCATCTTCAAAAACTAGTACTTTTGAATTTTCTGTTTTACACTTGACAAGGCTGGTGGAAATGTGGAGAATATAGAATTAATTCTGTATCTAGATAAAGCATTATGTCTTTTTGATTGACTCCATAATTTGAAAATTATTATATTCTACAAGTGTGAATCAGGTTCTTTATTTTTTCTTATACATTTAGAATATTGACTTAAAACAGTTAAATGCATTCAAATTATCTGTGTAGGCTAAATTATATAGGAATTCTGCAACAGCTCAAAATTACAGTAACCAATTCTGAATATATTTACTTAAGACTGAAGTGAAAATGTTCTATCATTTGAAAAGGCATCCATACATCCTTAACTCTGACTTGAATCAACATTTTAAAAGAACATATCCATTGTTATTCATGAATTACTGCTCTCAATAAAAATTATATCTGAATATGTAATTAATTAAGAGCTGCCTTTTGACTATACCGAAGACTGCTCATTTTCTCCTTATTTTCCCCATCCCCTATTGTCCATTATTTATAGGAAAAAACCCCACATATAATTTCCTTTTTTGGTTTTGTTTAAATAAATACATGTTCCTTGAAATTGAGCAATGATTTTATTTAATACTTAAGTAAATACAAATGCCTTTCCAAAACAATTATCTTCAGTATGATTCAGTAAGCAACTACGTCTCTGTCATTTAAATATTCAGCTACCACAACAACACCTACTGTAATGATTAATTCATTACAAAGTTGTTTTTATTACAACAACTACTACTACTATTATTATTATTATTATTATTATTATTATTATTATTATTATTATTATTATTATTATTATTATTATTATTATTATTATTGCTGCCTATTCTAAGACCATTTAATTTTCCTGTTTTTCTAAGCTGTTTGCTTGGCAATTGAATAGTTTTAAGCACTCTCTGCCTGCCAAGGCTCCTTCTCATCTGGATGTCTGGGATTTGTCTGAGTGTGCCCTCCCTCCATCCAGGCTTTGTAACTATGGAAGTAAAGGTGTCTCCTGCTGAAAAAAAATGCACAAGTGTAACAAACATTCAAAGCAACACAGTCTAAAAAGTATCTAAGAAAATGTTAATGATTACCACAGTATTGTATTGCAATCCTTTCAGAGATACAACAATTTTTATGGGGAATGCAGATCAAAAGGAGCTGTTCAGATGAAGACAGATGACTTTATCAATACTTTACCCTAAAAGTTATCATGAGCGTTAAATTGTATATTCATATTAAGCACAAGAAGATTTTAGAAATCATTTGTCAGTCTCTGATGTGGAACATAACTAATATTAGGCTATGCCAGCAGAATAATCACTACTACGAAAGCTTTATGCAACAATACAGGTTGTACAATTAAAGTAAAGTTACACTTATTGACACTATTTTTCGGGGGAAGTTTCAAGAGAAGGAGTTTAGTACACAGGTTCTGGTGATAATGAGACTATTCCACCACTAAAAAGCCCTGCTGTCCTTTCTGTGTGAAATATTTCCCCTTAATTTTTTTTTTACAATAAAAGTAATATCTAAAATTTTTTACTTGTGCATTTAAAAACTTGGATATTTATACATTAAATATTCAAGGCCAGGTGGATAGGGCTTTGAGCAACCTGGTTTAGTGGAAGGTGTCCCTGCCCATGGCAGGCAAGTTAGAACTAGATAATCATTAAAATCCCTTCCAACCCAATGGTTCTATAGTATTTGCTGTAACTATTCTGTTGTTCTATAATATCCCTCTTGCATAAAATTTATGAAAATATACCTACTTCATTATTCAAGTTTTTTCACATATTTAGAAGGACAAATTAGAAATATCAAGTATATATGGTAAAACTGAGCTAAATTTTCATTAATGATGGCAAATTATTTTCTTTTCAAATGGAAAAAGTTTTTTTTAAAAGTGAGCATGTAAATCTAAAAATTACCCTTAACCAAAAGTAATTCTTCCAATTCAGGTAACATCTTTATTCCATTGCTGTCCATTTTGTCCAATGACAAAAACAAATCATCTTTAATTTTGAAAATGAAGGGGCTCCTATTCTATTGTATATTAATATTATTTTATTTATTTTAATAAATTTATATTATTTTATTAAATTTATATGGGACTGTAGTGGTTGAAAAACTTTGCTTCACTTCTGGTGTCTCCCTTTTCATTGTTTTTTCAAATTTAAAATTTTATTTGCTTATAAAGCAAATATTCGCTACATAGTAGCAAGGCAAATGAAGGATTTTACCAACTGCAATTTGATATTACCCAGAAAATATATGGTAATTGATAGATATGTACTTCTTTCTGTACACAGAAACATTAACAGATGCAGTCATTATGTTTAATATTCTGGGCATCTGCATGTGTCTATTAGGGAAGCTAAACACAGCTTAAAAATGTGCAATATCTTTGCAGCTGTGGCATACTGAGACAAGAAACCAATAAGTATGAATGTAAGATAAACACAGGCTAAGAATGACTCAGGAAAAAAATACAGCACTGATCATTTATCAAAATATTTATACTACAAAAAATGGATACTAGGCTCCAGTTTCCTGCCAAATTCTAACTCCCTCAATGTGTAAAAGGTGCAATTTTATTGTCTTATATGAAACATAGACAAAACAACTATTTAATGACCACAAGTGATGTAAGAAGTAAAGCAAACCAAATTGAAATCAAGGTTATTTTGTCCATCACTTTTGACAGACAATATTAACAACTAGAAACTTTAAAAAGCCATTTAACTAATGTGTTAAAAACTCTCTTTTGTTTTTAAATGACATGCCAATGACTCAGTTTTGACTCAAATACTCCTCCAGTTGTAAAATCACTCTGATTTTTTCCCTCAGCCAGAAGAATGCCACTGGCATTCACCAAGCAGAAAAGAGAAAAAACAAATCTTTTGTTCGTGATCATTCAGTGTGCGTGTTTAAATGGAGACGAATGACCTTGAGATACAAGCCTGTGTGCAAGTACCTTGTATCATTCAGAGCTCAGAAGTGATCTCCTCTCCCTGCAGTAATTTTAAAACAAGTGTGCTTCAGCTTAAATGCTTATGCCCTCCAGCCAGCCTTGAGCAGAAACCTTCAATGAAGTTTTCATTTGAACCAAGAGGAAGAAATATGAGTGCTAGAATACATAAACGTGGTTCTTACAGTATTTCCTTGATTACTCTGTAAGAAATACTCTGGGGTGACAGCATTTTCTCTTTGCCTCCTCTAGAGGAAAAAAGAGAGTAAAATATTGTCCTGATCGTTTTCTCTATGATACTTTGGCAGATCTTACATCATCATATTGTGGTAAGTTGCATGTGTCTGCTTTCAGAGATACTAAATTAGTTTGCACATGAAGATGAATCTGCTTCTGAAGTGGATTTTTTTAATCCATTGTTATGCGTACAGAGGTACCAGCTTTGTGATACTATCTGTGCTGACTAGAATAAGTAAATGTTTCATTTAATCCTTTTCTTCCACAAACCCCATGAAATACCTGCCCCATGCAAGGAAGTCTGCAGGGATTGCTTTGGGCTGAAGGGCTGAAGAAGTGGAATTATGCAACACATCAAGGCGTATAACTTTGATAGGATTCACCTGATTTCAGACGCGATTCCACTGAAGGAGAGGACATGGTCATCTTCCAAGTTTAATGCTGTTCTCATTTATACTTGTATAAATCCAAATAAATTAGTGAAAATTGAATTAAAATAGAATTATTTTACATAGGATTTTATTTACAATTAATATACATATCACTCGAGATTATATGTGGTTATCCTCATTCTGAACACATTCAATTAAAAACTATTCTGAAATCTGAGAATTTTATCATTGTAATAAATCGTAAATCTTGGCCAAGGAGTTACAGGAATAAGTCTATGTATTAAAGACAAATCATTAATAATATCTGAAGACTAATTAATGATCTTGGAGTTGAATTGTTTTTTAAATACCTGATCACCAAAGCAAACACCAAGGTAATCTGAAGATGGATAGAGTAAGATACTGCACTCATGATATTCCATTTGAATGTTGATGCTTTATTAGCTCCCATGAGTTGGTTCTAACCCAAACACAGCAGATGGGTTATATGCAAAACATGCCATTTTGCACTCAATTTCCTTCCACTGACTAAAACTCAGGTCTGGGTTTTGTTCTCTTATTTGTATTGCTGTGAAGAAGCTACAACTTCAGTAAAGTCCAAAGTCACACTTCTCAAAGGAAAGAAAATTAAAAGTGACCTTTGTTGAAGCTGCAAAGCAGTAACACAAGGAAAAGAAACTAATACAAAGTTTTGTTTTGCTCTTCTCTGTAGTAACCTATAGTTATCTTTTTTTTCAAAGCAATTTCTGTATGCTGGAGTTCAAACCCAAGTTCAGTTTCAAGCTGTTCATTCTAGTGTAATTCCAATACTGCTGGCACTTCTGGAAAGCAGCCCAGGTGGGTATAAGCATAGTATACTGTAAAAAAAGTAATTTTCCTGGCACACTGTAAGACATCAGGTATTGCTGGCCTTTAAATATATATATATATATATATATTTATACAATAGAATTTATTTACCTTTCCAATTTTTATTATGTAGAGATACAGAAATACAAATCCTTCACTAAGACAGAATTTACCTTCTGATGCACAGATGAAAGACTATATTTGTAGACACGCGAATTAAATTATTCTCTTTCCACTAGTAGATGAAGTTCCTCTCCATTTGAATGCATATATTCTGTTATATACTGCATTGCTTTGAAATACAGTTCTTTTACAAGATGCTCATTTGTGCCCAGTGGTTCAGGGAATCACGCTGTTCCCTAGCTTCTGTGAGAAACAATGCTTTCCAATTCAAGAACTATAAACCCAAGACAAGCTATTACTGTCTGTCTACATTAGCTTGTCTTCTGTGCTTTGCAGCATATTTAACTACAAGCTGCATATCATATGGTTTAAAGAGAAAATATTCCATTCCAACACTTCAGATTCTCTGTCTTAATGAGGTAATCAGATTATCATCTGATGATGAAATAGCATCTTTAAGTGTCACTAGCAATCTGTGTGCATTTTGCAATGACAGTGTGTAAATATGTACTTCAGTGGATTTCCAGCCCAAAGCATTTATGCATATCAAGAAAGTATGACACTTTTCCTAGAGAAAAGCTTTCAATAGAAGGGGTACATTTACCAGATTTTCTTTGTTCTTTGGTCCGTCTCAATAACTGAATATATACCTTTCAGTCAAAGCAATGCTCTACAAAGCCAAAGTGTGTGAAACATGAATATTTTTCACTTTCTTTCTACTTCCACAGTTTGGAAGCTATCTCAAAACTGGTTTAGTTTATGAGAATTGATAACCATTACTTAGGAAAACCAATTCTGAATAGGCTGCAGACTGCAGGAAAAATGCACTGCAAGGACTTGGGGTCTTTAACACAGTTGTGAAAATATCCTACTTGCTGTTCCTAGTACTCAAAATCAATGCACCAGGAAAAAAAGCAATACAAACTGGAGGTGGAGGCAGGAAGCTGGAAAGGGATTGCGCAGATTGGTTGACATGGGTTTGAATTACCTGCTGGCATACTTATGAATGGATGAGTGTTAGTAGGAGAGTCCGGAGAAACATGAATGACCTGCTAATTCCTTCTTTAGGCGTGAGTAGGGGAAAGATACAACTGTCAGACAAATAGGAGACAGAGGCGAGGGTTCAGTTCCTAAGTATAGGTAATGAGTGCCAATTAATTTTTCCCAAGAGTCTCCCTATCATAGAATTCTATACACTTCCCTGTCAAGAAGCATTGGATTGTAAACTTGTATAACACAGAAAAATAATTACTGTAATTTTTTTCTCTGTAATTATTTTGTGTTCCAGCAGCCCCTCCCTGACCCTGAGACTTCCGCTTATCTTTATTTCTTGCCAAAACAAAGATATTGTCATTATTCCCAGAGAAGTTTTTCTCATCTTATGATAAAAACAACCATTGTGCATAAAGCGTAAATACAGAAAATAGTGCAGAATTTACTGTGTAAATACTGCAAACTATGCACAGATGAAAACTGATTCAGAAAAGGTTGTTTTGCACAAGATTTTGCATGAAATATTGTTTCTCTTCTTTTTTTTTATTTTTGCAGTGCAAAGTGTATGTAAGAAAATTTCCAATGTGATTAAAACTGTCAAATCTGTTAGAGATACAACCATATGAGAGGACTGGCAACACACACAATGAAGCAGAAACATATGCTCATTTCTATCTGACAAAATAGACTAAAATTTAGGATAACATGATGTTAGCAATATCAGGCAATACAACAGAAGACAAAATGCCAATACACTGCAATTTAAAAGAAGTTTGTGAGAACTTAAATATTGCTGTGTCTTAACTAGGACAAACCTTTTTAAATACTTACAAAAAAAGGCAGGAAAGATGACTACTTAACTCAATAAAAAGTATTTATAGTTATTCTATGCTAAGAATAAGCCTAGGCCAGGTACATTTTCTTACTTTACATTCATCATTGTAGATTTCTCAGTGTATTCTGAAACAAATTTTAAGAGGAATAATATGAAAATGCAAGTATAGGAGACTTCTTGACAAAAAAAAGGATAATTCTTATGAGTAAATTAGATTCTTTATGAACTGAAAACACACCCTTTAAGACCAGTGCAGCAGAAGTGTGCTTTTGGTACAACTTTTTAGAAAAATATTAATTTCTAAAAATGTGTTACAAGTCAACTTATCTGTACTTTACACTTTGGATTGCAATACATTCGATATTATATTCTCCTTAATGTTCTAGTGTGCTTAGTCAGTTTAGTATTGAAAGTGCACATTGGTGACAATGAGGAAGAAAGAAACAATCAGGTGAGCTCAGCTGAGATTGCCATACACACATCAGTCAGTGTTAATCAGTAATTCAGCCTCAGCAGTTGCAGCCTCTGAGCTGCTCTGCTGGGAATATTCACAGTTCTTGTGCTCTTTTTGTTCCCTCTGTTTAGGGAACATGATCTGAAATATGCTTTTTCCATTTAAAGAGGCTGTATGAGAAGACCCACACTATGTTTTCCCATTACTATGGAAAATGAGGCATACATGTATGAAAAGTGGATTGCAAGCAGATAGAATAATTTTAGCTCCTTGCAGTTGATCTTGTAAATTGTTACAGTGCTCTCCCTACATGGCAGTTTAGGAACTCCACCTCTGAGTCACAACAATATGGACAGTTTTGACTGAGTGACTAAAAACCATTGCAGGTTTC
Source organism: Melospiza georgiana (assembly GCF_028018845.1). Lineage (NCBI taxonomy): Eukaryota > Metazoa > Chordata > Aves > Passeriformes > Passerellidae > Melospiza > Melospiza georgiana. The sequence continues at coordinate 99,090,165 of NC_080431.1, forward strand.
ATTGACTTTTTGGCACTTGAGTTGTTGGTAATGGAACTAGACAAAGCAGTTGCAGAAGTTCAGCAACAGCCAAGTCCAGCAGAGTGATGACTGCTGCTAGAGTGACACTGGGGAGATTGGTCTGTAATGCTGGTCAGGCTGTGGGTGCTTGTGCCCAAAAACCACCACAGTTTGTCAGGGAGGGTCAGCTTACAATCTTCTGCATTATACTTCCAAATATCTTTGAAAGTAAGAAGGGCAACAGCAAGAATATTGCAGCCTTGAACAATATGGACATAAACAGTCAGGTTAACAATTTTGGTTTTGTGGTTTTGTCTTTTTTTTTTTCAATTGCATCTACTGTCCCATGTTGCAAATCAGCATGTTTCATTTAATTAAATAAACACTGTAAATACCAGATTTGACAAAGTAACCTCTAAAGAATATGAAGAATATATCTTATGTCTGCGAAGAATATGAACACAGCACAAAGCACATCCTCAGCAAAAATGGACTACTTGAATAATATTGGAACAAAGAGGGGAAATTCTGCCTGTAGTAAGAAACTTGATGATACAAGGGAGAGAAACCACCAATTAAAGAGTATGTTTATAGCATGTTAATTGCCAGTTCTGGGACCAATACATGTTAAGAACATTTAGAAGCCTTCTGATGACCCTCTGTGCCTGAAGCCCTTTCTAGCACATGCTTACAAGTCATCTGCTTCTCATAAAACCAGTGTTGCTGAGAAAGGTGAAAAATGTATCAAGAGGTAATAAAAGCTAATACCCTCTTAGGGGTGACTTTTTTTGCAGATTTATAGATGCTATAAACCCTCACTGAAGATAAACTCACAATGACTATGTTTTCCACAGTTCAAAGGTCTTCAAACATGGGTGGGCTGAGACCTCCTTACCCCAAGAGACGTCATATGTGAATTGTGCATGAAATTTTTAGTAAGAATAACACACTGTAACCATCACAACTGTCATAAATGCCACATTTTTTGCACAACCAAGAGCTACAAACGCCTTTGGCTGGGCCCTGAGTTTTCATAGCATCAAAATAAACTGCTGATCCAGTTGGCTGAGTACTTGGAGACTCCAAGGGGTAGTATAACACTAGCATTTTGCATAATCTGTGGAAATGAATAATTTCACCTGGTTTGGAGTCAGAACCATGCCTTCCTATATTGTTTTGATCCATTGGGCAATGAAAACAACACAGCCTGGTTCAAGATGCACAGAGAGCTCCATCTTACAGCCATTCCATCAGCTGCAGTATCAACTCTGCCTCATAAACAAGGTTTATATCTCCATGCCTAGAAAATTGGTTAATCCAGCCATTAGCTATCCAAGACAGATTTCACAGATAGCAGTACATAAGCTTGCTACTCACACAGCACAAAGAGACATTATTTCTGTTTATTGCAATGTTCTCTGTCATTCCCCTTGGAAATGTTATTTTCTTATAATATATACAGAGGAGGAGGCTTGAAATTAGGTAAATTTTTTTTTTTCAATTTTTTTGATCAATCCCTTTCCTAACAAAGAACTGACGGTGGGATGGTATGGAAAGATTTTTTTCTCTTCTCCAAACCCCAAAACTTTCAAGAAAAAAGACATTGGTTGTAATACACTTTTGTCATCATCTCTTCCCCTCTGTTTTAACTCAGTACATTTCCTCCCACTCTCAGAAAGCTATCTGCAGAGAACAAAGGGTAGACGCAGGCCAAAAGAAGCTTCTTTAAACCTAACAGAAAAACTTCTGTAAGAATAGACCAGTAGTTTCCTTCAAATGTTTTGCACTTTGGCATAAATGATTCTTATTTTTCTCATATAACTGTAAATAAACTCATATTACTATGACAAACCAAACAAAAAAAAAAAAAAAAAACTAGCCATACTGGATTTTCCACTACTCCTTCAAAAAGTGAACTAATACTCATCTAAAAATATGTAAACACAAGAACAACACATGGCAAATACGTTCAGAAACAGAGGGCAAAAGAAAACCAAGAAAAATACATGAGGTCTCTACAGGAGAAATCATTTGGCCCTGGTTATGCTGGGACCTGCAAAAGGTCTGCTCATACTCTTTCTCTTTCCTGCATTGTCACACCATCTGTTCTTACTTACATCCTCTCTGCTATACTAATACAATTCCTCCAGGAATCAAGGGTATGTATCTTAATTCTGTGGTGTTTAAGAGAGGCTTGGAATCTCTCACCTCAAAACCATGGTCATCCCAAAGTGGTTAATTTCATTAACACTTGGTCTTAGTCAATGCCCAATATTCAGCAACATGCAGTTCAGAAGCTTGTTTAAAGTATACATTTAATGATTAGACAGATGTAGTCCTTAAAAGCAATATTTACACTTTCCTTGCACTGTGATTGTGGAGCACCTGTTTTAAGATCCTCAGGTTTTATTGTGCTGCTCTTAAAGGTACATTTTGTGGTAGGAGATTTACAAATCCCATGACAGAAAAGTTAAAGAAAAAAAAAAGAGGCCACATTGAAATGTGCAACAAAAGTAAATATGTACACCACAAAGCTCATTAAATGAAGTTTTGATTTATCTGCTTTTTTTTTTTTCCCACTGCTAAAAATCAAAAAAACCTCTGAATGAACAGGATGTACTGGGGCCCCCATGAAGGGGGAATAGCCTTAAGCTCAGGGAGGGCAGGTTTTGATTAGATATTAGGAATAAATTCTTTACTATGAGGGTTGGTGAGGCACTGGAACAGCTTGTCCACAGAGGGTGTGGACTCCCCATCCCTGGACATACCCAAGACAAGGCTGGATGGGGCTCTGAGCAACCTGGTCTGGTGGAATCTAGCAGATGCTTAAAATTTCTTTGGTTTTCTGACAAAATATTTCTGCAAATAATTAAAGTCAAAGAGTAAAGGTTGTTTTTATTTGTATATCACCAGTATTTTTTGTGTATGTATGAAATGTATGAAATGGAATGGAGCACGTTTGGGCATGCGCTCATGATTAAGCTCATTTCAATAGGCCAGCACAGAGTAGTCATAAGCATCTAGGACTACATGTTTACAAACACAAACATAATTTATGCAGACAAGAAGCAGAACAGTGAATGTAAAAGAGCCCCAGCAAACCCAAACATTGTAAAGATGACAATGTGAGAAATTATGAATTATGGTAATTTGCAAATTGCACACAGAAATTGTATTCTTTTTACTAAATTGATACCCATAATTTTGCATGCAGCTGTATATGTCAAATGAGAGGACTGTTGAACATGCTTTTGTGTAAAAATCGTAATATGAAGATGCATTCTGTAGAAATAATATATGGCACTGGGAAGAACTGATGGGTTGTAGGCAGCAAATTATTAAACAATGATAAAACAGATACAGTTATGTGCTTGAAAGCCTTCAGTGAGTACCATTCAAAACATAAATGTCACAGTTAGACACTCTGCAAATGGTAAATATATGTGCTAAAATGGCAAAAAAACTGAGCATGGCCATTAACATTTCAGAATGATTTTTAAGTTCTTATTCTAGCAGGTATCTGTGTCAATGACTGTGTGAACACAGTCATTGTGTGAACACAGACTAGCAGAGCACTGATGGCAAATGATTAACAGCTGGAAACTATTACACATACCACTTTTCTTCTAATTTCTATCTTATAATTTAGGAGGCTTATTTCAGGATTTCAGGTTTGGGACATTTTTAATTACTCTATGTTCTTATTTCAGTGGGGAGGGGGAAGGCATAGTTTTATACAAGATTTAAACTGCAGATATTGCAGCATATACATACTAAAATTGAAGTTTTTTATTGGCAAAAATTAACATCTTTCATTAGATCCTAACTAAACTAGCAAATCCAAGTCATCTGGAACCTTTGGGTGAAGCCAAGACAGGCAGGAACATGGAAAAATGCAGACAAACTTTAGTGAGACATTTTACAATCCTGATTCAGCACAAGAATGGCTTTTTGTTGTCTATTTTCTGCTCTACAGAGGATAAAGAGGACAAAGACTTGCTGGTCCTTGCTGAATGACAACACATTTCCTTGCTTTTATCTTCTAATAAGTGTATAAAGCCAGATTTATTTATTTTTTAAATTTAATTTTTTTTAAATACTAAATGTTTTTAAATAAACTATAAAAAATTAAAGTATGCTTCAATAATTTTCAGTAGTAACTGAAATTACAGTGTACAGCAGCTAATTAGTAAATACAGCTTCAAGAATTTGGATGATTTCTAATGTAAGGTTATAGTACTATTAATAATATCTATATTTCTTATGATTTTGTGAATATGTCTTATCTTTTTGAACAGAATTAAATCTTAAATTTGAAAACAACTGCAGTATTGTCATAAGTATTCAGGTTCATTAAGATCATAATAGAAACAAAAACTATCACTGTGTTAACAACTGAATTACCTCATGATTGCTAGGTAAGATGAACCATAAAGTTCTAGTCTTTGGTGTTTTTTACTAAATAATTTACTATATATTCATTATTATCAGAATGTTATTCATCTTTTCTTTGGAAAGAAATATCTTCCCACTTGTTTTCACAGGAGGTGCTTTTCACAGAAAAGCAATGAGCTTTTCTCCTTTTTTTTAGTCAAATTACCCATCCAAAGGCAGATATCTATCCCAGTGCATCTTCACTCGCATTGTTCCCCTTTCTCTGGAAAGGAAGAATGCTTTCCTAACTGACTCTATCTAATCTTGGGTTTGTGTTTCACAGTAATGCTTCTTAGCTTTTAAATCTCTGATGGAAAGGGAAGTGAAATTGAGATTGATCTGCTGAAAGAAGACTACACCCGTTTATCAGATTTCTGCCTCACATTACCTCAGATTTACTCATTTTGCACTCTACAGATTCAGTGGAAAAACAAAAACCAATCTCACTTTCCCCTGTCAATACCTCATCACCTTCTTTGTTTTTCATTTTCTGTGTTTCTTCTGTGCCTTGAGCATAAATATCTGTAAATCCATCCCTGGCAGGGCTGGACAAATGGAAAAGAAACACAACGCTCTGGCAATGGTCCTTCAGTGCAGCAGGACCTTGGTGCCACTCTTCCAGTGTAATTTTTAACCACCAGAGCTCCTCTTGGAAATAATTTTTCAAAAATGACACTCAAAGTAGCAGTTGTGATATATTTAATATATTAACCAAATAGAATAGATTATTTGATGGATTTGCTGCCTGGAAAATCATTATCCAATGTTAAAATGAGTCTCCAAAGCAGAATAATTAGTGAATCGTCATCTGGCAGAATCTTACTGCTGTGACCTACAGGTATGAAGAATTCAGTAAAATAGAAAGAAGCATTTTAATTCCCTTTGAAATTATAAAAAAGGACTGGAATTGGTCACTGAGATGCTGTATACGTCTAGACAATACTTGCTTCTCTGTAGATGCTGGTATGGTAAAAAGCAACCTGAAAGTTTCCTTAGACTTCTCCCTGTGCAATGAGTCTTTAAAGAACATGGTCTGTCTTGGAGGACAGAGTGATAGAAGACTTGTAAGGAGAACTTCAGATTAAAAAATCCTTTAAGCTTTTGTCAGGACATCTTGGGTTTGCCCATGGTGGGAGATGGCATATCCTGACAGCCAGGGCCCATGTTCTCCCAGCCAAAATTAGGGCAGCCATGGGGCACTGGGGTAGCCCCAGCCATCGGGGAAAGGGATGGGATGTGTGCCAGGCGTGTGCTCGGCCAGGCAGGGCTGCGGGGAGCTGTGCCAGGCTCATTGCGGCTGTGTCTAGGCTGGGCTGTGGGGAGACCGGCTCAGTGAGGCCATGGCAGGGCTGTGGGGAGCTGTGCCCGGCTCAGCAAGGCCATGGCAGGGCTGTGGGGAGCTGTGCCCGGCTCAGTGAGGCCATGGCAGGGCTGTGGGGAGCTGTGCCCGGCTCAGTGAGGCCATGGCAGGGCTGTGGGGAGCTGTGCCCAGCTCAGCAAGGCCATGGCAGGGCCGTGAGGAGCTGTGCCCAGCTCAGCGGGGCCATGGCAGGGCTGTGGGGAGCTGTGCCCGGCTCAGTGAGGCCATGGCAGGGCTGTGGGGAGCTGTGCCCAGCTCAGCAAGGCCATGGCAGGGCTGTGGGGAGCTGTGTCCGGCTCAGTGAGGCCATGGCAGGGTTGTGAGGAGCTGTGCCCGGATCAGTGAGGCCATGGCAGGGCTGTGGGGAGCTGTGCCTGGCTCAGTGACACCATGGCAGGGCCGTGAGGAGCTGTGCCTGGCTCAGCGGGGCCATGGCAGGGCTGTGGGGAGCTGTGCCCAGCTCAGCAGGGCCATGGCAAGGATGGGCTGTGGGGAGCTGTGCCTGGCTCAGTGGGGCCATGGCAGGGCTTGGGGAGCTGTAGGGAGCTGCGGGGAGCTGTGTCCGGTTTAGCAGGGCCATGGCTGAGCTGAGCTGTGAGGGTCTGTGAGGAGCTGTGCCCGGCTCAGTGAGGCCATGGCAGGGCTGGGCCATGGGGAGCTGTGGTGAGCCGTACCCAGCTCAGTGTGGCTGTGTCCAGGCAGGGTTGCAGGGAGCTGTGTGTGGCTCAGCAGGGCCATGGCAAGGATGGGCTGTGGGGAGCTGTGCCTGCCTCAGTGGGGCCTTGGGGGGCTGTGGGGAGCTGCAGGGAGCTATGTGTGGCTCAGCGGGGCCATGGCAGGGCTGGGCTGTGAGGGGCTGTGGGGAGCTGTGCCCGGTTCAGTGGGACCATGGCAGAGCTGGGCTGTGGGGAGCTTTGCCTGGCTCAGTGGGACCATGGCAGGGCTGGGCTGTGGGGAGCTGTGTCTGGCTCAGTGTGGCTGTGGGGAGCTGGGGACCAGCCCTGCTGCAGCACCACAGGTTGGAGCTGACGGGGGCTCCTGGACCTGGGCAGGGCAGGGAGAGCCTTGGAGGGCCGCTGGTGCCCTCAGGGACACAGGTGTTTTAAAATTTCTGTCACCTGTACTGTAAGAAATATCAGAATAAAAATGAAAAAAAAGCAACTTCATCCACCTTATTTATTGGGTATGATGTCTTTTTGGGGAAGTCATTTTGCATAAGTCAGTCTGTAATAATGACAATTTAATAACAATTGTTAACAGCAATAACAATAATAATAGCTTTTAACTTCTTTACTACTTTCAGGCACCTGGCATGGTTCTTGGGCTTGCCCTGTGCAGTGCCAGGAGCTGGACTTCAATGATCTTTGTGGGTCCCTTCCAACTCAGGACATTGGATGATGACTAAAAAGGCCAAGTAGAAGTAAGTTAGATGCTGCTTTGTTTCTATTTCATCAGCAGTACCATCAGTAAATTCTAAACCTCAAAATCTGTTTTGTTTTGGTTTTTCTTTTTACCTCTGACTTACAGGTATTTCTCCTATCCATGGTCATTTCTCATTGAAGTAACACATGAAGGAAAGAAATGGTGAACAGTCCCCACACCTCACATATGAGTATTTAATCCTTATTGCTTCTGAACTCCTACACTCCAAAAAGAGATGTCATGTTGAAGGCAGCTTTCAGGAGACAGAGAAGAGCAGGAAATTGTGGTTGTGGTTGGATAGCTGGCTCAGCAAAATTGCTGTCTGTGCACTTGCTGTCTCCATGCTGAACGTATCCCAACCAGTCTCAAACCTGTTTGTTCAACAAATGCATTTCACAACAGGAGGACATATTGGCACAGCTTTCTTTGCATGCCCCACTAGCTATCTAATGATTTCAAAAGTAGGAAAGACAGGTTAATGGCAGCTTCTCAATTTTCAGTGCAGTCAGTGTCCTAAAAGACCATAAAGAGAGCATGTTCTAAGACTAGGAAGTTCTCTGAGACACCTGTGAGTTTTGCTGAGGAAATGAAGTCCAGTTCTAATCAATTTTTCAGAAATGCTTCTGGGTAATTTCCCTCAGAAACAATTCTGTCTGTGGATAGAGGAGCAACTCTGAGAAATGTAATCACAAAGAGCTATGATTTCTAGTGCAGAATCATAAGTTTCCATATTGGCCAGATGGTTCTAAATACATCATTTTCTGTGTGCTGCTTTCTAGGACAATTATTTCTCCCCTTACTGTGTAGAGAGAAATTAACTATTCCTTTCATGCAATGTACTCCACTGGTCAAATTTCAAATCAATAGTTAAATATGGTATCATACAAGCAACAACATAGCATAAATATCCTCTCTTACTTTCAAGTTCTAATTCCTCTTATGGAACTTCTATTTAAATGGAAGTTGCATTCTCTGTTTGATACAATAGTGTTGGCTGTATGCGTAATGTGCATTTAAATTTTAGGACTAGAGATAAGTATTTTATCCTTTATTTGAACAGGAAAGGAATGTAAATCTTACTATGATATCCCTGATGACCCCATGGTAGCAATTGTGACAAAAGAAAATCTTGATAAAATGTACTAATGGAGAAAAAACCAAAATAAAAAGAAATAGAGTAAGAATCAGTTCTTGCATGTAGTTAATGGATAGTAATGTGCAAAATTACTGTGATCCCACCACCAGATGCAATGTTTATCAGCTAGCAAAACCAGACAAACACAAAGCTGTTTACTTAAAAAAAACATTAAATAAAATGAAATGAAAGGAAAGGAAAGAAAATGAAATAAAATAAAAATTCGTAACAAACTTTACTGTTAGCTAAAGAAAGTACAGATATTCTGGAACACTTCTCTAATACTGCCTTTAGAGGACTGTTAAATAAGTCACAAGCATGTTATTTGACAAATAACTTGTTCAGTATACTTTTCAAATAGAATTTTCTTGTAACATTTTGTTTTCACCAATCCTTAGCACTGTTTATTAATTTTCTGACAAAAAAAAAAAAGCATCTCTGAACTCAAAACTAGTACTTATCACAGAGTATTTATCAGCTATTGACACAAAGGTTCCAGAATGTTATGTGGAAGAAAGATAACAAACAAACCACCTGTTTGGCACTCAACTCATGCAGTCAAGGGTGCAGTCAAGGATGTCTTCATCCCACTAAAGGCAACGTGGATGTCTCCAGGGAGTGTACATGGATAGTGCAGCCTCAGATGACTGCTGCACCAAACGCAAGTAAATCTTCAAGACAGTATTGAGAACACTAAACCAGATTCCTTAATCTTTGTCTACAACTATGGCTTAAGTTATCACATTCTTTAAATGGTTTCTTCATTGCCAGTATTGCCCAGCACAATGAACAACAGCTGGGAATCTCTGAGATTCAATATGCTCCTTGTCCTTCACCTGTTTCCTGCACTCCTTTCCCAAAAAATGACATAGGACAGGGCCTTTATCGAAATATTTCCTGTAATGTAATGCTGAAGATACTTCAGATCTTTGTGGCTGGGAAAGGGGGGAGGAAAAAATCCACAACAGTGCAAACTCAAGAGTTTCCAGTTTGATCTAAATAAGTCAGAAAGTTCTTTAAATATTAAGAGCCACAGCTGTTTTCCAAACTAATTTCCTGCTGGTCACATTGCTTCTGTCAAAAAAAGTGTTTCCTGTGGACTCTCAAGAATTCAGAGTACTTACATGCTGTGTGTTTGTGAACTGAATTGCTGAGAGACATTCTTTTTTTCGGCAAGCAAGGGGAAATATAATCAAACCCTTTTAAAGCCAAAGGGCTGGCTACTGCAGTGAAATGAAAAACAGAGGGATTAATTAATTGTAACTCTTCCAATTTATGGGGTTTTTTTGCTTTGTTTCCTAAACCATTTATTACATAACATTTAAAAGGATAAGCCTCTTCAGAGCATACAGAATATCACTTTCAGGATTAATGTTTTATATTTGCACATATTTACACTGAATTACCCATCCCCCCTGTAAGATATAAAGGTATGTTGGCCTCATTCTTTGAGACTTTTTCTCTTCATCTTGTTGTTTCTGTATATAAATTCCAGAATGTAGTTCAAAATGAAAGATGATTCATATAATTTGTGTATATCTGAGACATTCATTCCTGCATGTAAAAATGCAAGAGAAAATCAATCTTCCAATTATATTGCAGACAAATTATATATATAAGAGTGCAATAGTGAAACCAAGGGTAAGCATATATTTGAAAATGACAAAAAAAAATAAAAAGAAAGAATGACATGATATTCAGGGAAGAGAAGCGGCTGAGTAGAAAAAGTCTTTTGACAGTTGCTACATAATTAGCAGAACATCTCTTTAATGGTGCTAGTGGAAATATATTTAATAACTATAGTCTGTTCTACTTTTTCCTATGAAGCCTCCATTAAGTGGGTTCCTGGAAGATAAGGCTGAGATAAGAGAGTTTCTGAAAATGTAAAATTGGACATTTCAAAACTAGCAGCCTATTGTACTTTGGATATTTTTACCAAAGCGAAGGTTCAGTCTTTTCACATAACAGATACACTGGGATAGATTTTGTAACCTCCACAGGAGCAAGGAAAGTTTTGAAAACCTATTTCATTTCTTCACCTGCCTCTCTCTTGATTAAGAAAGAATGTGTAAAGGAACATTTTTTGTTTACCTGTTAATTTCCTTTGTCTTTTCCAGTTTGAGGTGCAAACTGGCATAATTCTTCCAGTATTTTTCCATTTTCTGCACAAAAGTAGTCACAGTTTTGAAATTAACATAGGGAGACATATTTATTACAACTGTTCACATTTCTCCAATTTTTATAATCAGAAATAATAATGTTGCTTCTCATATTCTGATACCTACCAATCCAGGTAAGTTTATGGCATAACTCTCCTTAAAAGACACCCCATCTGACTGGGTTCTAATCTAACTCACAACATCTTCCTGCATCATATTTAAAGCTTTGATCTCAGCTCACTGCCAGACTTAAACATCAAAACCCAAACAGATTGCTACTGGAATAGTAACTGCAATTTATTTTCCATGGTACTACTTAAATGATTTTTTTTTGCTAAATTTAAAAGATTTTGCACCAGCTGAAGTAAAGGATTTAGTTATTTTTTCTGGTCCATGTCTTACCCAACTTTCACATGGATAATTAAATACTGGTATGCTTCTTCTCTCTACACTATGGAAATGTAGGTACCACTATAAATGAATCCTGACAAGGTGGAAAGATAAGCAAACATCTTGAAATTCATAAGGCTCTGAGTGTATGGGTCGTCAAATCTTAATTTAAACAAACTCAAAAACCGTATGTTCAAAGATTAGAAAACTCTTTGCAGTGTATTTTTTTTTAACCCTGGAACTCCTCTTTTTATACTAAGCAAAAAATACTCCAAAGGGGATCATTCACTTTAAAAAAATCTATCCCATATCTGTGCTATAAGGGTACCAACACTTCTGGTCTCATTTCCTTATCAATGTCATTGAGAACTGTCTACTTGATAAATCAACATTGGTGTCATAAACTGATATTCTGAATGGGTAGAAAATAATTGTTATTTCCTGGTTTCCCTAGATGCAAGTGTGTGAACAGGAAGAGCTGTGGGTGTGGCAGTAAAAGATAACACAGTTTATGTGAAGTTTATGTTTTGATGTGGCATTTCGGAGATGCTTTTCCTGCAAACCTCCTGTAAACACATGGTGTCTTTATCATCCTTGGGCCCAATGCATGTTCATTACAACTGGTGAATAAAGAAATTGATTAACACTATTTTTAAAAAAGGTGATAATTCTTTGTGGTATTTTCAGTTAAGACAGAATTCAGTTCAGTGTGTAAGTCACAGCACTAGCACTTTCTTTGGGAGACAGATCTCCTTTCAAGTCAATAGTTCTCTGTTTAAAGTTTTAAATGACTAGTTTAAGTCATTAGTTCTCTACTCTTCAGCATCATGATCTCATCAGATAAACACAAACACACACAGAGAATAAAGTAAGTTCCAATGAACACAAAGGAACTTTGTATTCCTTGGATTATGTTAATATTTTCTATTAATATTCAATATTAATAGAAAAACTACTTGAAGGTTTATATTATTAATTTAATATTTTTTAAAATTATCTAAACAAATGAGAGTATACAATGTAACACAGAGAAATTCTTGTCTGTATCATTCAGTTGCTAGGCATATTATCATACTCAAAATTGAGGGAATGGACAGAAAAAATTACATATCCAAGTTTCCCTTAATAGGTAAAAATTAATGTAGACCTTTAGTAACTTTGAGAAAAGACAAAGAACTATTTCCAGTTATATCTGTAAATTGTATCTGACTTAGGAGTAAAGTTCATGTTTCCTAAAATATTTCCGTGTCTTCAATTAGTTTTCTTTTGGTTTGTTCTATTTGTATTTTGTTTTTGTTCTTGTTGATGTTGCTTTTAATCAATCCTGTGTTGCTTTTCTTTTTTACTCCTTAGATTTTGCAATCCAGCTGTCAAATTCAGAACACAGCTTATAACTTAAACCTATTTGAAAATAAGAAAAGAAAGCTTAAATGCATGATGATAGAAAAGTGCAAGAAAGGCCTCACATTTGCTGAACTTCAGTTTGTGAACTAAAGAGGCCTATAGGATATAACTGCTCATTCTCAGCAGTTACTCATTTAGCATGTAAAGAAACTGAATTGCTAATGTTTTAAAATAAAAAAACCCAAAACATAACCAAAAACACCGAACAAAACAATACACAAAAAGAGAGAGAACACAAAGTTTCAGAAAATTTCAGTTTCACGAAGTTAAGGAATTTGTTAGATTGATTTCAAAGAGGTCTTTACTATTTCCTAAATACTACAAATTTATACATACAAAAACTGACTGGAAATTAAGGCTTAAGTCCTAGTCTTGTTCAAAGTAGAGGAAATACTTCTACTGATTAAGTCAGGGAGAAACCTGTCAGTTTTTTTAAAGTTTTCTGACAAAAGTGTTCTTCCACATGATGCAAAGTTCTTTGTAAGTGGACTTAAAAATTTGCATTCAGTACATACCTAATAGCAGAAAATAAAATATCCTGTGCCTCTGAGTAGGAAGGTGTGTCAGTTCAGGTTTTGTACATGTATAAGGAATAAGAATAATAACTGCATTTTTCTTTGTGTCACTTGAAAAATAGAAATCTGTTCAACAAGCATGCTGCATGATTGTATTTCTTTTATGAAACAGATAAGGAGGAAACTGTAATTGTAGGAGATCTGCATTTGAATTTAAGACATTGTGTGACTGAGAATAACAGACAAAACAATGAAGTGATAAATTTTCTATATTCACTTACCTACTGAATTGAAGTCTTAAAATTGAGATGTATTTTGTAAGGCAAACTGAAAAACAAGGGAAAAACGTCTTTCAGGGGCTAAAATGGAATAGCCAGGGGATTTAAGAATTGTGTCAATTTAGATATAGTTTTTGAATAATAAACTTGGCAAATATTTCATTGTCCTTGTTCTTCAATGGTGTTTGGTTAGTGAAGGATTTAGCTCGGCTAACTGGTACTAGATAAGGACCACTTCAAACTAAAAACTATGAAAAGAGAATGGACTTTACAAAATTATTTATGAGATCCCCGTTGGTACACTAAGACAGCAAGGACTGACGCTATCAGGTAAATTTTCTGTTCTTCCACTCAGTAGAAGACAGCAAAGATCTATTCCAGTAATTCAAAGAGACCACTGAGTAGTCTCGTTTAGGAGGATAACAAGCCCAAGAGAAAAAGTCTGGAGCGAGTTCTCACTGATGCTACTCCAAAGCCCACTGCTTGCTTTCCACTCTCTTTCCATTCATTGATTTTCCTCACAGCCTCGAGTCCTGGACAGGGCTTTCAGTGCCACCCAAAAATCTCAGTATTTGCAACCAGAGCAGAAGCAGAGAGTGCAAGCTGAGCAGGTTTTAATCAGAACTGCTGACCGTGAAATAATTTTCTGTACTAAATCTCTCCATCCCCTTCCCACTGGAAAATTGCTCATTTTTTCTTTTTTCTCTTTCTCCCTCTGCAGCCTCTGATCTTCTTTATTCATACACTCTAGCAAATACACAGTTCTATTGCAATGTTTGATATGATAGAGTTTTAGCCAGCTGAGGATTTTCTGCTTTCAAGATTACAGCACGATAGTTTCTAAAACACACAAAGGAGACAAACAGTGGTTCTCTATTGCTACTAATGAGCAGTCCACAGGGTTGTGTTATGCCACTGGCAAGCTTCTCACAGTGCAGATAATCTGATTCACTTTAAGTTGACTTGACAGATTACTTTTATTTCATGTGCTGGGGCTTTTTGTTTGTTTGTTTGCTTGTTTGTTTTTTGCTTTCACAGATCTGACTTACACCAGGACATCATGTCTCATGAATATTTCCCCTTAACATCAGATAGCACAGGTAATACGTGTGAGTGAGTGGAAAGGAGGGAGACAGAGAAGTGGGGATGTTTTCAAGGATATATTTTTCTTTTCTGAGGCATGATATCTATTTTGTCTTTGCACCTACTGATTGCTATCAAACTTCAAATGCTACATCTTAGTTCCTTACCTACAGAATATTAAATTATGTAATATTAACATTTAACTCCATTAGACTTTGGGACAGTCACTTTAATCCTTTGCAAAAGCAAGGCAAGGCATCCCAAAAGGAAACGCTCCCTTAACAAATTCTGCAGTAATACACATATCACAGAAAAGCTATTTTAGGTACAGATTGTTTCATATGCTACAGGGTACTTTATTTTGAACTGTGTATTTCTATCACTTATTTCAAGGTAAAATTGGGAAAGATAACATGGAACTGTATTATTTCTGAGTGGTTTTCGTTGTTGGGTTTTTGGTGGTTTTTTTTGAGATGTAGAAAATGTTATTATTTGGTTTATTCTTCTTGGTGCATGCTCCCAAAATGAATCATTACCAAAGCACACGTGATTTAATGACTGGTAACATATTCAAGGGTAATTCCCACTAGAATCAGCACCTTTAAAATCAACTGCTTCACATTACATCTCTGCAGTGTGACAGTATTTAAATAGCAAAAAATTATGTACAGTAAGTATATACATACATGCATACATATATATATATTTAAAAATACAGGAAGGTTTTATTTTACATGTTATCTTTACATGCTTTTTAAAATTTATTCCAGTAATTGAATCTTTAAGTGCAAAAAATGTTTTAGGATGAAATGCGGAGTGTTTCTTCCTGAAAATTTGATGCAACAATAAGAAATAAGATTCTTAAAGTTTTATTTAAAAATTCCTTGTGGCTAGTTCTCATTTCTAAATAAACTATCCAACCCATGGACAAGAGATATGAAGTCCTAACTTATACAGATCCTTCCACATTACAACACTTGAAAATTATAATTAGTATATTTTCAGAATTAATCACATTTCAGACAAAATGCAGATTTTATTTAAAGATTTAAAGAATTTTGCATTTCCAAGGGGTTTTAGCCTAAATTATAACCACCATATCTCCTAGTGAAAGTGGTTATGTTTTTATGTACAGCCAGGAAGAACTTAGAATAAGTTTTCCACATTCATGGACAGAGTTCTATGTGTACTTCACACAATAAATAGCAAGTAAATTGCCTTTAGAGAAAGGCATAAAAGAAGAAAAGAGCAAAGTAACAATATGTCCTTGTTTTCCTCCATGTTTCAATAAACAGGGATAGTCAGTCCAGGTAATCAATATTAAATTCTATTAATTAAAATGTTATTTAATCCCTAGTTATTTAAGTTGAATCTCTGTGGACAGACAATGAATTGTTATATGTCATACAAACTCCATGCACCTACTTTTGGGTCGGCTTCAGAAGAAGTAGATTGCACAAAAAAGCAAAGGTTGTGCAAGAAAAAATAAATATTTATGAGGTTCTCAGAAATTATTGGTAATAAAATGGTATAAATTTTATAGCATCAAAATGAACTTAAATAGTGAGAGAAAAATTCAGTTTTCCTGCTTCTTCTGCTTAAAAAGATTTTATGACTTCATGCATCATTGTCCTTTGTTGCTACAAAAAGTTGCATATAATGTCATTTCCTTCTCACACAACACAGCACAGGGAATATTAGCACTGGTGGGAAGGGAATACAGAGAGATGTGTGGGATGTGAAACTATCATTGTTGCAGACCCATGAAAAACATCCACATTGCTCTTAGACAAGAAAGAGACTGTCATCATTGTGGAGTAATCAAACTGGTAATTAAAGCTCCTTTCATGTTTATATATCAAGAGGAGTAAGTGCTCTAGGAATATTAAATACTAATGTAAAATTAATCTTATTGAATATTAAGATTAAATGGGGGGTTTAGAAGCTTGAAAATGATCATTCTTCAGTTAAATTGCTGTAGCCATGGCATGGCACATTAGTAAACACAGAAAACAAATTTTTTGTTATAGTTCTTCTAGGTGAAAAACAACAATAAACAAACAACACCATTATCATCTAGTAATTAAATGATGACAGTACTCCCAAGGGTAGACAATTCTTCAAGATACAGGATTTCTGCCAAGAATGCCTTTAGAGGCTTATATAGTTTGATAGGTGTTGTTTGCCAAGCTGATGTGGTCTTTCACTGAACTTGTTTCATTAATTTGATGTGTGAGAAATAAATATTTGCTGTGCAATTAACTGGAGATTATTATGGTCTAATCGAACTTCCCCATAGAAACAAATGCTCAGCCCTACACATACATAAAAAGGACAGCACACTTGGTAGACAGATTGCATCTGTGGGGAAAATAATGTTAAAGACATTTAATTGGGAAACAAAATTGATGCACATGTAATAGTTTTTGCATTTGCTTAACTGAAGCAGCTATGACAAAAATAACAGCTACCTTGTGTGCAGGTATGATATATGTCAAAGTCATACTGGTACAGCCAGCAAAATTAAGAAGCTTTTTTATAGAAACCACATGTCTGAAGTTTTATATCTATCTTATATATACAGTATTTTATAAAACTATTTGCATCACTATATATTATGATAAATGAAAAGAAAGAAAGAACTGAAAAATATGTGCTGAAAATCATAGTACTTAATAGCCAAGCCTTTTTTTTTTTTTTTTAATGACATAGCAAAATAAATCAATATATTCACTGTATTACCTAGACTGCAAACCACTGGAAAAAGGAGTTTGACTCTTGCACCAATACTTTTAGCCACTTGTCAACTGGGGGACTTCTGGTGATAGTACAATACAAACCCCATCATTTAAAGGCTATGAAGTTTTAAACTAAAATAAGTAACTAAGTAAACAGATTAAAAAGTTTGCTACTTAGTAAGTAGTTAAGGGGGAGCCCTGGGTAGTAGCTTCTACTTACACTGCATTTCAGAACCAGTACATTTATAAGAAGACTCAGGCAACTTACTCAAAGTGAAATGCATGAATAAAACTGAGAAAATGTCAAGCAGATTAATGTAATTAATTCTACCTCTAAAATATATAGAAATGTTCAGTCTACATCAATGTACTTTAGGCATTCATTTAGGACCTATGGTCACCTTTTAAATTCTCCACACACCATTCTGTATTTTACATTCATCTGGGTATTTATGCTCAGTGTGGATAAAGAAGGAGAAACTGTACACCCAATTCAAGCAAAATAAGGTCAGAACAAAGGTAGCATTGAATTTTCACAAATATTTTCCTTCAATAGTATGAAACACAAACATTTAAACCATAAATCCAAATATATGCATCTAAATACAAGTCTATATACATAAATAGACATAGATATTATATGTGTTATAATAAAATGTTTTGGAATATCTAACATTTGACACTTTTCCAAATGTCTCCATCTTTTTTCAGGCCAGGCACCATCATAGGAAGTTCCTTGAAAGTCTTTAGATCCAACAACAAATAATCCTTACCACAGAAAGAAAGCTCAAACATCATAGTATAATGTAGCCAGAGAAGACATACAAAAGTACCTATCCCATAATTTCTGAAGATTATTTTTGTCTGAAGACTCCCTTGTTAGTGCTCTAGGCAAAGTTAAAATGCCAAGCTATGTTAAAACATCAACCTTAGTAGGTCTAGATCTGAACATCAGAGGTGACAAAATTAATAAGGCAATTAGAGGTGTCAGTTTTCTTCCTTCTATTTAAAACTTCTGGTAATATTGCAGCAAGACTTAGATTCCAGTTCTAAGGGCTTATAATCCTTTATTCCTGTTTTGTATTTTTTTTAAAGTGAGGCCCTGTTGTTTTCCTGCTGTGGCATTGTAAGCAACATGCATCCCTTGGGATACATGTCCAGGTTTTCCTGGGAAGCAGCTCCTTTCCTGGCTTTAGCCTGTTTTATCCTCAGTCCTGAACTGAGGCCATCTGCAGGACCAAGGCTGGCTTTCAGCTACACAGAAAGTGAGAGGTGACAAAACAATGAAATCACCCCTCAAAACTAAATATTGAGGTAAGACATCCTCCAGACCTAGAGATGGGTAACAATAAGCCAGCCAGTGTTTTATTGTCCCTGGGAGTGCCCATGCAGTTTTGTTGATATTTCTGAAAAAAGTCAGGATTACCACACTAAACCTGAGTGCAGGGTAAGGTCCAGCAGTGAGCAGCAAAGTTATTGATTCCTGGGATTAGATCTCTGTGGACACACAAAAAGCCACATACACTGATTCACCCTGAAATTAAAATAAAGCAGTAATATCTCTTTGTAGTTTCTGTAGTTCCTCCATAATCAGAATCTTACTCTGAAGTGCCTTGCAGAGCAAACAGCAACTTCACAGGAAAGCTCCATTATGCAAATTATGCAGCAGAGGTACAAGGATGTGCAAATCTTAGAGGGCACCTGTGTCTGAAACTATTCTTGCTAAAAAGGAGAAACAGAAGATTAATTTGCTATGGTATTTGCCACAAAATATTACAGTTTATGACTGATAATTGAACATCTTCACTGATAAAAGAGCTAATAAAGCAGATATTATATAGGTGTTAAGAAACATGACGATTCCCCTTAAAATAGTATTCTGCCACATGACACAATGAAAGCCTTTGTGATGTTACTCTTTATGATAAAGTAGCCCCAAAACCAATTCTGCCACTCAGGAAAAGAGCCATTCTTCTCCCTGGCTTTTTAAAAAAGCCTGTCCTGCCAACCATAAAAACAATTATCTTAGTGAATAGATCAAAGGAAGGCAGCCTCATTTAAGGCCCCATGAATGTCGTGGTTTCTTGGGTTAGATGTGTTATTTTTGAGGTTTCCCAGACAGGTCTATTTGCTTTCTGTTTACATTTGTTGCCACTGGGAACGACATACCTCTCATATCACAACTTCTATCAAACAACAAAGGTGGGGGCAGGCTGCCAACTAAATAAGGCAGTGACAGGACTCATTAGAAAATTCTAGGGCAATTGTGGTGATGATCAAGAAGAAGAGGCCTATTATCATAAAATTATTAAATAATCCTTGATGTTATTGATAACTAATGCCAATAACATTACAACAAAAAAGGTGACGGACAGAGGGTAGAGGGGTGAACTGAAATTATGGGAAGTGGACATTTCTTTAAAAGACAGCTGTCTGGAAAATGTTGCCACCTTCTGAGTAGCTCTGGCAAGTCACCCTCATAAAACTCCTTGCACTGAGAAGGAGAAGCTTGTCTTAAGACATGCCAAATTCTGACCAATTGGCTCTGCCTTTCTTTGAGAGCCAAATTCTAAAAGCCAGATAGATCTCTAATGAAAAATAAGACTCCATACCTAACTGTATTCGAAAAATTTGTTAACGCTTTTCCAGTTTTATTATTGCAGAGAAAGATGGAAAACATAAAAAGACACTTTAAAACATTAAGCTTACCCTTATTACACTGCACAGACATTTAAAACTCACTTTGCTACTTCTTTCTTCAGCAGTGGGCTCTGGTAATTTCAAAATTTCCCATCAGCCTCCATCATGCATAACACACTTTACAATTCCCTCACTTTACTTTCTTTCTATTTCTCCTTTTCTAATTTTTTCTTTCCCTCTTCTCTCTACCTTTTCACCCTCTTCCTTTCTCCCTCTCTCTCTCTCCCTCCCTCATCTTCTCCTACTTCCTTTACCTTTACCTCCATAGACAAATACACTTTTTAAAGACAAGATCAGAAAAGTAAAGTAGGAATTTTTCACATAGATAAATTTTTTGCACTTTAATTAAGCTTCTACTTTTGCAGCATACATGTATCTGCAATGAAGTCCAAAATTAAAGAATCTTGGGCAACAAACACCTTTTAACACTACAGAATATGATCATGTGGCAGGAAAAATGTTCAAGATTTTGTCATTCAGAAGTCACAGAGTCCATCTGTATTCACCATGCCTCTGAACCATATTTTTTAATATGAAAATCATACTGCCTTCCTTGACACTTTAACATACCTCTCATCAAATGACGCTGGGGCTTATACTATTTGACTAGAAATCAATAGTCTCATCCTGAGACTATCTGTAGTGGCTATCATTCTGCTGATAAAGATTTTTAGTCATTTACTTGAAGAAAACTATTATGAACAGTATCTGCAAATTGACTTCTAAATGCATAAACCAAACATAAATAAATTTTGGTGAATCACTTGTTATTTATCATCTTATATTTTCATTAAAAGACTCTTCCACACTGAACAAACAAAAGAACTAAATTAGATTTGTTTTATGTCATCAAGCTTGTAGAAATGCTGACAGATGCTGATCTGAACTCTGTTTATTAGGATCTGACAGGTGGGTTAGTTAACATCTGCCATCATTTAGGGATGTCACCTGAGAGTGCTGTTACTGATGTGTCACAAGGGCCAATGGCTGCTGTTTTAACGACACTTTTGTTTAAACAGCAAATGGAGGCAGAACAGGAATGAACAAATCCTTCAGCTACTGCCCCTGCTGCAGAAAACTTGGCTCCTAACATGGCTGGCTATATTAAGTAATAGTTCCTAAAATTCCTCACATTTCTCATGTGAGAAGAATATTTAATTCAAGTTTCAAATACAAAAAAATTAACTGTTTCATTTATCACCACAGCAACAAATTAAATACTGTGACTATAAAATAGCAACTTCTAAGGATTTCCTGTAACTCCTGTAACTTCCTGAAAGTACCAAGCTTTTTCCTTATGTTCAGTGCTCTGTCTTACAACATGGACATCTACATTTTTACTATTTCCTCTTTACTGCTGTAAGTGAATGGGCTTTTATTAAATAGAGTTCCTGCAGCTCTCAGCGACGTTCTTTTAGGAGCTTAAACATTACAATGTAACTGTAATGTTAACATACTTAAACTTCCAACATATAATATGTTATAATTGCTAATTTAAGAGTCTAAGAGTCTCCTCCTGGCCTACAAAAATAAAACCAGCAAAATCCAAACAAAACAGTTACATAAAACCAACAAACAAAAAAACTCTGAGAAATTTTACATAGCTAAAAGACTCGGTGACAGTGTTGGGGCTGCTGGAGAACTGGCTTTTGTAAAAAGCCAGACTTAGCCTGCTTCTACCTGAACACCTTTACAACTTTGTTCAAACAGAGGCTACCTATAATCTTCAGATGTCTTAGTAACACTAAAATGACAATACACTAAGAACATGAAAATGTTTCTCTCTGACATTGTATAAATAAATGAGAGGATGTAGTTGCTGGTCTGACACCCCTTGGAAATCTACAGAATGAAAATAGAAAAAAAAATCATCCCTCCTACTTTACAAAAGGTAAATTGAGACTCAAAAGTTTAAATGGTTCTGTAAAGATTATGTACTAACTTGTGCATTAGTTATTTGCTTGTGATGAAAATGTTTTTATATACTCTCCACAGCTAATTATCCACATTTCTACAATACTAAACTGATTAAATTGTTGTAAATGAACAAGAAAAAAAATTAGATGTTTCAGTAAATAGAAGCCTCTGAATCTAATTCAATACACATGGTCAATAAAAGAAATTAAACAATGCAATGTGCTTATCATAATCTAAATATGGTATAGGTGACAGAACTGTCTGAAAATGTGAAGTTGCATGTCATTAATACTTGGTTTGTTTATGTTTTCAAAAATCAATATAATTTAAAAGCTAATGATGTAAGAGACCAGAATAAGAGAACTATGTGCAATTCCATTACTTTTCTCACATTTGATTGCTCAAACATGACAAAATAATCATATAAAATGTACAAAATGCAATTGAAACAGAGAGGAAAGATGAGAAACAGAAATTATAGGTTGTCTACATTTATCTTTTCCAATCTCCTCAATCATCCGTCACATGATTACCTTACTTTCTATTGAATAGATAACTCTACTGTTAAATGCCATTGAAGAGAATTTCAATAATGCTCGAACTTCCTTTTCAAAAGCAGGATTTGAAAACATCAGAAGAATCTTTGCCTTATCTTCTGAAGCATAAAGAAAAAAAAACAGATGCTGACAGTGATTTTCTACTTGTGGAAAATGTATTTGTACTCCTCATAGAACAGAGAGGTATCGCAACAGACATGTAAAACTTCATCATTACTTCTTCATTCCAGATTCACCGAGTGTGACTGCCCTCAAAGATTCAAAAATTGTATCAACTCTGATTCTGGAACTATCTGCCTACTCTAAAACTAGCCAAAATCACATCACAGAGTTTTGGATATTCAGATTTCTGATAGATGGAAAGCCCATTAGACTAGCAGTGGAAAGCATCCATTTTCCTGTGGATTTTTGCTAGCATTAAACAAACAAACAAACAAAACAATCAAAAAGAAAAAAAAACCCCTAACCAATGAAAATCCCCTACACTAAGAGAGCAAATGAAAAATACCAAGCTTTATCTCTCCAGTCACTATCAGTGGTTTAACACACAGCATTTTCACTGTTTCAGTTTGACAGTGTAACACATAAAACAATTGCTGTGTAATGTAACAACCAACTACTCTGCAGTTCAATCTCGTGTGTGTATAAGAATTTGAATTACCACTCTTGCTATCCCATCTGTTTCTCTGATTGCAGCTGGCTTCTCCACAGGGATAGAAAACAGTCATTTAGTTCCCTCACTGTTAACACCTGTGATTGCTGCTGGCTGAGTACAAATGTGCTGGGCTGCTGAAAAAGCCATACCAGCTTCAAGGTCCTTACTCTTAGATGATCCTTAATTGCTGGATGACGGTAAAAGGTGGCCAGCACTGTAACCTAGGTAAAGTTATTAAAGTAAGAGACAAAGGCAGGCTGGGGATTGGAATTAGTTGATCTCTAAGGTCCCTTCCAACCTTAACCATTCTATGACTCTATAATATAAGCCTCTGTATATCACCATGCCAATATAAAAAATATTGTTAGGAATCAGAGCCTTTATTCTCATACAGTAAAGCAATTCTTATCAGGTGATTTTATTTGTGCATCTGTAAAGAACATTAACGACTTTTACAGGAAAAAGTCTTTTTTTCTGTCTGGGAGTTGTAGACTGGGGACCACTGATCTAAAGATACATAAATGCATTTGGGTTTTTACATATATCTTTTAGATGATCTCTTCCTCTGTTTTAAAATGTAACATTTCATTCCTCTATCTCTCCTCTTTGCATGCTTTATTTCCATGCATGAAATATACTTTTTGTAGAGATAGAAACCCATGACTTGATATACAAGTGGTAGAATATCTAAATATTGGTATAATGTGAGTGGAATTTGAAGGGCACAAACACAAGGCTAAGAGTGGTTGTCTTGTTATACATTCATCCATTAACACTGACATAAGCACTTAGAGAAACTATCAATACTTCAAGAACAGAGTTATATTTCAAACTTATATCCTGCACCTCAAGTATTTTTTGAAGTTAATGGCAATTAAAACAAAATTAAAACTGTTAGGGAATGCTAGGTAATGAAATGACTTTCAATTGAAAGGGGAAAATTATAATATTCTGTTAAAGGAATTGCTTCAAAGAGAGTTAATATGTCTCAAGGTGAAACCAATAAACAGAAAGATCTCATAGTATTTTTATTCTTCCTGCCAACAGATGAAGAACACATACATTAGGCTTGGTAAGTGTGTTGCTTACTTTTGATATGAGAAAGCAACTGTTGACTTGGCAGTGAACAGAGCTACTTCTGAAAAGGCTTTGTCTTTTCTGTTTCAAAGTTTCAAAGAAAAGTTCTGATAAAAATGTCTTCTTTTGTATCTCATGTAAGGATTGACTTACACTTCACTTAGTCTTTTCTCTGGCCAGTGGGACTGTGAAGAGTAAGAGCATCTGCTCCAGAGTTTTCACTGTGGTGGCAGCATTCATGAGACTGAGAGACTGTTACAAGGACTGTTACAGGAAACTTTCTGCAAATTGAAAGGGTACATTAGACTTTCAGATCTAGGGATCTCCGTTTTAAATACAGATGAGACCCAAGGGAAAAAAGATGGAGAAAAAACAACAAAGGAAGGGTGTTTTGACTCTATAATAACTTGATTTTTACTGCGTTCTGATGCTTTATGAAATGCAAAATTTCACCTTGGTAATCTGAGGAGAGACTGTAGCTTTCATTTCTTAAGCAAGTGCTGTACAACATCAGGAAAAAACATGTTCATCACATATTTTTTTAAGCAGTTCAGAGCTGACCACGCACATTGAGAATACTCTGAACACATATCAGGGACTGGATCTCTACATGCAGTCTTAGAGGATCATATATGATCAGTGAAACTATGGAATTATGAGTTTCAGGTATCTCCAGGATCAGAATGTTGAACATTATGCCAGTTTCAATAGAAATATTTTGATTCATGCAGCCTGGTAGAATTTAGTGCCACTATCCAGGTTGAGTGATTTGTTAGATTTAACAACTGTTTTGGATCTCTCTGTGCTGGATTCAAGAAAAGAACCTCCAGGACAACTAAGTCATCTTGATATATTGTGGACTCCTATGAGCTGGGCAGCTGAAGTGTCTCATAGTCTCCCTTACATGCAGTGGCAGGATCTCCATTGACTGTGGTGGCTGCTCAAATACCCTGTACACACACAGATAGCCAAATGAAAGTGTTTTAGTCTAAGCCTGTTCCATGCCTACTCAGAGAATATGGAAGAAGCCTCCAGAATGTGGAAGCGTGCTTCATCTAGAGGGAAAAGCATGCAGATGTGTCCACAGAGAAATGGTGACAGGTTCTACATAGGTCTGTGTAGAAAGTATCATATTGCTTATGTCAAACTATTCTGATTAAACAAGCAGCCAAGATTCCACCCAGTAATGTTCATTAACAGTCAGTTTTCTTACTTGGATAACATTTCTTTTTAAGATTCAATCAAGGTATTTTCTTTTGATGATCTTTGTTTAAACAGTAGATACTTTAAAATTTATCAGTAACACATAACACTTCTGGGGTAGATGACTTCACAAGCAATTTACTCTAATTTCCAAGCTGCAGATCCACTACTCACATGCACTAGTGGCATCTCTATCCATACCTGCTCCTCACAGAATGGTCTGGGCTGGAAGGGACTTTAAAGTTCATCTAGTTCCAACTCCCTGTCATAGACAGTGACACCTTTCACTAGACCAGGCTGCTCAGAGCTCTGTCCAATCCAGGGATGGAGCAACTGAAGGGAACACTGCATAAATTTGGTCTGCAGATTGCAAATGAATAGGGGTAATTTTAA
Organism: Melospiza georgiana; assembly: GCF_028018845.1. Classification (NCBI taxonomy): domain Eukaryota; kingdom Metazoa; phylum Chordata; class Aves; order Passeriformes; family Passerellidae; genus Melospiza; species Melospiza georgiana. The sequence goes on from NC_080431.1 coordinate 99,115,585, forward strand.
TTCACAGTGGTTAGTAAAGAGATGTATACACATGGTAAATAGTCTGGTGTTCATGGCATACTCTCTCTTGGCTATAAAAATCAGAAATTGCTAAATAATTAAAATAAGCTTGCAAATTGGGTCAAATAAGACTACATGCCCTTTCACATCCCGTACGTGTTTTCATCCATTTCCTCTCCCAGTTTGAATGTAGGGTGCCATTAGAGTATTTGCTTCTCCCTTCTGAATTTCATTTATAGTCCTGTATTTTCCTGTTTTTCCTTGAAAAGGATTGTGTAGTGACTTCAACTTCTTACTAGGACAGAAAATGTGTTGTTATGGAGACACCCAGCAGGAGCTTACATCCTTCTCTTTAACTGGGGAACCTGCAGGTTTGCTCGGAAGTTTTCAAGAACAGTCCCTGGTCATAAAGCAGCTTTGAAGTTAGGTAGGTTCTCTCAGTCTGTGCTATTGCTGCCACTCTCTCTCAGCTTGTACACCTGAGTAGAAAACACAGAGAAATCCTGAAGCCATACACACTCAGCAGAAACAAATCACATCCTCAATCGTCAGACAGTGCCGGATCCACATAATCTGTGTCATTTTTATCTCATCTTTCTCAAATGTCTCCTGCCTCACCAGAGCAGCTATTCCAGAGGTCTTCTGTTTTTCACTATTAGGAAGATTTTATTGTGTTTGCCTGCTTTGTTGGACTCTATAATGAATAAATAATAAATTGAATGCAAGTTATGCTATGTGTTTAACATATGCTAAGGAGATACCTATTTTAAGCTGCTCTATATTGTAAAGAAGCTGTTTTGGGCTAGTTGTCAAACTACAAGGCAGTTTTATTTCATGAAGCCACATTCACCTCCACTTTTAAAGACTTCATAAAATGCTTGATTATTTCTCACAGAAAAATACCTCCAAATGAGGATTGGTAAAGGATATTATGATCTGAAACAGACTTATTCCTCATGTCTTGTTATCCTGTTTCACTGCATCAGCTGGAAATTAGCACAGCATTTATTTTCTCATCTCTTGGTGATACAGTTATCAAAACAAATTATGTATGTGTTTTTCATTTAGCCACTACCTAACTGTGCCACTCCTCCAGACTGCAACCACAGAGCAGTGAGGCACTCAATTACATCCTCAACTATCACATAAGTCTTGGCATAGTGGAAAATAATGCTGATAATGGAGGGGCTACAGTCTATTCATTACATGGATCCATGTTTTTCTCCAATACTGTGGAAGAACAATAATCACATGCAAATTAAGGCCTTTTTAATATCTACTGACATTTTTATGAGTCTATATCTAATCCTTCTTTTAGCAGAAAATTAGAACTGTACTTTTCAGGTAATCTGACTCAAATTTCTAAATTTCCTAGAATTACAGTTGAAGCCAGAATAAGAAACCACACAAGGACATGACATAAAATCTAAATGTGATTGTATTTATATGTTAGCATGTCTTTAATATCATCATAGACCCAATTCTTATTTTCATCATTGTGAGATGGTCCTGAAATAGATCTATGTACTGATCCTTAGGTATCTCAAAGTTATGCATTTATTTTTTAAGATTACAATGTCATTGCCCCATTCCTAACATGTTGGAAGTTTCAAATCTTAAAATCTTGTCTGCCAGCCATTTAATGCACAGGAAAAATATAAAATATTTAAAGATTAATATCACTTCTGTGCTAGAGAGTAAAAGTACTTTTTTTCAAGGGCATTTTAATAGTTCCTCTTCTATGCCATAAAAGAGCTTTTCTATATTTCATCTTATTTAAACTCTTCTTTATTTCAAATCTGTCATCATGTTTTCTCAGCCACAAGTTTCCCTTGCATAGCAAAGTACAAAAGTGATCTGATTTCTCTTCTTGACAGTGCTTATGCCACATGCTTATCACTCCTATGGGACACAGCTTCTTCTCAAACATCTTTAATGAACAGAAAAAGAGACAAGCACAAGCTTGTCTGTATGAACACAGATCCTGGTGAGCCTTGAGGCTATGGCAGAATTTCAGCTCATTAGTAATTTTCTCTAGTATTTTAGAAAGATATTACCTACTTTTTGCCTTGTATACCAGTAAAACAGAAACTTCAAGCAATTAAAATAGAATTTTTTAATTATTTAGGTAGTCACAACTGTAGGTAAGCCTTTCTGTTTTCTGAATATTCAGCCAATAAACCAATGTTTATTTATAGTCTGCAATTCTACTCAGTAGTATAGTTCAACAATATTGCAATACATATTATTAAGACCATGTTAAAATTTATCACGACCAAATTAATTGAATCAAGATACCAAGATAAACAATGAAGCAACTTCATTGCTGTATCAATAATTAAATTAATTTTCAGGAAAACAAAACAAAAATACTCCACCCCACTTGTTCTGATACTGAATAGCTGCTTAAATGCACATGTGAATCCCAGGCTGGCTTCATTAATTTATTTATGCTTGTCTTTGATCAGTTGTCTCTTCTTTCCTATTCAAGTCTCTATCTTAAAGGGCTTTTGTCACTGTTTTTCAAAACGTTATAGATAAAAGTGGAGTGTTATCTGAGGAGTTACAGTCTAATAACAGGAAATTTGCTGGTTTGCACTTCCTTTTGTTTCTCTATTTTACCTGGTTAGTTTCAGATGAATTTAAAGCATATCCAATTAGAAATTCTTATATTCAAATGTTGGTAAAAATAATTAAATACATGTGTTTATCTGCTGATAACAAAATGAGGTAACACAATTAGTTGAGTTTTTTTTCCCCTGGGATGTACCTTTGAATAAATGTAAATTGAAAGAATTTAATTCTTTAAGACATAAGTGCAAATTATTATTAGAGTATACAATCAGTAATAGAAGATCAGTTTAACAAAACAACTCTGAAAGTTACCAGTGAGGAGACATCCTTATACAGCATCTACTGGAAAACTGGAGGGTTTGATTGTAGCCTTAATTTTATTTAAGGAATGTGCGATATTCCCATACCACATAAGAAAGCAGTGACTCTGAAAAGATACATTCCAAATAGAAAATCAGTTTACAGGGAATTCCCAGTAGGGCTCTTTGGAGGAATATTCTGTATCTGTAAACAAGATGGAGGGACAAAAAAATAGAAATTGAATTCTTAACCCTGAAAAAGGGGTTTTAAAGGAGTCCTGCTTTAAATCACAACAGTTGCAAGACATTTTGGGTTTTTTTTTAAAAATTGTATCAGAAAATTATCCTATATAATGTATAAGTATCACCTTAAAAAGGGGGGGTGTGGGTAGTAAAGGGCTATAGAGGAGATGCAAAGCTATTTCAGTGATAAGAAGCTGAGGACAGAGCTCAGAATACAAATCAGGGCACATCCATTCCTGGTGACAGTGATTAGTCATTGCAGCAGCTGACCATCAGCGTGTTCACTCTATCTCTCTATCTCTCAAAGCCTTCAGATCAAAGCTGGAAAGTCCCATGGAAGTTATCTCTTAGCCAAACTCAAACATTTAAATCTGTAGGCAGCGAGGCTGGATAACAAGTTTTAACTAAGCTGAGGAATAACGTTTTTGGGTAAAATTTAATAGTCTATGTATGGAAGATGCTACAAGGACATTCACTAACCCAGTGGGCTCCTGTAAATCCAGAAGGTATATATTAGGAGGTTAAATATATTGCCCTCTTTGCCACCATATAGGTCTTGGCAGCCAATGTTCACATGTCCTGGACTGCAGGATGATAATTAGACATTCAGCATCACTTCAGCAAAGAGAAATAATGTTTCCTCTGAATCATTCCTGTAGCACATTTGACTTCTCTAATTGGATCAATACTAGATAAAGCAAAGTCATCATGTGGTGTTTAAGGTGCAAATTGAACTTTGAGGAAAAACATCAGAAATTAGGTGTCTATTGCAAACTTTGCTGTATTACACCATAGGCACTGCTCCCAACCTTAGAGAGTTTTAGCTTTTTTTTTTTGCTTTTTTTTTGAGATGCGCAGTTTTGAGAAAATCTGCTCTACAAAACCAATCCAACCCTAGTCATCTGAATAAAATTCTCAGAATGGAAAAAATAAACCCAGGGGAGTTAAATCTGGAACTATATTAGAAGCTAAGATGTTGCAATGTTCAAAATGCCTGATGGTACACAGGTAAATAGTTAGAGTGACTGAAACCACAAGAAGCTCCCCTTAAAAACAAGATTAAAAACATGTTTTTAGCAGAGCTGGAATTCACTTTTCAGCTACTTGCTGAAAGCTCTGTCATCAGTAGTTTTTGAAAGCTCTGTCATCAGTAGTTTTGGATGAGGTTTTAAAATCTCTGCATTAGCAATATCAAGAAAATGATGCAATTTGGTATATTAATTATGACAACTTACTTCACTTACTTTGCTGGTAAGTAGGGATTTTTATCTTTATTTATTTTTTTTTAATCTTTATTTATTTTATCCCAGAATTCACCAAGCCCTAATTGAGGAACGGAATGCTAATTTAATAATCAAGGATGAAAATGTCATTTGCTCAGTTTTAGTCCTTAAACTCTTCAAAGTGCTGTTTTATGGAGGAAAATAAAAATAAGAGGGAAAAAAAGTATTAAAATACTTAAAGTAGTAGATAGAAATTAAAAGTGCATCTGAAGCAAAACTAAAATTATATCTGAATGAAAAATTAGAAAATATGGATTCATAGATTTTTTTTTATAATTAGTTGAACTAACCAATATATTATTTCAGAATTTTTATAAAACTGTGTCTTGGAGAACTTTTAAAAGTTCATTTAAATGTAGTCACTTAAACCAAAGAATTTAAAAGAAAAAAAATGTAATTTTTTTAATGGCCTGATTAAAATGCAAAAGATATTTCAGATATGAGCCATCTTTTTCACTTCACAAAGTTATCTACCTATCCCTCATTCAACTGAGATGAGACTGGTTTTCTACAGGCAGTGAAATATTGCTTTTGATGTGATATATTGATGTTTTAAGATACTTTTGCCCAAATTAAAAGAGAGACCCAGAAACTTTTCTGGATTATTTTTACTATTTTAAAAGATGTTTCACATTAGCTTCCAGGAATCTCTTTCAACAAAGACCCGCAGTTTCTGAAAACTTATTTCTTAGTAATTGTGTTCAAATTACATGCCTTTTCAATGGCATGTAGTGATAGGACAAGGGGTGACAGTTCTAAATGGAAAGAGGTAAGGTTTAGCTTGAATATTGAAAATGAGTATTTTACTGTGATGGTGGTGGAGCACTGGAACAGGTTGTCCAGAGAAGCTGTGACTGACCCATCCCTGAAAGCATTCAAGGCCATGTTGGATGGGGTTTTGAGCAACCTGATCTAGTGGAAGGTGGCCCTGCCCACGGCAGGAAGTTTGAACTAGATGAATTTTTAAGTCCCTCCTAACCCAAATCAATCTATGATACTATGAAATGACAAAAAGTCTAAAAAGGATGACTATAAAAACCCAGGAGTAACCAGACATTTAAAAAATCTTATCATTTTGTTCTTATTTATTTAAACAAAGTTTTATCTGCTCTTAGTAATGATTTTCCAATTTTTCATACTCCATATAAAAATGCATATGCAACTCAAACTGTTTCGTTTGAAAGTAATTTTACAAATTCAAGGACATTTACAATGGAAACCTGGTTTTGTGGCTTCTCATAAGGCTGCAGCAAAACTGTTTCTTGCTTCACTGGAGTGCACCTTTCACTGTAGATGCCTGTAGCTGTGTATTCCTCTCTGTGCATCCATGTGTTGGCCACACCCATGTTCCCTGCTGGCCAGGACCACCCTGCTGAGGAGAGATTCCTCTGTTTTACCTGCATGTGCTTTATTTACCTCCCCAGCCAGCAGCGGGCCGCAGCTCTCGGTCATGCAATACCCTGGAGATGCCAGCGTGCTCCTCAACTCCACGGTGTGGATGCCGTGTGTGTTTGAGTACCCCAGCGAGGAGAACGAGGAGCCAGTGGTCTACTGGAGGAAAGGTCCTGACTGCCACAACCAGCAGAGCCTCCAGTCGAGCCCCAGCACAGGCGGGACACAGGTGCAGATAACAACAAACATCCTCAGGGGGTTCTCCATCTTAAAACTGAGCAACTGACCAGAACGCCAGTAACTCCTATTTCTGTGATGTGATGCTAACAAAGAAAATACAGGGCAAATGTGGAAATGGCACCAAACTGACTGTGCATGGTAAGGAGCGTTTGGGAGTACAAAAAGGGGAGTGATAGAAAACAGAATTGTTGTGTGCAAGACAAAATAAGTTTTCCTTCAGCCTCACTGCCTTCTCTGCTACTGCTTGTGTCTGCCAAAAGACAGGTGTAAAGGAGCAGTGTACCATCACACAAGTAGGGGAGGATAGGTACAGCATTTGTTTGGAGCTAACTATTTATACAGCTGGACAGACTTCTCAGGGACAGTGAGTTTCTGTGGATCTAAACCAGTTCAGTTAACTGGTTCATATCTTTTATATATCAAAATATATATCAAAATACATGATATTTTGTTGTCTGTATTTAGGCATTTCTTTTAATATTTTTTCTTAATATCTCCTCTGCAAACATTTGCTGAGTCTTTATGCCAATCTTATAAACATCCAAACCAAGCCCCAGATAACCACTTTTATAATTTTCTTCAGTCTTTATAAACAAATGGTCTCTTGAAAAATGTAGCTTGGGCTTTCTCTTCCAGTTTGTTAAAAAATGTATAGAAAATTCACACAGCAGTGTGACTGTTTTTAGAAACTGCACACAGAAGTAGGGATATGTGGCAGCAGAGTTCTCTTTCCATTTTGGTAAATGGTAAAATATTTTTGAATAATTTATAACTTTCCCCCGTCTTCTAATTATGAACTGAATTTCCAGAATTCCACTGAGCATATGACCTCAGTGACTGATATACATGACTTCACACGAGCCAAATTTCCTTTATGTGAACTTTCCAGAAAATCTGGTTAGCAAGTGCTAAAATGCCACAAAGCAGTTTTCTCATTCTAGATTTCACACTGTATTTGAAAATTGTCCAACAATTCTTCAGGGTTGCTGAAAAAAAACAGTGATCAAGGAAATTGTATTGACAATTACACTTCATGCATATGTTATTTTTAGCCTGAAAAAAAAGGAAGAAAAAGTTGTGTGAGACTTGGTAAGATAACTGTCTTTTACATTGCCTTTTCTACATAACAGATGTTTTCAGATATCCCACTTCTACTAAACAGAGAATCTTATTTACTTTCCATTGCATAAGTAATTTGCAACAGGTTCAGAAATCTCATGTCTGGAGTAAAAAGAGAGAAGCTTAACTCCTGAAAAAACAGTAAAAGAAAATGTGATGAAAATAAACACAATCGCCCTTTGGTCAATTTTCACTAATTCTTTCACTAATTCTTTCAAATATTTGAAAGATTTCAAATATTTCAAATATTTCAAAAATTTAATTTTCCTTCTCTTTGGTCCAGATTTGAAATGCAAAGACTGTACAACATCAGATAAGATCTGGTGGGTTTGGTGCCTTCTTCTTGGATATACCATCTTTGTCACCACATTTATCATAGCTTTTGGTGTAAGTAATAACTTCAAAACCAAATAATACAAACCTAAAGATGGATAGCGTTCTCTGATGGAAAGAAACAATAAGCAAATGAGCCTGAATATTCACCTGTGAAAAAGTAAAAAGTCCCTTCTTTCTAACTAAAGAGTTAGAAGTATAGCCCCCACCGTGTTTTGAGGGCACGGCGTGAAAAAAAAAGGGAAGCTGTGACATACAAACAAATTGCAAGGGTTTTTTTTTCTGAGCTTGCTGAAAACAGAGAAGCTATTTTACCTATTGCTGGCTGATCTTTTTACTTTTACCTGGAAACAAAAGAGGAAACAAATGCCTAAAGTGATTAGTAGTTTGAAACGCATCCTGCTTGCTTCATGCTTCCGAACACCAGCTTCTATTTTTATGATCTCCTCTGGACACATATCACTATCTTCTCATCTTTTATCTTGCTCATGTTCTGTCCAACCAACCAGCTATGCCAGGGCTTTTTGCCCAACCCCACCCACTAGCTGGTTTGGGCCACTGCTGGACATTTACCTGGCCAGCAGTGCAGCACCCTGACAGCTGGGATACTTGGGAAAAATTTTGCAAGACAACAAAAAAACATTTGTTGGTATATACAAAGATGTCTAAATCTGGGGTGAGTTTTTATGCTTCCCATTGTATTTTAAAAATCCTTCACTCTTTTTTTGTCGTCGTTCAGTTCCCCACTTCAGGAAAAAACTTCATAGTAATTTTAATCAAGTAATTTTTATGGAACAAAATCTTAAAAAGACAGCTAATGAATAGTTCTACTTTGATCCTACTTGGTAATAATCTTCATGTAAATGAAACTATTTGGAAACAGACAAACCTTGTGGAAGCCAGCTGAGCTGTGCCATAACGTGAGGCAAATGAGCATCACAAGTCCTTGAAAGCATGGATGACACTACATTCCTGCCTAACCCTCAACAGTACAACATGCTCTACTTAATTTTACAAGGTCTTTACCTGGAAGTGTAATTACAAATTATAATTGATGTGAGACCTCAAAAACTCCTTCTGCTTCACCAATACCTCTCCTCAAAGTTACTGTGGTAGAGACCCTTAAAAGTTAAAAAACATGTGCTAAATTGGATCAAGAGGGAATAGGTACCAAACTTACACAGGCTTCAGAGAACAACTCAGCTCTGGAGGAATTACCATGGTTTAAACCAGTAGCTTTTCGAACTCTAGAGAGATGGATCTTTCAGACAGCCCAATCCTGACTGAAAGGCAGGATTTTCTTCACTGCTCTGTCTTTCTCAAATTGTGCTGCTTAAAGGTACTGCTACTTCAGTTTTACTGAATCTGGTATTATGGAAACCGTTCTCTCTCTGCTGATACTGCCAGACAGCCAAAATCTTCATTATCACAGAAGACTCAGCACCAGTGACATAACTTGCAAGAATTAAAAGACATTTAGGTTATCTGATTGCCCTTCTAGGTCAAGGTTTGGGTTTTGTTTTCCTTAACAACTGGTCGTTAAGTACTGTTACCTCAAAGCCACAACAAAACGAGAAATGTTCACAGAACTCAGGCAGTAGGCGACCAGACATGAGTATTGAGTGGCACAGTGAACTCATTAGAGAGATGTGGTAAAAAGCCAAACCTTGCTGAAATACAACAACAGCACAAGCCTGACAAAGAATGTATTGCATCTGAACATACAAGGCGTGCCAATCAAGTCTCTCCTGAAAGTAATCACTGTGACCACAATTAGCAAGCAGCAGCAGCAGTGACCTGGGATGGAGCTTGCTTTCTTCATAGTAGTCCAAATGGTGCTGTTTTGATTTGTGGTTGAAACAGTGTTGATTATCATGGCAGTGATTTGGCTGAGCAAAATGGTTGAATGGCATCAAGGCTTTCTCTGTTTCTCACTCTGCTGCTCCAAAGAGGAGGATGGGAGTGGGCAAGAGATGCTCAGCAATAAAAGCTGGACTAGGGGAGTTGCTTTTGAGTCACCTATTGCCCAGAGACTGGCTGGGCACTGCTTTGCTGGATGGAGGTTGTGAGTGATTTCCTCTGCATTACTTGGGGTGTTTTGTTGTTTTGTTTGTTAGGTTTTTTGCTTTCTTCTTTTTTTTTTTTTTCTTTTTCCTCTCTCCTTCACCTGCTAGATTGTCTTTATATTGATGTGAGAGTTTTTTTGTTTTTGTTCTTGATATTTTCTCCCCAGTCCCAATCTGGGGATAGAGAAGATAGCAAGCAAGGCACTGTGCAGATGCTTACCTGCTGGCTGGGCTAAACCTACAGCATAGAACAACACTGAAATTTATAAAGTTAGGAGCTTTTAAAGGTCATTTCTTTACTAAATGGCACATGTTTTCTGTCATGAAAATGTACATTGTGTCAAAACCAGAATATAAACTAATAAAAGTGAGACTGGGTGACTCAAAGGTCCTTTTGCCCTTACAGTCCATTGCTTAAATCCAGTGTGTCATGGCTGGTTAAAGGCAGCTTCCATACACACCTCAAAAACAAGTCTGGCCTGCCCCTTGTGAGTCTAAATCCCATTCAGCTGTTCCCTTGCTTCTTACTTCTGCTAAACTCTCTCAGAGCTTCCAAGTCTAGAGCAGGACACAGCAAGGCACCATCCCAACACCACCTGTGCCTCACAGCTGCATCATTACAAGTGTTTGCTTGGGGATCCTCCCCAAAATAAGACATCTCCAAAAAACCCTGTCTGTACTACCCAATAATCAAGAATGAATAAAAATATCTCTCCCATCACTCCCATGCCCTATTTTTGCCAAAAGTAACAGCACACAAATATCTTGAAGGGTAATATTGGAAAATGGAGAAGCATTACATGAAGCCACTGGTACACAGTCAGACACACTTTCAGCCCATTTCTTGTGTACAATATGAATCACACTTACTCTGCTACCTGTAAAGGCCTGGAATTCATCATATAGGATGCTAATTAACTGAAATTAATTAATCTAACACTGTAAGATATTAATTCTAAATAACTTTAACCCAAAATGTACCATCAGTATTCTGCTGTATCATCATGGCCCACACCTGGCTATTTTCCACTCTTTTAGTAAGTTAGAACCGAATAAGCTATAAAACAATAACTACATAGGTATTGTTAACTTAGCTTACATATTACTAACAATTTCGCTACTAAAATAAAAGCTATTAACAGTCTATAAAATTAATGAAGGTGTAGTTAAAATTAATTTTCACATTTCATTTTGACTGCAATATGCATGACAACTTTTAAACTAATTCAGAATAAACATTGGACTGATATCCTAGTGAAGTTAGCCATCAGTTCTCTAAACAGATGAGGTATCTGATGGAAACATTTCTACTGCCTAACAATGTCTGTTGTGCCTATTGCAACAGATTCACCAGTGCCATACAAAGTGCAAGAATAAGTTGAGAAACAAAGATATCAGCACTACCATGCAAAGTGAATGGATCTACGACCAGCCATCACGACTAGTTAATAATGGGTTTAGTCAAGTATATGAAGATATGTCAATAATAAGAAGTCTATGTGACATGGGAAGGGAGATGATATGAAAAAGAAAGTGCATGCAGCTGTAACCAAGATACGAGCACGTGTGATGATACTTCTATCAAGGCAGAAAAGAAATATACATAAAAATCTCTCCATTAACCTGGAATACTTTTTGTTCATGTATTTATTTCAAGTTAAAGAACTTTTTACTCCACACAGCTGCAAATGAAATCAGCAATAATGTATGTAACCAGCATCAAAATACTGTGAAAAACTAAAAGTATTCAAACCTCTTTTCAATGCCAAAATATCGGACCATGTATATTGGGTTTTTTCTACTTCAGACAAAAGCACAGTTATGATTTTGGTTTTTTCCCCGCTTAAGGCCGCTTCTTTGCTTTAAAAATGTAGTTCTGTAAAACAGTATCTGTGCACTGTAATGACAGATTGTCACAGAGGAATTCCTCACATGCTCCCAGGGCACTGTCTGGCATTATTTCTAACTCCTTTCATATCCCCCACATTAACAAATCTCTGCAATTCCTTCTACTCTTAGCCATTTAGCCAGCTATGCCATCTTGTAATGCACATTTTCATTCCAAATTAAAATGCCTAATGTTGTTTTAAAAGTCACATCTTATATGTTTTTTAAAGAAATATTAATTACCAAAATAATCTTGACAGGTAGGCTACATGGTATACTGCTGTAGGGCTTATTGCCATATCTGGGAACTGCACAGAAATTATTTGGATTAAAAATATGTATTTTAAACTTATCTTAAAGTGTTTAGAATAATACTTGTGGAAACTAAGGAAATAATATAACTAAGATGCATAGAAAGAGATTATCATAATTTGCATGTACTTGAGGAAACGCAGTCTTGACATAGTTAAGTATGTGTGACTTGAAGGAAATGAATTTTTTTTCACAGTCAAATACTGCAAGCTGAATACTGTGTTTCAAAATTGCCTACAATTGTAAATATGTAAAAGGAAACTTCATAGGATAAAATGGGAGGTTACAGCCTTACACTTTAATTGTGTTGTAAGAACTGATACATGCTTCTCACTGGATTCAGCTTCATCACTAGCTTTATTTTCTGGAATTCTTCCTTTCTGTAACAGTAAAAATGCCACATAATTTGAAAAAATTCATCTGTGCATTTGTTTCCTTTTGGTAAAAGTGCTGGCTAGCATCCTTAGACAAAGTGAGATATGACTTTCAGAGGGGTTGACTGCAAGCATTCAGATAGGGAAGAACAATCATGAAGTATCTTTTTAAAAATTATTATTGCTATTTTTTGGACATGGGGAATTAAACAATGGTTTTCCTCCTTCTCTATTTAAACTGGGAACTGTTTCCATTTGCAATCATACATATTCAGGCTTCCAGAGTCAGTAAATTGAATTTTAATTGTGGATGTAAATATGTAGTTAATTTCTTTTCCAGCAAAATTTATCTCTTAAGAAGCACTTCAGATTTCCTATTTTGAAACTCTTTAAAAATGAAACCCTTATTACATATAATGCAATGCCTAATTTTTAATTTTAAAGGTAAAATTATAAATTGGGTTAAATATTAAGGGGTTAAATACACTGAATGTTTATACATTTAGCATAGAGCTTAAAGGGCAGATATAGCCATCCCACCATTTTGGATGCGAGGTGTGAAGTCTGTCTGAGGCACAGATGCAGTTCTTTGAAGAAAAGAACTGAAGGCAGCAGTCACTGAACCAGTCACCGCCAAGTACACAAAGCACAAAGAGGTCAATGCAGAGCCTTTCAGCTCTGACATTTTGTCAAAAACTGACGACAGTTCATACGTAATCCAGCACACATCTAGAAGGTGCATTTAAAAAGCCTCTAATTCAGATAACTCATATACCTCATTTGGGCTCTTTTCTTTACACTTGATAACACTGCCTCCACTTCTGATCAAATGAAGGCCCTTCAAATGAAGGTCAGTGTGATTTCTGCAGTTTTTCACATGCTTCTCAGAAACGGCTGAAAGTTGCTTTGAAAGAAGTTGGACATAAACCTCCTGAAAGGTTAAAAATTCAGCAAATTCTGGGGAACTGAAAAAATGTAATATCTAATATGTTCTATCATCTGACACCAACAGCAAAGACACTACTTGTTATGCTCCAGTCAGACATCATGGGTTTTTATGGAAGTCTGCCACAGAATGAAACATCAGGACCGAATTCAGAATTAATTTAGAACACAAATTCTTAATATTAAAAGTATGAAATATCCTTTTTTTTATTTATGCTTTTTTAAAAAATGCATATTGTAGTGTTAAGAACATTAAGATTTATATGAAATATAAATGGACAACAGTAAGTCAAAGAATGACAGAACCACTGGTTGCAGGGGACCTCTGAAGATCATATATTACACCCTTACTGAAGACAGAAAAGGTTGGCCAAGACCTTGTCCAGATGGCTTTTGAGTCTCTCCAAGGTCAGAGACTTTCCTAATACTTTGACAGACCCTTTTGTGTTTCTTGTTGCCTCTGATCCTGTCCCTGGGCACCAGTGAATAGGGCCTGGCTCTGCCATCCACAGGTATTTATACAAATTGATAAGATTCCCCTGATCCTTCTCCAGGATGCACACTCACAGCTCTCCCAGGCTCTCTAGTCCTTAATCATCTGCATGGGCTTGCAGATGACTCACTCCAGAAAGTCCATAATATTCCTATCCTGGGGAACCTAGAACTGGACAATGCATTCCGGATCTGGTCCAGCATCTTCCAAGCCCACAGGAAGGACCCTCATCCTTGTACTGCTGGCAGTGATCTGCCTGATGCAGGGCAGATGCTGCTGGATCCCTTGCCATGAAAGCACATTGCTGGCTCATGGTCTTTTTGTTGTCCCTCAGTGCACCTTGGCTAAGGTACATCTGTGCAAAGCAGATGCAGGAACTCGCCCGTTTCTTTGACAAACCTGAGAGATGCTCTTCAGTGCAATTCTGCAGCCTGCCCAGACCCCTCTGGACCATGAGTACATCTTCAGCTACAGATGACTTAAAACAAGAACCTCAAGTTCTTGACCCAGTATCTGAGCCATGGAGTGAGTCTCAGGCCTCCAGGGACTGAAGGAGACAGAATTCCTGATAATTTTAGTAGGACTCAAGTTTACCTTCAAATCACTTAAATATATTCTTTCATAGGAAAAATGCAGATAAGCTAAAGGGAAATAGTAATTGAAACAGTAACTTCCAATGACTTTGTCTGGTATTAAGGATTATTTAACACACCCTCAGCTTGACTTTAACAGTAATTACAGATATCAAGATGCATTCTGTGGAAAACTGGACAGAAAACACTTCATTAGACTCCAGAAAAATATATATAATAATAGCATGCGTGCCATATAGTTTCCCTAGAGAAATGAAAGAAAATGGAAAAAAGGATTGAAATTAATGTTCGTAAGAAGAGTGAGATAGGAGGAACAAAAGTATTGATATGCATATGAAAAAGTGCTCTTGAAGAATTAAAATACCTGTCCAGACATCAGATAGCCATGGATGTACCTACATTTGGATGATGGCATTATTGCTTGGCTTAGTATTCCCAGCCAATTAGTATTTGTGTCAACTAACAAAGTAGCTTGTCTATTTACACAGTGATCTTCATTTCCAATCTCTACACATCAACAAAGGTGACCAAAGTTTTCAAGAACAGAGCAGAGTTCAGAGTCCAGTCTTCTAGGAAAACAGAGGTCTTAGAAAATATAGAAGCATTGCATTTCTGAAATATAGAAAATCCAAGAATAAGACAGTTTCCTAGGATTTGCATGTCTTACCTCTTTAAACACACTTCAGAATATATACAAACAAAACTGTACCTTAGCATATCACCAGCATAATCTGAAGAAATATCAGCACAAATATGAACATGTGCTTTGTAATAAAAAGTATTTTCATTCTCATGAGAAAATATTACTTTAGACTGTCTCATCTTCTAGATTTGACTGTGCTTGCACTAATGATTTTCAAAAGAATTCAGAAAATCTGAATCAAAAAAAACAAACCCAAAACAATGGTTTCCCAGACAACACAGCCAGCAGAACTACCAAGGTTTCAGCAAAAATGGAACCTTCTATTTAAATTATAAGTATTGCATGCAATCATCTTCATTGCAACACTTACCAACAATATCATGGTACAAAGTTAGTATGGATTTTTGCACATTTCATCTCCTTTAGCTTTTTAAGGCATTAGTAACATTTTTTTAAAAATAGTTATGCAGCCTATTTGTATAGCAAGTCCATCAGAAAACAAAATTATGTTGAGTGTAGGTTTCAGCTTCAGCCACACAAGGACTACACCTAAAACACATCTCAAAGAAGAGAAACAACAGAATCTATCTAGGAGGTATGCTTGAAATTAAAAAGCCAGTTATTTCATTGGGGTTTATTTTGACAAAGAGGTCACTAACTGATTTTCAACTCCACTTATTTAGGACCCAATAAAGAGGACTCTCTAATCTTAGGCATTTGTGAGAAAAATAAGGTGGCAAGGTTCCTTTTTCAGCACATCTGATTTATGATATTCTAACAGAAATCCCAGATATTACTCGGGACAGTTAGCTAGGAAAGATCTCTATTAACAGAAGAACTTGTGAAGTGGTAAAAACCCCCTGAACTTCCCCCATTCAAAGAGGATCATATTCACCCCTTGAAGAATACAACTATTGTAAACAGAAAACAAAATCCAAGAGGCTCTGATCTTCTTAGACATCTCAGTTCCTCTGAGTGAAAATAAGCTGTTTCAAGATTTCACCAGAATTCTAGGACAGTTATTACCATTCCATTGAATCAGAGACTTTGACCACAGCAGATGAACACGAAAAAAATTTTTTATAGCACTATCTACTGCTGCAATTCATGCTGGAAGCTATGCTCTGTACAACTGAGAATGCAAGTGGGCGAGGCACAGGTTACAAAGGCAGCTTCTTTCTAGTTTTACAGGCAAAAAATGCTATCCTAAGGTCTGGAAGTCATGCAAGCTATTCTGTACATCACTATCACTGTACACAGAACCTCACTCACGCTGTTCTAAAATGAATGTAAAGTGCTTCGCATCAGTCTTTTTTTTTTATTATCAAAAACAGTAATAAAATAATTAAATCCCTGCACTATGATTCCTAACTACATATTAATATAAATCTGGTGATTAGTTGCTGAATAGGCTCTCAAACAGCTATAAAAGATTTTTTTTTCTTAGCCACAGGTTTTTCAGTTTTTAGAAATTCTAAATTTCATACATGCTTGAACCTCCAATTTTAACTTTTTAAAACTTTATAAATCAACTTAAGCTCCACACTTATAAACCAAACACGCTTTGCTTTTACATAAACAGTTGCAGATTTTAGCATTTGGGCATTGAGACTGGAAGTCCTAAACTTAAGGTAGTCAGTACAACACGAATGTTAAAATAATAAGGTATGTGAATCCGAGTTCATTACCCACTGACTCTCATCAACTACTCTCCAGTAGACTGACAGTATATAATAAGATCATTACAGCATTCCAAGACACTTGTAAATAAACTCTTGACAGAAGTTTCAAGAAAATATATTTATTTAGTTTTGGCAGAGGAAGAAAACAATAAATATAACAATTTTTACACCCTTTTTATAAGTTATTTTAATATCACATTTCTGCTAAAAAAATTCAGGTAGTATTTAAAATTTTAAAAGAAGACATTCACTGAAGAAAGAACATTTAAAGTGAAAAAAATACATAAGAGTGCATATGTTTTATCTTCCTGTGTCTAGTACTTAATTTTTAAGACCTTTGGAACAGTGCAAGTTACATTTTAGTTCAATAACAATGTGAGCATTCAATTAATATGCAGAACTAATACACAGAAGTCTGTTACGTGAATAATACAGATGGTAATTTTTCATTATATAACATCAATTGTCCTCTCAAATAACACTGAAAAAGACCTTTCCAAATTTCTGTAATTATGACACTTTTTACAAGCTTTTTATAAATCCCACACTCAAGTCCCCAGCTGAAGCAAAATGAATCTAAGTGGAACCTCCTCAAAACAAGACATCCACCAGGCACGTCCAGCTCCTGTTCTGACATGTTTATACAGCTCCGTGGAGTGCAACTGATACTTTCTCAGCAGCAGCAGATCCAAATCCATTGGGATGCTTATTTTCATGAACAGCAACTGGGGCAGCAATCCCTGAGATTCTCTAGGATGCCTGTAGGTGTGTTTTGACAACCCTCATGTTTTGCTAATTTTCTGTGAGCTGTCTACTCAAACCAGTTTTCTTTCAATAAGAAGCGTACAGCATCATCAAAGCCATTTTGGTACAACGATTCCATTTTCTCCTGGTCTGGTGGGAACAAAGCTTGATTAAGCCTTATTAGGTTGGCCAGAGACAGCTGCAACAGAGCAAGAAGCTGTAAATTAGTTTATTAATGCAACTTATCCTGATGTGACTGTTGTGTCATCTGTTTCATGGAGCATATGGAAAATGGAAAGACTGGCATGGCTGTGTCTCCACCGGGAATTAACCACGTCCAGGGTCACTGTGAGCGCCAGCCCAGACTGGCACCAGTGCACACACACAGAGTCAAACTCACAGCATCCAAGACAGACTGGCTGCCTGTAACACTGTCCAAAGCTTCTGAAACACTTTAGCTTTGGAAACACTCCCAAAACTGTCTCACAGAGTGGTAGCTGGCACATGTTAAACTTGTGCAAGGAAAATTTTGACAACTTACTAGTGCAAACAAGCACATTCTTGGGAACATTCCCAGGCAATGTTTAACGTATGAGTACAAACGTAGCTTCTGCTACCAACAAATTAAGAACTACTCAGCATCTTAAGTGGTCACTCTGATAATGTAAAAGGATTTTGGAGCTTTATTCTTGAATAGAGATTTTATTAAATTGTTTACAACAAACTAAAGACATTATCTTTAATAACGTTCTGAACAATTTCTTTACATAATTAATACTTAGCCACATTATTATATACAATTTTTCAAAACAATATCAGAATCATCTTCATTATTTGAAGTAAGCAATTATTCAAATTCTGACACTAGGAGATGGAGAGACAGAAAACTATTCATATTCATATATAGATATATGAAGATGTGCAACTCTGCAATTTATGCAGATTACAATATTGCTGAAATGAAATTGTTCTTAGTCATCATTTCTACAGCCCTAAAAGCATAAGTGCTTAAATTTGTATAGTTTTAAATGTTGTGCCTGGGATTCTGCACAAGTTTGCACATTACCCCAGAAGCAATGTAACTGTACAATTAATTTTCTGTCTCTAGACTAAACTAATCACAAGCTCATTTTTCAGCCTCTAGATACAAAAGACAACCAAGAAATATACAGTAATTGCATATACTTCCAAGACACATGAAATCAATAATTTCATATTTTATGATCTTTAGCAAGTATTACCATGCTTAATATCTCTCTGTGAAATATTATAAAGATTCAAAAACTGGTCCAATTGAGAAAGGCATTACGTAACACTAATTTTAGTAAAATTAAGTAAACATTAAAAACTACCTAGAAAGAAAGTTTTAAACTAATTATTATTGTTAATCTTTCTTTCTAATGGAATATTGTTGACCACTTGGTCTATCACTATTCAATATTTTCTTTCAGCATGTAAAAAAAAGCAAAACTGTCGTTAAAGTTTGTGAGACAAAGGTTGCAAACACAGAAATGAAAATAACGAAAAGGCGGCAATAAAAATCAGTCTCATATTTCAACGTACAAAAATCTTTCTCCAACTTATAACAAAGCTTCTGGAAATGCATTGTAGTCACAAAAGTTCTCTTGAGCAATGCAGTGACAAGTCACTGTATATACAATTTTAAATGTTCAACTTAAACTTGTATTTTAAATTTAGTTAGAGCAACTGATTTCAGCAAGTATGAGGAAATGTTCTGTAGCTGTCCTCTCCTGAGGTATTCCACTTTATTTTTTTCTATAAATATCTTGTGTAGTCAAAGACACCTGATATGTAAAGCAAACCAAGTATTATTTACACTGAAGAGCCTGATATAAATTGCTCAATTTTGTACTAGATCAATGCTTTTCAAACTTTCTTCTTTCTTCTATATTCTCCTTTCCTTGTGTTTAAGAAAAGGTTTACCTCCATTTGCAAAACAGAAAATGCCAAAACTTTATATAGGCTGATATATGAGCAGAAAAGAAACCCTTAAATAGGAACACAACTTCAGAAATACTTTTTAGTGTTTTTAAGTTAATAAACAAGCAACTTACCATCATATCTTGTTTTGCTAATTTGACATACAGGTCCACACGCCCTTTATCTTGTGGACAGATATCCAACCGACCGCTGAAAGGGGAAATCGTCACCGTTCTTCCAACAGGCAAGATAGGAAGGCCATTGGTAAGGCCACCATCAACCCACTTCTATTGGAAAACAAATATTTTCAAAGTAACACCAGCACAGTATGATCACAATGCAATATTTTACCCTTTTTGACCCTCCCTCCTTCACTCTCAAGAAAACTTACAAGTTTCCCTCTAAGAATACAATGAAAAAGCTTCTGTATGTGTCAAATATCAAAGAACTGACAATGCACACACAGAGATTTGAACCAATGAGCATTTTACACAAGGTACAAATTTGGTGTAAAGTATTTATCAAGCTACTTATAGACGTTTTAGTTAATTAAAAAATAAAATGCCCCATATGGAATTTTTCTCAATGCACATGTAAAGACAAGACTGTTAATACTACACATAATGTAACAGATATTAATTATATAGCATATACTCTTCTAAAACATTATTCTGATTGACAGCAGGAGCTGTACGATCTGTATGTGCCAGTACTCTGACTGCAGAAGCTAAACCACAAATGACTCCTCTTCTGTGATTTTTCTTCCAGAGCCTCATTTCTTCTTACATACACTGCACGAGACAGCAGTAGCTGGAAAGTGGAAGGTAAAGGTGGAAAGGAGCTGAACAACTATGGCATAAGAGGGAGCAGACCTAATCCTGCTGCAGGAGTTGAGCAGAGTGAAGAATGAGATCTAGGGGCCAAATCCCATTCCAATATAAACAGGACAGCTGTGACATCTCTTGGTAATGTATTTATACCTTCCTATTTCTTTCTGTGTTACAGGCATAGGCCAAAATTCAACAGGGGTCTGCTGGCTAATTGGATTCACTGACACCATCCATGAGGTCTGTTGAGCAGATGCATCACACTGATCAGCTGATATGTATTGCTGTATCTGTAATTACAAAGCTGACAAGCTTTCTGATATAATGACTGCCTAGCTAGCAGCAAATACATATGATTTTGTGGGGCTTTTTGGCAGGGGGTCTGTGGAAGTTACTAAGGTTCTAGAGGCATCATTTGTATGAATGGGGAAGTGAAGTATCATCTATTTCTCATAAGGAAGAAATAGCCGTTTTCACGCTTTTAAAATTATTCCTTAAGTGTTCATATGTTTATGTAAGAGAAACAAAGAATCTGTAGGAGCTAGATTAGAGTAAAGACAACTGTAAAAAGGTGTTCATATAAAAATACAAAATATAGTATTGAGGTTGCTTTCCCTTAAGATGAAGTAATTACACCATAAATGAAAAACATTTAAAAAGAAAGTTCGTAGCTCATGAAAAATTACCTGTCCTTTAAATTCCACTGGCTTAATTCCTGCATACACTGGTATAAAACTACTTGCTAGCAGGACCTAGAGCAAAGAAAGCAGAAAGAATAGAGAAAAAATAAGGCAAAGGAATTTAGAACTAATACATATTTCCATGCATATTTACCAGTCAATATATTAGTTTTACATAAATCCACTGTAATCTCAAAATGTTGTGGTATGTCAAAATGTGAATAAAATTATTCAATAGGGTTTGATTTTTTAAGACTTCACAGTGATAACTGTCTAAACAAAATATCAAATATTAACTCAATTATTAATGTGATTTAAGAGATTCAACTTAGTTTTGCACAATTTGAAGTAATCTGTGGTTTTCAAGAAATTAAATATGCAGATGATGAAAAAAAAAAACAGTTTAAGAAGAAGCTGGCCAACCCATTCTGCTGGCATATTAAAATAGTGTTTACTTTTCTAGTCCGATTTTCGAAGTTATAACACCATGAATATCCTGGATTTTCACATATGTATTGGTTTTTTTTACCAATGTAGTATTAACAGACTACTATTTCCCCTACTGTAAGGCTTCATTGCTGTTTATAGCCATTCTTGATTTTTATTTTTATTTTAGACCAGGTCACCTCTTATCTCATGTACAGCTGTGCAAATAAATATACCTTTCTATGAATTCATAGCAATGCCTCTGAGACAGTGTGGGTATCTCTATACCTGTGTATCCACCCACACATATATAAGCAACCAGCATACAGTATTTCCAGGAGAAAAGGTAAATGCATGGAAAAAGTGCAGTATGTCAGAATTTTTCATTCTGAATTTTTCATTCACTCAGCTAAATAGGGTGGATATGCACATGCTTGTGTGGTGGCACTGATGACCAATCTGGGGAACAGAAGCAGGTCATAAACTGGTGCATACACTGTGTGAAAGATGAAGAGGTGCAGAAAAAAAAAATTACAATCCATAGAGATTATGTAAGAAAATGCCTGAGCTTTTTTGGCTAGAATTACTTTTACAAAATTTAAGCTATTTTAATATCAGGCTCTTCTGTTTCCCTAACAAGTTTTTAATAAAGACTGTATACGTATATGAAGTCTTCAACTTCCACTCTGAGAATGGTTTTCCTGCCTATTCATCTCCTAGAGATGCAGAGCTTTGTCTGAGCTCATATAAAAAGGCTCTCTGTTTTCTAAAGTGAAACTGCAGCTATTTCTCTACCAAGCAGGCCTTTTGCTCACAAAAGTCTAAAACAAGATTCCCAAATCCTAATATCAGCCTATTCCCCAGCCCTGCACCTTTCCTCCTCTCTTCCTCGACTTCATCTCAATGACTGGTCCTTCTAAACTAAGAGAAATGCAGAAAAAAGATTTAGTGAATGGAGTAAAAACCAGGTGACTCCTGCAAAGTTTGATTTCTTTTCAAGAGGACTTGAAGAAAGCAGTTGTTCTTCTTAAAAAGTCACTGAGATCTCCTGAGTGAGGAGAGGCAGGATAAGTTTGAAAAACAAACACTTTCAGTGTTTCCCACCAGTGTGGACTTCTAGGCACTATCTTACTTTCCCAAACTAAATATACCAGAGTTCTGTGCCTTGCTCTCCCACAAACACACAGATCATGATTCTCTTCCCCCTCACTCCAGTTTAAGAACTGCAAGCCTACAAATGCTGATACAAGATGATTGTTTTATGGGAAGTCTACTTAAAAAATGGGAGATTACTACCTGCCTTTCCAAGTCCACAGGAAATAGCAAAAAAAGATAAAAGCTTAACATTGCAGGAACACACATTCATTTTAGTCATTATGAAAGACTTTTGGAACTATAAGGCTTGGTTGTTAAGCATTGAAGTTGAAAGATTTCTGGCAGGGGGTGCAGATGTTTTGCTGCTTTTAAAACAATCTGCCCAGCAGTACCTTTATCCATGCCTTGGCTGTAGGTCATGCCTAGGCATGATACAGTAAAATAACCTAACACAAGCTCTACCCTCCCTGATCCTGTGGCAGCCACCAGCACTCAGAGAGGTGGACTCATGATACAGACAGAGCTGAAGGCATGCACAAAAACAGCTATTAGGAGCTGGACTGAAAGATCAGACAATATGAATATATTCCAATGAGCAGTTATGTGTAATTTTATTGCTATTATTCCAACCCACCCTACTGATATCATTGAGAACAAAAGAATAGAACAGCAATGGCTACATCAATGAAAGAACTATTGAAATACTAGTAAAGTGTACATATTTCCAAGGTCATCCTGATGCTTCTCATTTTCTCCAGGTTAGAAAATTTCACTGAAAAAGCACATAAAGAATAAAAATCTCCACACTTGCTGCTATTGCATACTATAGCTAGAAACAACAGTGCATAACTTGAGATAAACTCTTCACATAATTATATTTGCATGACAAAGTTCAGTAAATTGAGGACTACCCATGTAGAATATAATAGGGTCAAAATTTTAAAAAATATACTTTAAAGGCAAACTCCCAAAGCACACTTTGAGGTTTTGTTAGTAAGTGTCATTTTTTTGAAGTGGTAACTATAAAGAATTTGCTCTAAGTATCCATGAGGATAGAGAAAGAATTCCTTCTTATACTATTTCATCCTTTATTCTGATACATCTTATTATGTCTTCCACTAAGATACAATCAATTACTAGAAAGAACGTCTGCTTCACATGCATCTGAATTGCTCTTACCATCTCTTTTCAGCTTATGCATACAATCCTCATCCAAACTTAAAATGTGGCATTCAGATGAAGAGAAGGACAGTGAAAGATACACTTTACAGCTTATATAAAGTACTTAGCATTACATTATAGGTATCCACAAGCACCTGTAGGAATTGTTCAATTTTTTTAAACTTCCTTTACTTTCTTTTGTGATGAAACAATGATATCAGTAAAGTAAGAGATGCAAACATTTTTACAATATTTTGAGATTTTCTACTGTGTTCTCATATACTGCAACAATTAGCTACCTGTTACTTTCAGAAACACTCTGCCTACAAGATAGACCTTGAATAACCAATGAAGGAAACACACACAACAAATACATTTTAGCAAAATTTGTGAAGCTATAGGATCGAATTCTGCTTTAAACATTGTTTATATTATGGTTTTAGCACCACTGGGAGTAGCATGGTTACCTGAATAAACCAGTGATTTTACTGTACAATTAATAATACACCCTTAAGCCTTGAAGAAATCTCTGAGTTTGTATTTACAACTGCCACATTCAACATGATTACCTTAATGACGTCCTCCCTGGAGGCAAAATTTGAAACCAAGTGATTTTCCCCACTCTTGGAGTTGGTGACTGACACATAGAGCCGGTTCTCAGCTATCTCATGAACATCAGGAGGAAGAATAGACTCTATGCCCTCCCTAGAGGAAAGAAAATGCTCAGCATTACCCACCAGTATTACTTAAAAGCCTTGCAAATGCATTAGGGGTGAGCACCCCACAGCACAGCAGAAATATGCACCCTCTCAATTTGCATTTGGAGAGCTCTCTAACACAAAAATGATCTTGGAGAAGCATTAAGATAGGTACCTAAGTGTTTTCATAAAATCATAACCAGGCGTTACTGCACCAAAGTTCAATCTTCTGACTTCCTGTGCAAATCCATAGGCAAAGTGCTTACATTTCTGGAAATGAAAAGCATTAACCATTAGGGATGTTTAAGTGATGGGAACCATGTTTAACTGCAGTACCTAAAATATACTAGAGGCTAAAGCTTTAATAAAAGAGTTATTAGATCAAACCGAAGGATTGTCCCATGTGTGCTTGGTTTGTAACAAGACATGCATAACAAAATGTTGATCTTTTGCTAAGGATTAATTTGTAAGAAAAAAAAATCCCTATTGAAAAAAAATAAATAAATAAACTCTGAGAATAGCACTCCAACAACCAAGCAAAGTTAAAAGCTATTTTTCTATATACTACCACTGCTAAATAATCAGTTCCCTAGATCATGCCATTACAAGAACAATCACTTAGTTCAAACCCTAAAGCCACCTTTTATTTTAAGGTCTGTTTCAGAACTTAAACTAGACAGAAGTACCTTAAGATGCTTATAAGCAGTAAGAAAAATAAAAAATACAGCAATTTCTTCTCACTAAAGCAAAAAACAGGGTACTAGCAAATACACATATTTAATTAATAAAATACTATGGAAGTATTTAATTAATGGAAAACTCAGATGGGTGATACAGAAAGAAAATACACATCAGAAAAACAGGTAACAGATTCCTGCACAGAGAACCTTTTACACAAGCTGAAATGCCCAGCATTAATGACTGCAAAAAATAGCCTTAAGCATGAGTCACAAGAATTCCCAAGGGACAGTAAAAGAATTGGTATAATTTATTTCTAGCCATAATATTCTGCAACAATGAATTATGATCCTAAGTGCTTAACACTCACTATTCAATATTTGTAATCCTTTTCTTATCCTTTCATGCAGGCTTTTCTAATGATTTTAGAGACTTGGAAAAAAACTAAATTCAATCTCATGCAATCTTCTGAAACTGGTACTTTATAAATTCACCCACATTCACCCATATAACCACACAAATAAAAGATAGTTTGAGTTTCCTGGATTATTAGGTCTGTGCATAAAGAACAAATATGTTGTTAATAACAAAAATCAATGACTGAGTGACTAAGTAAAGGATAGGGAAAAAAAAAAAGGAGAGACATGAATGTATCCCACCAAGGAGGAGAATACAGAATACATTGAAAGAAAACAAGGAAGGAGGTAGGTAAGGATTAACATGTGATCAGAGCCACGAAGAAATTAAACTTCCTCACACCACATGTATGACAAAGCACTCAGCTAAGCAAAAGGCAGAAATGTAGTTCTTGCATCCACTTTCTTTATAGAGCCTTTGAATAAATGCATCAAAAAGTTCACTAAGAGGTGCATACCTCTTAAAGAAACAATTATTTGTGATACTTAGCTTCACATTGGTTGGATTTGCACCTTTACCCCAGGAGATACTTGCCATTGCCAGCTTAAAGCCAAGTAAGGCAGATTCAGATACTTCTCTCTATGACTGCAAAATAAATCCACAAAACCCTACACAGAAGCACCTCAGAACTACTATCCCTGTATCTAAGATGCTTAAACAAGGTTATGGGGAGCTAAGAGTACCAAACTAGGGAAATGACAGAAAACTACTTTCCACATTACAAGTTCCAAGAATGTACTGTACCTAGAGTCTCAATTTCTGCTCTGTAAAGGGACAACTTCTTACAGCTATGATTGTTTGAGAATCTGAGTGCTATAAGCTTTAAACAATACATCTACATGTTAAATAATCACTGAGGTCATGTTTAGAAATTGTAACTGCTTGTATTGAATTAAGCAAACTTGATATCAAACATGACCAAGGTAATTTTACAATAAATAGTTATTTACCAATAACTAAATAAGCCTACTTAGAATTCTCAAGTCCCACACCTTTACAAACAGTGACAAAAATTCAATATATGACAGAAAAACATTTGGAAACTGTCTTAGAACAGCAACAGTCAAAACAATAAATCTTCAGCGCTACATTCTCTCCAAGATAAGGACAGGTTACATTACAGCTTTGAGACTAGAAGATACAGAAAGTCCTAATTATGGCTTACCTAACATTGTCATCTCTGGGGGGGAAGTGATGGAGGGAAGAAATAAATAATTAACTGATTAGGAGCTACACTTGTGGATCTAAAATATTTCAAGCTAGAATCATAGTAAAGATAATAATATAATTATCCTGATATTAAAAGTTAATTCTATTCAGTAAAGAAAACTGCCTTTACTTAAATTCCATGAGAATTAGAATTATTCCCACTGACAAAAGAACTCTAAATTTCCCATTTAAACACTGTAACAGAATAATTAAAAAGTACACAAAAAATAAAAGGACTAGAAAGTCCATGAAGCTTTGTTTAGCTTACAATAATATGACAAAATTTCAAGGAAAAATACAACAGACTCAATGTAATATACACTTAGCTTCCACATACAAAACCTAAAAACTATTCTAATATTTTTACTTAGAAAGATCTTTGTAAGTTGGACCAGGCTGAGAACAAGAACTCATACCCAGGGTCTGCAATAAGCAGAAAAATTTCCTTGGGCTAACAAAGGGCTGCCATGCTCACCACAGAGGAAATTAAAGTCAGAGGTATACATTATACCAGGCAAACTTGAAACTGAACCACCAGTCAGAGGTGACAGAAGGGGAGAAATGCCTGCACAGAATACAAGGAGGTTTTCTCCACAACAGAGAGGACCTTGCCTAATACCAAGTCATATAAAGAATGCTTGCAGGGGAGTGGGATGGGGGAAAGAAGCCAGGGAAAAACCAACTGCTGAAAGAAGTACTGCTGCAAGCTGAGTTCATATCCCAGCAGAAACAACCAACAAACAAACAAACAGAAGATCAGTGGCAAAGTGGGGTTTTGCTGGGACTATTATTTGAATCACATAAAATGAAATAAGCAAGGCCTAGAGGAATTATCCAATGCTCACTTGGAACAAAATATAAGTGTAACTTAGATGAAAAATCTAACAGCCTGTTTTTCCCACAATAATGAAAAATAGTAAAGAAATATTTTTCATTTGGCAATCCTGGTCCTCTACATTTATTAAGGCAAAGTCACTACCGACAGTTCAGGATGGCAACGCAGCCTTAACCTGTGGGGAAAACCAATCAAACAGACACCAAAAAAAAAAAAAACCCTAACGCTCTCCAAGCAAACAGACACCAAAAAAACTACCAATGCTCTCCAAGCAAAGACACCCAAAAACCCCTAATGCTCTCCATGGAATCTGTAACATTGCAATCACTGAACAGAACCTTGGTGTCTCTGCAGGACACCACAGGCACTGTGAGAAAGGAGTGGCATCTCTGGAAACAAAACAACCCAGATGCATGTCAGAACAGAACGCTGTGAGGGTTAATCCCACTGGCTGCTATTAAGGCATGGGCTGAACTGAGTCTAAAGGAGATGCAAAAGCCTTTAATGCTGTTCAGTGGAGGACAGGCACCAAGAAAAAGATCTGAGCAGGTGGGAGCTGTTTATGAAGACACACTCCATCTGCCATTTTCACCTCCTTTCAGAAAAGGTTAGAAGGGTGGTGCTATGCACTTGCTTAGCAAAGCCTATCTCTAACTAACAGAACAATGATTCCCTTTTAATGTAACATCATTAAGTATACATTTTGGTATATTAAAGTATATCTTTTGCTTACAAATTAAGATTTACACACATGAGATTTATATTTACCCAGCTTAAAATACAAGGTTCATATGAAATATTTTTATCATTAACATTTTTCCTCATGAGTCACAGATACGGTTAATGAAAACATGATACAAGAGTCCGGTTCCTAGCAAGCAACAAGAAGAAAAAAAGAAAGACACAAAACATTTTAATAAACTTAATGGAAGATGATCATAGACAAAAATGTCCTTTGAAAATTATCATGGCCTATACCTACGAGTTTATAAATTTACCTCTATATTTTCTGGCACTGCTAACAAGACAGCGGCAGCCAGAGATCCCGCAGAAGCTCCCGCAAAAGCTTTCACATCTCTCAGTAACTTCTTACCATGCCTGTGGAAAGCAGCTGCTGCCCCCAAGTGGTAAATGCCCAGAAAGCCACAAGCTGCAAAGGACAGGTTGATGTGTCTCATCTGGGCTGTGGAAATAGTGTGTCACAGTCAGTCTTTTGCAATTTCTCTCGCAATGTACAGTTAATTTTCTTGCATAACGTACTCTAACTATATAAAAAACCGCAAGTTATTTGAGAACAGTAAAAGCTTTTGATTACTAAATATATCAAACCATCAGCAGTTAGTTTAGCATCTCCAAAACTGAAAACAACTCTAAAATAATCCTTAGTACCCTTTTTTAGTAAATCAAAAATATATAATTTATATATAGCATAAATACATACTTTCATCTGATTTGTCAAAGAGTAGCTACACAAAAGTTATTAAAAAATACCTTGAAGGAACAACCATTGTTAGCCACCTTTATCAAAAAATCAAATTAATTATTAAACTGCTGGTTACTCTCTCATCATGTAGTGACAGGACTGGGAAAACAGATTCAAAGTGAGAGAAAGTTAAGATTTGGATATTAGGAAGGAATTCTTTACTGTGAGGGTGGTGAGGCACTGGAACAGGTTGCCCAGAGATGGATACCCCATTTCTGGCAGTGTTCAGGGCCAGCCTGGATGGGGCTCTGAGCAACCTGGCCTAGTGGGAGGTGTCCCTGCCCATGGCAGGAAGGTTGGAATGAGATGATCACTGAGGTGTCTCACAACCCAGGGCATTCTATGATTCTATAATCACACTCCCCCTTACACAAGCAGAGTTCTGAATCCATTATA
Source organism: Melospiza georgiana (assembly GCF_028018845.1). NCBI lineage: Eukaryota > Metazoa > Chordata > Aves > Passeriformes > Passerellidae > Melospiza > Melospiza georgiana. The sequence continues at coordinate 99,144,653 of NC_080431.1, forward strand.
ATTCTCTAAAAGAGGAATTTTTTCCTGTCATCTTTGAAACTCATCTCCTTACTAGAATTATTAAGAGACTTTTTTTAAACTAGTAATTAGTTTAAAAATTAAACAAACATAAAGAATATTTTTGCTACTATTAAAGTAAGAAGGAATTAAAAAAACCCCACAAAGTAAAATACAAAGTACTAAATGTAGGAAAACACACACACACTCCAAAGGTGTCCAGGATAGAAATTTAAATTTAACAAGAAAACCCCACAAATAGGGAGCATAAGTTCAGATTATCAGGGATAGTTAATTAAACAAACAGAACACTGTGCAATTTATTAGCTCTTCTATTTCTGTAAATAACTACATAATGAAAGCAAGACATTCTACAGATTGTATTTTACAGATGTAAGAGATACTGTACACATTATCTTAGTATTGAATTAAAAATAACACCCTACTGTACTTGGGTTCATCTCAATATGAATGGGAATAAAGGACAGAAACTGTTATATCAGTCCCAACGAAGACAGGCAAACACCACATTTTTGTTCAAGATACCTCTTCATCTCTGAAATGGGAAGGCCAGGAAAGATGAGGAGAAGAAACAGCTTCCAAAACCATTAGAAAAATGCCAAACCCAACTGCTTTACCTACAGCATGATTAAAATCAGACCTTATGATGTGACCAGGGTTTGCTATTTTACTGAGACAGGAACTCATCGTGCCAGGGAATTATTTGGTGCACCAGTTAGTCTGCTAAAACTCACACTTTATCAACTGTGCTGGAAACGCTTCCATACCCACTTGTAAGTAGGAATACCTGTAACCTGTAACAAATCTAACATATTTGTACTCATAGAAAGTAATAGAGGTTGGCTCTTGCTGTTACAATAGGAGAGAAAGACATTTAGAATGAAGAAAGTGATAAATTGATTTACTATTTTTGCAGAAATGGATCTATTAATTTAAAGAAAAATTCGTGTACTGAATAGAAGGTAAAAGACTTCACTCAAGATGCTACAGGAAAATAACAACCACAACTCTACTTTGTTGGTTTTTTTTAAATAGAGTGGAAGAAAACTAAAACAGTCTTTGAAGTATGATACCACAATATGCTTCCTTTCAGGATAGTTAAACTCTTGGGAGTTAAACCAGCTGCTGCAGCTGACTCCAAACCTTGTACAAATGAGGAGCAAAGATGCATTTGCACCACAGGCCACTCTGACAAAAAGGGGAAGCTGGTTAAAGCAACTGCATTCTTATGCAGGAATTGAAGAATCAACTCCCATTTCTATGCAAAACAGATCTCAAGATCAAGACACTTCTAATATGAAGCACTATATGAAATAAAGATTATGTTTACATAGCTGATTGGTCAAAAAGTATGCAAAGTACAAGTTCACAAATACAAAGAATTACCTCTAAGGGACCCATGTAATGTAACTAAGAAATGCAAATGTAAGATAATAAGGTTATGTAAATCAAAGTAAGTATATGGATGCTTATGTACATGTAGACACAGATTTAAACCTTCTACTAGGCTAATACTGCAAAAAAGTATCTCTCCCTGCTGGAAAATAATTAAATGTTCACAAATAAAAGAGAACCACAAAAGAGTATCTAAAGCGTGGTTACAGTAAAAACTTAAGATTAAAAGCCTTTCTTAAAAAGAAAAATACCCTACAAATGTGGAAGAAAACTCATACTTCACTGTGTAAAGAAGGGCCAGGTACATTTTCTCTAAAGCAAAAACAGAAAAGGAGGTTATGTGAACTGAGGAAACTATTTGAATCTCAGATCAAAAACCACAGAACTTATCTGACTAAAGTCAGATATCCATACCTCCTCTTACACACCTTCATGAAGAAATTATAGTCTCTTAGACAAGCTCTGGTCTAATTATCATCTACTGGGAGTTACCACTATTCTCTTTTCAGTGTCTGGATACATGGCATTCACTCTTTCATGTGAGTTAATTTCCTACCACTTAGATCCCACATTTTCCTGACTCCTACCCAAGAGACAGAAAAAGATTATTGAATGAGTATTCACATTAGTTACTTGACTGACAAAAGGATTCAGTGAGAGAACACACAAGAAAAAAAACAGCACTAAGATTTCAAGTCAAGGAATACAGTTCAAGAATCCTGCTTGTCTACTACACTCTGTGAAGAGTAGATTAATTTCAAGTCCAAAAAGATTAAATTATTACAACGTAAAAAAAAAAAGTGATTTTTTTACTTTTAGTGAACAGAAGTACTTGGCCCACTGGATTCAGATGGCATACAATTCACTGTTTTACAGAGTCCCCAAGAGAACCTCAAATTAAGAGTAGCAATAGCATAGCTGGGGTACCCAGACTAATTAGGGTAAATCCCCAGGTATACATGAAGTATTTGTCATATACAAAAAAAAATTTTAAATTCCTCAGTGCAAATGTTAATTGGCAGGTGACATTCATGCTCAAATGACAGATCCACTGTTTCCATCTAGTTCATGACTAAGAAATGGGTTATGCATATATACCCATCAAACCTTTTAATTATGTAAATAATGAGTGGGGAAAAAAATCCTACATCATTCGAGTGACTTCTTGCCCAACATTCTTATGCTTAAAACATGGTCAGCTATGAGATCAAATTTGGTTGCTCAGGGCTTTACCCAGTTAACTTGAAAATCTTGCAATGTTTAGCTCCTAGCTAAACATTGATACCTAGAATTTGTCAGTTGCTGGGTGAAACAATCAGGTCTTCTTTCATTTGTTCAGAATATTAAACTCAGCAGAGTATTGCAAAAACCCAGCATTACAGAGAAGAAACAGAACATTATTATCTTCAATCCTGCATCCATCTGCAGGTAAGTGGGTGGAACTGAGGCCTCTTCAACAAACCTGTAAAAAAGCACTTAACCTACAAAGGATGCAGATGACAAAGATGAAACAGATAAATAAGAATCATGATTCTATAAGGAACTACTGCTCCACAGATACAGTTAAGCAATGCTGATTCACCTTGCAAACAGATCTCTGAATAAGAGGAAAATAAATATAAGAAAGCATTTTTAGATTAATGTCTTGTAAAATCAGAAAGGAAAGTAATAGAAAACTGGACACTTCAAAAAGAATTCTTGCAAATACATCATGGCATCATTCGATTTGCAAATTATAATGGTGTATTTCAGTCAAAGCATGATTCAAAAATCTCTTTTGCTTTGATGACATGAAAGATCCCTGCTGTTTTGATCAAAAAAAGTATAGTATGATTATAAAACTCCAAAGAGGAAACAGAGAGAAATTTAATTAAGTATACATTATGACTATTCCCTGACCTTTTTTTAAAGAATAACAGAAATAGGGCATAGTCACATGTGGACACAAGCCCCTTCCTTCACCTGCTGGAGCAGAGAGCAGAAATCTTGCTATCTTAGAAAGAGTATGAAACACCTGTTTTACAAGACTTCAAAACAAATATTCTTAGAGTTTAACATAAATTGTGACTATTAAGGATATTAACACAAAGTTGTCATGTTGGCATGTCTTAAGAAAATGTTTCAATGAACCTTGAAGATGGACAAGTACATTTCAGCTGGACAGTGCACATAATGTATGACATAAACAGGACAGAACAAACACTTCTGCCACTGCTTTTCAAAAAATATTGCCATCTTACATGATTGGCAAAATTCAAAACAAAGATTTCAACAGGCCAAGGGGATAGAAATGCTTCTGTTGTCTGCAAGAGAAAAAACAGAAGCGTAAGAAAAAATACGTTCACAAAGAACACTGGGGCTGTTCAGTTTCATTATTTTGCAGATAATAATGCAGGAGCATTCAGGAATAAACATAAACCTAAGAGTTCCCTTTAAAAGATTACCACATCTGCAGGGAAAAAACAACCCACTGGTGATTAAAAATCTCTGAGGGGTGGGGGCGTTTCTATTTACTCAGCAGTATTGCATCCTTTTGTAATGCAAACCTTTGAGGGAATGTATGTAAAAAGATAAAGCTGTACAGAAAAATTATGATATAGTACCACACAGCTTTCTGAGGACAACTTATTGTCTTCCTGATCGTCATGCACATGAAATAGCACAACAGTTTCTCACAGGGCTGCTTCCTGAGCAATGTAATTAAATAAACATTGTACCATCCCAGTGTCTTAACCTGTCATAACCACCTCCATGTCATCCCATTTGTAAACAAAAGCTGAAAATGCCAAAGCAACTGAGTACGAACACCTTTACAAACAAAATCTAAATATACATAGAATACAAATGACCAAGCACCCTGAAGCACAGGAGCTAAAATGTATCATGCACAACACCACATCTGAGGATAAGTTATTAGCAAAGAGTGCCAAACAAGCAGAGTCACAGAAAAAACAAACAGCTTAGCTCAGCAGCACTGCTAAAATAAAGGTCATGAAGGTAACTACTAATTTATCTGAATCAAAAATCACCACTGACACAAAAATCTTTGTTTTTTCACATTTCTAATGGGGAAAAAAGTGCACTACCACAACAATTCACAGCCTTCAGTGAATATAAGAGTTTGATGAATTTGAAGAAGAAAAATAATAAGTACATAATCTAACCAGCCATTAAGAACCTTAAGAAAATCGTGAATCTTTGCAAACTATAACATTTACATATAATCCCCTTAAAATTAAAAAGAGAAAGACATCACACAACACAAAACTTTCAAATTAAGATTCTAAGATTCTAGACCTTGACACTTAAGATGTCAACAGAGGGGCAGGGAAGAGGGTGGCAAAAAGTTCAATACCTTGTAATGAATGTTGTCTTCCATCACATACTCCACTGGGACTTTTTCCAACAGCTATTTTGGTTTCCTCTGCACTAGTATCCATTTTTCTATCAACTACGGATTGTTTATCATTTACCTTGGAAACCTGCAATCAGAGAGTCAGACATATTAAGATTAAAAAGGAAAATAAGAGTAATATTATTTGACAGTAATACTATTTGACATTATTTGACAGTAACTGTTAAGTCATCTAGATTAATTTCGCAATTGCTCAGCCAACACGAAATGAGTTCAAACCTCAATGTTCCACAACTTATGTCTGCAGCAATTTATATTTTAAAGATGAATTTCAATAGATATCGAAAAACACTGCCAATTGGATATGCCAGTATCAGAAATGAGATTTTTTCCTTTACCACTATTTTTATTTACATCTACAGATTTTTTTATAATCAAACTCTTCTGTTTTTATCCTCCCTTACCAATACACTTCCTCCCTAACCTCTGCTGCACTACTTGGCATCTGTAAGTAATTTTTCAGAGAATTCTGGTCCTATTCCTCACGTAATGATTGTCACTAACTAATCAGCCTGTCAGTTATCCTGCTCTACTATCTAGAGTACAGTTTGAAGAAAGTGAATGTTTCTCCCCAACTCAGAACTATCTACGGTTTGAAGAAAGTGAATGTTTCTCCCCAACTCGGAACTATCAGACTCAAAAATTCACTCTGAAACACTGGTACTCCAGCACTTACTGCTGCCTGCCCCTTTACCTTGATAAACTTGAAGGCACCTTAAATTCATAATTAATGCTGCAAAATCAAAAGCTTAGCTCTGTAGAGTCTGAACTAAATTATTTTATCACTGTATTTACGCACACCACTTATGTCTTTAGAGAATCACAAAAATACTTACCTGGAATTTAACCCTGTTATGTGGCACTCCTAAAGTGCAATAGCTTGGAATTCCAATCCAGAACTGCCACGTTTTGGGAAACATGCAACTACACAGTTGGCCTTCTTTCATCTGGAGCAACAGTATTTGAGCACTACAAAGCCTTTTGACAGTCCACATTTTAGTAAAAGGGATCTCTGGATCCAGATGATATGGTAATCAAATAGATACTCGCAGTAGCTGGTTTACTATGAAGTTACCAAAGAAGCCATAAAAGCACTCAGCAGAAACTTTCTTTTAAGCATAACCTGTTTAAAAGACAGTACAAAAAAAAAAAAAAAAGGAAAAGTAGTTGAAAGGCTCTCATCAAGGTCCTGATATTGTAACAAGGCCTTTCTCACACCCACCAACCCGAAAACACAGAGGCATCAATAGCGAAAAAGTTTTGTTCAGCAGTTCCTCTCTCTCCCTCTCACCAGCCCCCATCTGGTACTGTGTTGTTCACCACCGACTATAAAGTCAATTGTTCATTTCACAGACAGGAAGAACTAAAATTGTTAATAACAGAGAACCCCAAACAAACAAACTCTCCCTTAAGATTAACAACGTGAATACACTGCTCCGTCTACCTGAGCTGAAAACTGTGTATGCAGTGATCCAGCAACTTCAACTCGCTCAGTAAAACAAAGTGCCGATGCCAAGATCCCAGTAAGAAGAGACTCTCCAGCATGCTGGCCGGTACAAGGCGAGCCTCATCATCTTCTCTGTTACTAAGATAGCACAGGGCTTACTCACACACCCGGTGCAAGCCTGGACCATAAAGAAAAATGTACGGAATTGTGCTCGTTCAGATGAAAAGCAGGTTCCTGCCTGACCACCACTGCAAATAACCCTATTGTGACCCTGTGGCAGCGAGCTCTCGGCGGAACACTGCCAACTTCCAACTTAACCCCAAACAACAGGGAAGTGACTTAAAGGCGCTCTGTTTCATCTTGTGCGCCTGAGATCAAGCCTGTGGTGTACCTGGATTTCTCCTACCACCACTTTTGTGCCGCAAACAACCAAAACAAACAAGCGAAACAGCCGCAAAAGCGAGACAAGTTTTTTTTAAAGCTAGCAAACACAGAACGTGAAGTGACAACCGCGCGGCGTACAACGCAAAGTGCAGCCACTGCGCCTTCCAACCTTGGACACTTACAGCAAGCGGGCGATTCCTGGGCGGGACACGGCCCTCCAGAGGCCAGGCACCTCAACCCCGTCCCGATCGCCCGCTGCCTCCCGCAGGCCTGCCCGGGGGCTAACGCGGCCCCCGCGACGCACCGGCGGCACTGCCCGGCGGCACCGTGCCCGCCTCGGCCCCACCTCCCCGGCAGCGGCCCCCGCGGCACCGCTGGACGCCGGCCAAGACCCGGAGGGCACGGCGGGCCCTGTCTGCCTCCTACCCCGAGCGCGCCTGCGCAGCGCGGGCCCGGCAGCGCTGGGAGGAGCGGCGGGGCCGGAGCCCGCGGCCTGTGAGGCGGCATCGCCCCGCCCTCGGCACCCGGCCGGCGGCGCTGGGGGTGCGGGCGGGCCCGGCTCGGCACGGCCCCTCCGGGCGGTGTTGCTGCTGTCGTGTGGGCGGTGTCCGCACCCTCAGCGCCGCCCTTGTGCCGAGCGACGCGCCGGGTAATAGCCTCCTTTTGCTGACAAGGTGGCCTCAGGGCAATAAAGATTATAAAGATTACGGTGTTTTATCCCTTTTAAAGAAATTTTTATTTTGGTCAGGGTTTCCGTTTTACGAAGGTGAGTGCGCTCACCCTCCTGTCAGGCCTGAGCCAGAGCATGCAGGCACCCAGACTGAAGCTGCAGATGGATTCTGCAGCCAGCAGTGGAGGAGGAAAACATGCTGAGGGACGGCAAAGACGCCTGTGGAACAGAAGTGTGCTTTTTCTAGTATCTGGGAGATGCTGGGATGGATTTGGGATAGAAGGAGGTGCAGCTGTGTTGGTGGAACCTTGACACCTTCTACAGGGTCTCTTCAGAGTTTAGCCAGCCTTTCAACTGTTAAAGGACAATAGTTACAAAACAGAGCCCTCAGACTGTCTTACAGCAAAGACAGCCTCTTGTGGAGTTACTGCCTGCTGATTTCATCATCCTGCACTCTTTCCCCATGTTTACAGGATGGGATTTTAGATGAGAATTCCAGATGAGACCTAGAGGTCAAAACACCCACTTGCCTTAATTATAGCTGGAGTTCTAATTTTTAGTGTTCAGTACTGTGATTAAGGCCACATTTGCATCTAAATTAATACTCAGTTGACAGCTGTGGCAAGTCACAAACATGTCAGGAGGACCCTTATTCTTTTAGACGTGGACTAGTACATTAGATGTAGACAAGTACATTGCTTATCCTCTTGTTCCTTCTGTGCTGTGTCTGGTCTATTAATGAATTGGAAAATGTGTGCTGTGGATGAAGCTTTCTGAGTTGGTGACAAACCTTAAATCGAGGTAAGTTACAAGTGTAAACACAGCAAGTCATTGCAAAGGACAAGAAATGAGATGGTGTCTCACATAAAGCAGCATCTAGTCCGATCCCCTTGCCAAGGCAGATTCACCTGAAACAGGTGACACAGGAACAAATCCAGGTGGGTTTTTCAGAGACTCCAGAACCATCCTGGGCAGTCTGTTCCACTGCTCTGTCACCCTCAATGCAAAGAAGTTCTTTCTCAAGTTGAGGTGGAACTTCTTGTATTTTAGTTTATGGTTGTAAAAGAGAAACATTCATGCCTCCTTTGACTTTAAGATTTCTTAAGGGCATTGAGGTGGTGGAGCATGTACAGAGAAGGGCAACAAAGCTGGTGAAGGATCTGGAGTTCATGTCCTATGAGGAGTGGCTGAGACAGCTGAGGATGTTTAGCCTGGAAAAGAGGAGGCTCAGGAGAGACCTCATCACTCTCCACAACTTTCTGAAAGGACATTGTGGCCTCTTCTCCCTGACAACCAGTGACAGGATGAGAGGAAATGGCCTTGAACTGTGCCAGGGAAGATTCAGGTTGGACATCAGGAAGGATTTCTTCATGGAAGGGGTTGTTAAGCATTGGAATAGGTGGCCCAGGGAAGTGTAGAGTCAGTGTTCCTGAGGATGTTCAATAAAATTCTGGGTGTGACACTCAGTGCCGTGGTCTGGTTGTCACACTCTGGTGTTTGGTCAGAGATTGGACTTGATGGTCTCAGAGGTCTTTTCCAGCCTCATTAATCTGTGATTCTTTGGCTCCCTAATTCAAACTCAGTCCATTCTGTTTCCCATAGCTAGATATGATCAGACCCTTATCCTTCCTTCAAGTGTCAACTCTTATTTCATCTGCTGCATTTAGGTAAATTTTTCCACATTCAACCTTTTTATAGGATGACATGCATCTTTCATTCTTTGCTCCTTTAGTAGTTGTTCTTTGGAATTCTCTGACATTTTCTTAAGAATAAAGTGCACCAAAGAAATCTTAGATGAGCTACATAAATGTTTAAGTGGCTTTAAAACATGGTGTTTGTCAGAACAGGTATTTTGGAGCACCCATATATTTAAGGAACAAGGCATTTAAAAGTGTGTGTAAAATAATTTCCCCAAAACAGTTTCAGCTAAAGGAGCAAAATGAGCTTTCAGTAACAGCACTTTAACTTAGTTATATATTTGGTCAGCACAATTAACCTGGTTAGTGCTGTGACTACTGTACTGTGTCTCTGCCAGTAAGACTGAATTCTTCAGAAGTTTGAGGCCCTCATGGAAAATGAGGAGACACAAAGAAAATTATTGAGAATCAAACTTAACTTAAATGTTTTCTTTTATTAGTGACAAAGATGTCGCGTGTCTACTTAGTTCGGAAGTAGACATGTAAAAATATATCTCTTCAATAAGCTCTACAGAATAATTTTTAATGGAGAGGATGTAAGATTCTAGTTATGCATAGGTTTCATTAAGGGATTTAATGCAGTTTTTGACAATATTAATTCAAATTGGCCTTTATCCAAATGCTGATTGAGGGATTGAAATGTTTGAGGAAATATGATGATTTATGGCATTACATTAAGGTTTATGACAGAAATGTATAGTGGTGCATCACAAAGAAAAGATGAGATTTTTTATAGGATAAGCATAAGAATAGTGCTGAGCAACTGATACTCAAAGCTATGGGTTTGACTGGTGACCACTGAAAACTAATTCCTTTTCTTATCACCCTTGTCACCTTCATTTCAGTGCCAAAATGGAGTGTGGGTTCCTCTGTCTAGAAGTTCATGCAAGTGCCTGTGCCTAAGGATACCAGGTCCATTGCTGAAGGTGTGCAACCGTGGCTCAGAATTCTGAGGAAAATGCTAAGTTGCAGGAGAAAATAAATAGCTGTCAGAAGGTCTGAAGAGGAGATTCATGCGAGATGAGAAAGGTGAAATTTCAGACAAGGCAAGGCAAGGGAAAGCACTGACATAGGCAAGTATAAAATCATCAAGAAAATACAGTGTCAGAGGGAGGCATTGACCCCCTGTGCTCCGGAGAGCTGTAGGAGCTGAGCTGCCCTTTCTCCTTCCTGACTTTTGCCTGCCTGGCTAGCAAAGACTCTGCTCGTGTCCTGTAAAGGGTGGTGAGCACATTCATACCTAACCTAGTAGTGATCATCTGGGTATGATAGCCAATAAATAATTTTTAAACTTCTGAGTATGCCCTGCTCAAAGAATCACTTTGTGCTTGACTAAGGTGTCCAGACAGGAACACAAAGAGGCATGATTACAGGACACCAAAGTTGACAGTTAAAGCATTTGTGGGAATTTTACCTCCAAAAATTCAGTTCAAAAGAAAATATGTGCTCCCAGATTAAAAAAAAAAAAAAAAAAGGTGGTTTTGGTTTTGGAGGGAGACTAGTGACACTTGATCCAGCCAAGCAGTCAAGAAACTTTCAAAAAGCAACCAAACAAACGAAACCACAAAACAAAACAGAGGTTCAATATTGCCAAGGGATTCATTGGGGAAAAATAATCAATTAAAAACTTCAAGGAATCATTATAAATATGCAAATATGAAGCAGATTTTTGTCATATGTTGAAAAATTTCTTTAGACTTTTCCTAGTAATCTTATCATCCATTGAATGCAACATGTGAATATTTAATAAAATTGAGAACAATCATAGCAGGGGTAGTGTGTGTGCACTTCTGTTCTTCTTCTTATTTTTTTTTTATTTTTATGTTTTTGCTTTCTTTTATCATAGCTGAAGCCACATATCTAATTAAGAATTATTTTTTTTTTCAGGTAATCTGGAATTGCTCTGAGTTCTTTAATAGCCTGCAAATAAAGGGGAGATTTGCATCCCAGATGTATGTGTGTTATTTGATATTGGGTTACTTTCTACAAATGTTCATATAGCTCATTAAAGAGCCCAGAAATTTTTTTTCCTTGTTTCTTCTCATATAACCAGACAGTTTGATATTTTCCCTCCTACTTTTTGACATCTTGGGTGGGATTTGTCAAAGGAATGCAGGCGTGGGATACAGTCTAGACATGGGTATTTGAGCTAGTCATTCTAAGCTGCTTCAATGGTCAGCAAAGAGAAAAAGACACTTTTGGAAAGGAATTAATTTCAGCACAGAGTACATTTTTGAAATATGATAGATGCATCATTCTCTAAACCTGCTTATTTTTTTTTATTGACATTGGGAAAGGTCTGAGAAGACCACCTCAGAGGTAAATGATTGCATTTTGCAAAAGGAGCCTCTGTCCTGGCAATGGTTTAGACTCTTTTTGGCTGCCAAATGCTGAGTCCGCCATTACTAGAAATTCTGAGGTGAGATGAATTACTGTCTGGAAGCCAGAGAGCAAAACCTGAAACCATCCATTAAATAGAAAACTCAGTCAGAAAATGGACACTATACAAAGGGAATGGCTCAGTGCTTTTAAATCACTCCATCTGCTCACAATTTGTCTCCTTTCATTTCCTAACACTTCATTTAAAGTGTCTACTTTTGCATTTCATCTTTTTCCTCTTGTCACAGCCTTTGGGGATGTCTGTGTTCAGGTTCACAGCTGCCATGCTCATGAAGAGTTTGCCCAAAAACTGTGGATGCTCCACCCTGGAAGTGTTCAGGGCCAGTTTGGATGGGGCCCTGAGCAGCCTGGTCTAGTGGCAGCTGTTCCTGCCTGGGGCAGGGTGGTTGGAACTAGCTGGTTTTTAAGGGTTTTTTGTAACCCAAACCAGTCCATGATTCTATTATTTTATTGCTCCTTTTGGAGATTTTAATTTGTTGTTTTCTTCTGTTAAATACAAGCTACTTGAGATTAGCACAGGAATGAGAAGAGGTGTGTATGTAAGCAGTGAGAGGACTTAATCATCAGTGTTGATATATAGGCTACCATTAGTTTCCAAGTTCCAGTTTGATATGCAAGCACTTAAGGATTTTTTGCATCTTTCACAGTCTGTAATACTTCAGCTTTAGGAGATTGATAAATTGCCACATTTTTGGCCTGATTCCATATGAAATTATCTTTTTCTTCCCCACAGTCCTGTACTAACTTTGCAAAAATAATTTTTATTGGTAAAGATTTGGCTTGGTAAAGATTTCAAAATCTTTATACTAATAATAACTTCCCTGTATTGCATAATCTGTTGTATATTCAGTTAGCAGGAGTTCATATTTTTTCATGTAGTTTTTTTTATCTTATCGCCATCTCTCTTCTTTTGAGCTGTTATCTCACCTTATGTACAGATAGGCTTACATCATATATGTACATAAGTATTTCCAATGCATCTACTACATTTAGCATGAGATGTTTTTAGTGCTTTTTGTAACAACAACTTTTGGTGACTCATTAGGCAAATCATCACTCAGTTTGTTTTTTGTAATATGCCTTCTATCAATTTATTAGCGATTGTTAAGCTTATGAGAACAGGAGAACAGTAAAGAAAATTAACCCTAATAAACTAATGGTGTGAGTATAGAATGAATTAGTTAGGCCCCATTAATTCTTTGTACCTCCTGATTCACAATCAAAAGGTCACAGCTGAGTTTGTAGACATAAAAAATGTTTGGATATTAAAATAGAGTTCTCAAGACATAATAAAGCATTTTCATCTCTGTTTTCTATTTCTATGCATGAAAAGGTCAAAAAACCAGATGAGACTTTGATTCCTGTACTTAGATGGGAATTTGAACTTTGAAAAAAATTTTTAAAAAGTAATTGAGGTAAAAGACAGACTCCTGAGTGAGGACATGAATGATTGCTTCAGCTTTTTGTGGGGAGATTTTTAATCTTCCTATGATCTATTATCTCCCGTCCATGTGGGAAGCTCCCCTTCAGCTTTGTGTTTCCATTTGGCTGTGTGTGATGAGACCAGACAGCCTCAAAGGGCTCACAAATGGTATTTAGCAACTGAAGGGACCTGTCCTCTCTTTCACCATGTAACTCACCTCAAGTGCACATAATCTCTTTTTACTATCTGCAGATACTATTAATTACACTGTCATTGACATTTACCTGAAACATCATCTTTTCTGCCTGAGACAGCATGAGACTGCGAGAAGAAAGGTATCTGTTGATTTACTATGACAAAATATTCTTTTTTATCTAAAAAATTACCGGAAAATGTGGCAAATTCTGTGCAAGATGAGAAAAAATACTGTGCAAGGAAATAGAAAAGGACTTTGAGCAACTGAATAAGAATTTCTGTAGGCAAGAGAAGACAAAATCATCTCATTACCAATTCATATTTTGATCTGTTTGGACATGTATGGTGTTGGTCAAACATTTAAAATATCAGATTTATCTCTTCTGTGGCTCCATTGCTGCTTCAGCTCTATATTTCATATTTTATGCTTTTATATTTTAACCTTATTAGCTAATATCACTGTAAAATGTGTAAAGGACATTATTACGTTGATAATTGGCAGCATCATTATAAGCTATAGAACAATTTTAGCATAAGGAAAAAACTTGTTAATTGAAACTTTTTTGCATTACTATAGTACATAAAGGTCAGATTTGATTTGTACTCTATGATAGAGTGAAACCATAAATATGATGAGTTTGCATGACCTTTCTTAAGTATCTACCACCAGTCTCATAGAATGACTGCAGATTTACAGTAATTATCTGGTTAAATTACTTGAAGTTCCAGTAATAGAGACATGCATAAATACAATATAGTCATGCAAAAAAAGAGTTTAAAAAGGGAACAAAGTAGATGTGGTATTTCTGTCCTTCAAAGCAACCTGCCTAAAGTTCGCATGCTGAATGATTTGTGTATGTCCTCCACTTCCCAACCATGACTCCAAGATAACCATTACCAGACTCAAAGAAATTTAGTGAGGTAAAAAAATCTTGAAATATCACCAGTTTAGTAATGTTTGCTCTAAACTGTCTAATGGTTACATGGCTCAAAAAATGGCAAGTTGAATCTGAATCTGCCACTCTGAAATATCTTTTCTAACCAAGACTGCTGTAGTAATATTTTCTGACAGATCTCACTGAATTTTCCTGAAAGTGATTATTTTGATAATTCTATCTACCAGTGGCTCAAGATTTATAGGCAGGGATTTTGAGAAAATATTATCCAGTTTTCTGCCTGACTTAGTATATCCTGAAACAAGTGGAAGCTTCCTGCTGGGGAATACAGGTATGATGAAGGTATGAGAGTTTAAATCAGAATTGTACGAAAACAATAAAAGAACATTTTACATCCATGAATTAATTTGTTTTGATATGGTTTTATAAATATTTCTAAGATGTGAATTTTAGACATAAAAATTCTTGCTTAGTCATACTATTTTTGATCACACTTATGTGAGTTTGAAATGTGATTCAATTGAATGGACATTTAAATAGGTTAGCACCAACAGAAACTGTGGAAAAATACCTATCCTGAAATAGCTAAGTGATGGAAAGCTCATCTGAGTTGAAATGTTTTCCAGATGGGCAAGAGCTGGGTTTAGCATTAAGACCATTATCTAAATATGAAATCACTTGGTGGGAGGCCACTCTATACTACCAGAAGTGCCATCCTTGGAATTTTTTCTAATGAAATGTTCATTTGAATTGTTTATCTCCTGTAGGTAAAACAGAATTGTTTGAGAAATTCTGGTGTCTTTGCATGTCAATGCTGTCTGACTGTAATTTCTTGCTATGTATCCTCAGGAGCCTTTGCACAGGCTTCATGGCTAATGCATAAGGGATATCACAGTTTTCCACTGGAGTGTGGGGAAGGGATCAAGACTTCCTGAATCCAGGTTACATGTGACAGCCAGCAGCTGCAGCTGCCATCAAATGACAAGTCTCTGATGCTGCTTGTTTGGAATCCTAAGCAGGAGCAATTAGATCTGCCCATGAGCCAGGACTTCTCCCTTCTCAGCCCAGACCCTTCTCATACTGGGACAGGGCTTGTCCCTCTGTAAACCCTGGGGGAGACTGGAGAACTTCAGGAACTATAAAATAACTTCAGAGTGCAGGAATTCTTACAGGTGAAATCAAACTAAAAATATTTCTTTCCTTAAAGCACACTTTAAAATATCATAGTACTTTCAATACAATTTACTCTTTTATAACAGTTTTAAATGCTATAGATAACTCCTGATGACTTTTGGCATGAATGTGTTATAAGTGCATGATTTCTGAATATAGCTTAATGTTAGGGTATTTTGCTCTAACTGGCAGTCATCCTTTTTAATATTTTTTCACTTTTGATAGTGATCCAATTTCCAATTTTTTGCCTGTAGTGTTTAATCTGAGAGACCTTTATGGACAAGAGGTAGCGATACCTCTCTGTTTAAATCATTGTGTGCCCTCACTGATGTTTTCATAGGAGTTAGACCATCTAAAAGGAAGATGGCCTTTTCCAGTTGTTTATTTACAATCTCATAGTTGCCTTCATCTGTATGTCTCACACACACGCTGGTTTGAGTAGCTTTGATTATAACAGTCCCACATTCAGATTATACATATGCTTCTGGAAGTTTCTGAAGTGCAAATTGTCAGATACTGAAATGCTGTAAATTCATCATGTGGTCGTACAGGCTTTGCACTACAAGAAGGTTAAGCTTGTTCAGCAAAAAATCTGTGCCATTCTTGCCACTATCTGGGGCAAAAATCTTCTTTTTTCATATTAGCTTTTTTACTTGAAGCAATTACCTTTTTTACTAGGTTATCTTAGTTTTTTTCTCTTTGAGCTTTTTTTGCTACAAAAGATTTTTGCTTATCATCCTTTAGAGTCTGATTTATTGCATTTTAAATTGATATTACAGGTGTTATTTTGACACTTTCTGGATATTTATGCTTTCCAATATAGTGAATCCAGGGGGAAATCATTCTTATCTTCTAATCTTCAGTTGTACAAAATGAAGAAATTTGTGTATTTTTTTCAATCTATGAGTCAAAAATCCTCAGATGGGATATCCCTCAATCATTTTATTCTGCTTCTGGAATAGCTCAAACTGTGTGCTAGTGTTCTGGGATAAATTTGATTGCAATTTTCAATTTCGCCATTGTATTTTCCTTTTCCATAAAATTAATCCCAGCCTGCCTAATTTCTAATGTGTAGAATGGGAAAACTTTTATGACACTATAAATTTTAAAGACAAAAGAGAACAAAACTTTGAAGAAAAACAGAACTGAGGTTAAGTTGTAACATTTAATAAGTATCTGTCTAAAAAAAATTTCCCTCAATAAGAAGGTCAACTAAGAGCAGAAATAATAGCAGTTATTTAATTTTTGATGTCAGAAATTGATCTGGGTATGATACAGTGCAAGACTGGACTAAAAGGAAGGAAAGCTGGTTTACTGGAACATATGAGCTCAGGGCTACATCACTGGGTGTTCTGAAAGGGTATGAGTATACCTTTACCAAAGTCTCAGTTTTCTCTGCCTTTCTATTTTGAATAAAAGATTTGTATAATTATAAATTAAGCCAAGGAAAAGTTAATAGGGTACTAGATTTCTAATTTTTAAGAAATTAACAAAAGGCCAATGCTCTTTTATCATACTAGATCAAGACTTGTTCTTATTCCAGTTGTTATCTTGTAGCTGCTCAGTCTTGATATTCTGTGCTTATAAAGCTGGAGAGAAACATTTTCTAAGGTGTTTGATTAATTTTTAGCATTTTCAGTCAGAAAGAATGGATAGTTGCCTTTAGGCTAATTTCACTCAGACATGCTGCATTTTTTTGCTGATTTTTTCAAAGAAATGTAGTTAGGCGTCTTTCCTCTTTCAGCTTATGCAATGAAACAGCTCTTGAGCTGTTTGTAAGCAACAAATCAGCACATTTGACTTACGAGAAAGAAATTTGTTCAGTTGTGCCCTTTCTGTTGTCAGTATGCTATAATTACTTCATGGAACTTCTATTTAACGTATTTGCAGAATTTAACAGGTAGGAAACATGGCACTTAACTAATCAAATATTACCTGCCAACAACTGCGAAATCTCCCTGCTTTCTCTTTTTATGCTTCCTTAGTCAAGCTCCTAGCCTGTGAAAAATTACCACAAATCCTTCAAATCACCTAGATTTAATAGTGCACTTGGTACAGAGCAGC